>NC_083354.1:68706572-69033135 GCF_030254825.1 Meriones unguiculatus
AGACAGACAGATAGCTAGCTAGATGTGCAGTAACCAATGACACCATGCTGCATTTTGGTAGCTGTGTCTCCTGATGGCTAAAATGCACCATTGTGGCTTGATGTCCTGGAAGCTAAGGTCAGGTTCTTCCAGTCATATCAGCAGTGAGGGTGACAAAGCATTTTCCTAATAACTACAAATGCCACAAGGAAGCATCCTGATAAGCAGCCAAGGGAAAACTGCAGGTCCACATCACGACTAGAGCATGCACAGTAGTTAGATGAACCAAAATGGTACGCGAGGGGAGGAACTCAATGCTTAAATCACCAAGCAGAAGGCACTATGAGAAACCTTTACAGAGGTCACTGGGCTTGCTACTTACCCTTGGGGACAGCCTGCTCCAATCTTTCTCTAGAATGCAATGTGCTTTGCTTCTGATGAGTAAAAGTCTGCCTAAACTATACCTCCAGGCTCGACCCCTTCCTTCTGGAAGACAGGGACTGGGGAGAACCTTCTTGGTGTAGACTACCAAAAGCACACACCCCTGCATGCCAATAGCCAACAGACCTCTGAAGCCAGGGCACCTGAGGATAGCACAGAACGCAAGTTTGTTTCAGCTACCATTCCCACCCTCAGCCCCATCTCCACCCCCTCCCTAATCCCCATTTTCAGGCAGACTCTAACTTTCTACTTAACTTCTCTGAGGTTTTTTTATTTTGTTGATGTACAGCCATGTTGTACATCAATTTACGTGCTAAGTGCACATCTGTATTGCATACATAAAGAGGGTGTCTCTTCTTCCCTCCTGGTACCATTGTTCACACCTAAAGGAAGTGACTGCTTGACAGACGTGTTACCAACAGCATGAAAACATCTCTGAACAAACACCCACACGTTCCACATGGAACCTGTGAGCGAGGGCGTGAGGGGACACAGCTGGGCTTTGGAAGTAACGTGGAAGACAGCAGGCTACCTAATTCAAAACTCCCCCAAGCTTCACTCGTCTCCAGGATATCTTCTCTGATCTCCTGAATTTCCCTCATTAAATGAGGAAGGGGTAGAGGAAGTGTGTGTGTGTGTGTATTACGTGTATACGTGTGCACAGAAGCATGTGTATGTGTATGTCCACAGAACAAAATCTAGCTAGATGACAAGGCATACAAAACACCAAACAAAAACTCTTTGTGTACTTTTCCAGTTATTTTCGCCCATATTGTATGCCTTGGAGTCTTGTGGGGTGTATATGTGTGCTGGAATGCTAAGGGGCACATGGCAGTGGGGAAGTGAAAACGCCCCAGAGATGGAAATGATGGAGCTATCACTGTGTTTAGGAGTCCCAGAATGTCTCAGGGGACTGTAAGGGCCTCATTTAATATTCTATTGTAGCCTTGCAGATTACAGAATAAGTGATTTAACTCCTCTTCCAAGTGGCTCTCTCTTTGAAATCCACCTTCACATTTTCTTCTCTAGTTATTGTACATATTTTACAAAACTTCCCTTAAAATCTCAGAAATGCTAATTGAAAGAAAAAAAAAACAGGAGAAATACATAATATTTTTTATAGAGGATACCATAAAGAGTGATCTCCTTGGTAGGGGAAAGTTAACGAGAACACATTCATTATGGCAGAGAAATCACAACATCCCCTGTCAGCATCACAAGGCTTCTTTGAGCTAGCCTGGTCTGGCAGCAAGAGATAGGTGTAAGTAATTGAGCTTTCGACACGGCAGCAAGGGTAGGACAGGGGCTGCGGCACTGGATCAGGAGGGGAGGGGCAGGTCCCAACGGTTTTTCCTTTAAAAGTCTTTATACTCTTAGTATTTCTCTAGTTGGTAGTGGTATTGCCTCTTTTTCCCCCCTAAAAAATAACTTTTAAGTTTTTATTTAATTCAACTTTTAATACATAGCTGAGCAGGGTGGCACAGTTTTTCATCCCAGCATTTAGGAAACAGAGGCAGGTGTATCTCGGTGAGTTTGAAGCCAGCCTGGTCTACATAGTAAGTTCTAGGCCAGTCAAGGCTACATGGTAAGACCTGTCTCAATTAAGTACTTTTCATATAGATATATATTTTAAATTGAGTATGCTCCCCTCATTTCCTCTTTTCTCAGCCCTTTCCCCTCCCATTTGTCTTTTTGTTTCTCTGGATGGTTGTTTCCCTTTCATTCTATATACATGTGCACATGATTTTTCCAAACTATGAACAACAAATGAGAGAAAACATGGTATTTGTCTTTCTGAGACTGGCTTGCTTCATTTCACAGGACTGTCTCTAACTGCATGCACTGTCCTGCAAATGACATTACTCTATGCTTCTTTATGACTTGAGAAATCGCATCGGGCGTATATAACTGCATTTTCTGTATCCATTTCTGCATTGTTGGACATACAGGTTGGTTCCATAGCTTAGCTACTGCAAAAAACATCAATGTGCAAGTATCTCAGTGAAGTGTTGGTATGGATTCCTTCAGATAAACACTCAGAGTGAAATAACTGGCTGCTAAGGCAGATCTATTTTAGATTGGGGTTTGCAGTGTTAAGTAGGATGGTTGGGTGACATGTGACTATCTGTTCCAGATAGGTGATAATCTGACACGGTGACAGGCAAGCTGAGGGGACAGCCCAAGGAGAGGCTTTAAGGAATGTGAAGAGCCCAGAGGAGGCCCTTTGCCTAGAGCAGATGAACAGAGTGGGAGGAGACAAGACGGGAAAGGTAAGGAGGGGTAGACAGTGTCTTGCTACAAATTTTTCCTTTTAGTTGGAGTATGGTGGGAGCTTCTGCTCGGTGGAGACAAAAGCAAGTTAGGATCTAAAAAGATACACTGGATACATTGTGTGAGAGAGAAAGGTGGGGTAAAAAGAGGCAGAAGCGGCTGCAGTTCGTAACAGTGTGACCAAAAGCCAGATCCAAGACCCTTTGATCCTCTGATCTCGCTGCTGCTCTGAGAAGTTAACCAACACTGTATCACCCAGGTTGCTATTTTCTCACTATTAGGTGACAAGTGACATGCTTTTGCCTTTCCCTTTTCTTTTTAAACGATGATGTCTGGGTGCCTGAGCGTTCCCACTGCCTAGGACACGGCAAGCAAGTTCTTCAACCGCGTGCATGGCTGCATTGCAATGCCGCCTGGGCAGACCACTCCCTGTAAGGACTTCCCTCAGCTCATTCCACTCTGCTCTTGTGAAAGGAGCGCTTGAGGGAAACCTAAACACCCGGGCCTGGCAACCATAACTCCCCATGACCACCTGCTGAAATCCTTTTCTGCTCCCCCTCCCTACTAAGTCTGGAACCGGAAATCTCTGCTCAAACCTTTTGCCCAAATACCCTGACCTGTACAAGGCTAATCTTTTCCTTGTGAGCTCTCCTTCCTCCCCCACAGTTTATAGAAAGCCTATTCATGCCAAGGCTGTGTCCAGAGCCACCTTTTCACCCAGTCTTTTATTCCTGCCATATATTTGTCCTCACCCCACCTGTGGGGACACAGCCCACTAGCCATTCCCATACACCACACTTGGGAGAAGGCACGGTGCACAGCTCACGCAACCCTGGCCGGCTGGACAATGCTTCTGCCTCCCAGCAAGCCAGCTGCCTTACTCTAATAGAAAACTATCGAGCTTCCCCGAGTCGCTGCCAATTCACCAGCATCACTATCCAGACCAGCGTGCCTGCAGTTAGCACGAAGGCAGAGAGCAGGGCTGTCTCGGTGTGCTCTGCGGCACAGTGACGAGTGCCCAGGGCAGCACGAGACAGGAACAGTAGCCTGGGAGCACTGAGCCCTCTTAGACTTGAAGCCGTGTGTGTTCAGAGCCACAGTGGCAGGGGAGGAATGAGCACCAGGGAGCACCTCACAGAACTTTTGGAGACCACTAAGCACAGCCCAAATGTCCTCAGGACCTGTCAGAATTAGTCACCCAGGGGAGAGGAGGGGGAGTAGAGCAGAAGGCACAGAATGATCAGAGGCAGAGACAAAAGTCGAGAACCGCCAGGCACGCTGGCTGCAAGCAGGAGGCAAGTGTTCGAGGAGGAAAAGGGGGTGTGGAACAACTGGTTCCCCTCCTCTTCAACGGTTCAAGCACAAGGCAGGAAGCACAAATTGATAGTGAGGCGAGGATGAGGAATGTCATAAGGGTTCTGAGGATCTCCTCAGACAGGTGGAAAGCCCACAACACTGAGCAGCTGGTTCTACGTGCACGAAGCACACTCCATGCACTGCACTGTTCTGTGTGCTTCATGAGGTCTGCAGCCAAAGCGCCTCATGTCTTATATTTGTCCTAAGGAGAGGTCTCTTTTCTCCCTCTTTTTTATTTTTGAAATTGGCGAGTAAGTTTTTATTTCTATTACAAGAATTTTTAATTTTTGAAATTATAATTCCATCATTCTTCTTTGTCCTTTCCTCCCTCCAGCCCCCCCTCCATGCATCCTCTCTCTCAAATTCATGGCCTCTTTTTTTTTATTGTTGCTACACACACGCATATATATGTATATACATTTATTCCTATATACATGGATACAGCCTTATATGTACAAGATTTAGAAGAGAATCACCACACACGTACAAGGACGAGCATTAACAGCCGCAAGGACAAAAATCAGCTCCACATGACTATGTGACCATGACATACAGCACAGCAAGGACAAGACCCAGGGAGAACCCTGCCTTCCAGGAATAAAGGAGACAAGATGAGCCCATGTGAAAGGACACACAAATCACACTTGTTCCTTTGTAAATATGCAAGCCCGTCATTGCAAGTTTCCAAATGATAAACTCAAGGTCTTAAACAAAGAGGCTGTAAGAACCTTTAAGGCTACATATTCTAAACAGCATCCTCATTTTATAGGACTTCCTTTTCGATGCTGCTAAAAATATACCTGCAAGCTTGTACATTGAAAGCAAGGTGTCTAAAGAGTACTTCAGTAATCTTCAGTGCTCTGAGTACTAACACCTACCTTTACATAAACAGGTTCCTAAAGACACTGTGCCACACAGACGCCTGGCATCTTTACAGTGAAATGGTCACACTTAAAAGTCAGAATGAGAATACATCATCAGCTGACAATCTGCGGAAGGACTGCACAGCACAGAGCACTTCCGGAACAGCAGCAAAGAAGACCGCTTTTTCCACACAGCCACACTTCTGCCTTAGGCCCTGTCTTGTCCCGGCTGCCCCACTTCAGAGGTACTTTGAGGTTTTGTGCAAAGCATATTGAACCTTTCTCTGTCCCTGTCTACCCCAGGGCCTGCAAGTCCCAATACTCTCTGAAAGTTATTTTTTAGACATAGGCATCACTTGATGGATGGTTTCAGGACACTCATTGTTAGATAAAGGAAAACTGAAAGCTGGTGCCCGGCGACTTAGGAGCTCAGGAATGGCGCTCAGCTACAAAGTCATCTTCCACAAGTTACCAGCCATCCTCACTGTTTAAATGCCCAAACTGGCTTATACTGTGAGCTGTAAACTTCAACAGTAGGCCTGATTTGTCTTAGTGAATCATCTTCGATCTTGTTACACACTAAAAAAAAGTAAAAGCGGAGAGAAAGTTCTGCTGGCAAGCTCAATGGTGAATTCCTCCAGGGAAGCTAAGGAGAGTGAGAGGCTGCATAAGGTAATTTCCATTTCAATGAAAACCACAGCATAGACAGATTTCCACCCAGTCCTCCTGTCTGAGGCGGGCATGAGAACATCAAGCAGGCTGCCTGCAGCACTCTCCTCACCGGCTGTGTCAAGAGCACAGAAATGTCACTGCTGCTGGATTAGCAGATCCCACTTGAGTGTGATTCATCTGGAAGGTGGGTGGTGCGGTGCCTGGTATGCGTGTGGTGTGTACTCGGAGTGCATGTGGCCGTGGGGGTGACAGGGGAATGAGAAACAGGAGCCAGAATGATTCTTAGGAAAACCATAGCTTAATTAATTCAAAATTTCTCAAGACAAACTATTCTTTCAAAACACACACGCAGGAGGGAAAGGTGAAAGATCATCTTCACCAGCAAAAATCACTTTCTACAGAGTTACCTCTCACTGCAAACACAGAAGCGTGGTCCAGGAAACAAGACTGTGCAGGTTTCATTGTGGAGGAAAGTTTTACATAAGAGCTTATAGCACCATAGGATAGTGTCTGCCCAGCAGGGGTGAGGCCTGGGTTCAATGACACCCTCCCCCCACGCACAAGCACAGGCACATGAACACATGCGTGTGTGCACGCACACACACACTTTATTCATAATGGCCCCAAATGACTGAAGACAACCCAAGTCAACTAAATTATTTTGAAATGTTGATCTAGCCATGTACTTGAGCACCATTCAGGATAGGGGTGGAAGAGGAGGAACGTGAGGAGGAGGAGAAAAAGAAGAAGAAAAAGTAAAAGAAAAAAAAAGGGGGGCAAGGAGAGTTGCACATCAATAGTGCAGGATAGTTGACATGCAGAAGGCCCTGGGTTGTATTTCCCGCATTGCTCAAAGGCGAGCAACCATAAAGAGTAGACTACCTGGTACCAGCAACAGCATGGGTGAATCCCACCAGCATGGGGCTAGAGAAGGAAGCTGGACACAGAAAAGGACCTTTGACCTTTACAAAGCTCGAGAAAACTGATGGATGGAAATAGCAATCGAACCGCCGAGACTGGGCACCGCCGTGCACACCTGCGGCCCCAGCAAGTCCGACAGCCTCAGCACATTTCGGAGCGTTCTCTTCCTGAAAGGAGCTGGGCCCTGCAGCAACCTTGCCGGGACAGAAGGAAGAGCACACAGAGCAGTGTCCAGCTGAAGAGATCTTTATCCCAAGACCCCACTCTCTAGTCTCCAAGCCCACTGTATAAGAGGAGGGGAGGGGAGGGAAAAAGGGAGGGAAAGTAGGAGAAGAAACAGAGAGGAAGAAGGAAGGAAACATTGATACCAACAGCTCAACTTTTGTCTAACTGTACCCCTTATTCAGACTGACAAACAAAATATCAACAAACATACAGAGACATCAATCAGTGAGTAAAAAAGTGACAGTGTTTGACAGGGAACATCCTGTTATAAGTGACAGTGGCTAAATATATTATAGTCGCTCTAGATGGGTTAATGCTAGTGAGAAAATGTGTTTAGTGTGGGAAACAAGGCAAACAAGAAATAGCACAAGAGTAAGAATACAGAAGATAGTTCAGTTATCCTTTTTTTAATGCCATCCGAATATTCGGTCAGCTTATCATAAACGGGCTATTGCTGTGGTTTGGCTGGGAAAGGCGTCCCACGCTTCCAGGCAGTTGAACGCGTGGCCCCCAGTGGTGGCACTGTTTGGGGTGGTGTGGGGGCTGGTGGTGGGGAGTTAATTGGTGCAGCACTGATGGGAAAGTGTCACTGGGGAGCTTACAGCCTCTCCTATTTCAAGTTTTCTCTCTCTGCTTTGTGCCTGCATTTGAAGATGTTAAGCTCTTGGCTTTCTGCTCCGTCACCAAGCTTGCCACTTCCTTGTATGCTTCCCTGCTATGATGAACTATTTTCTCTTTGGAACAGTATGCCTAAAAAGGTCTTCTTTCTATAAGTTGTTCTTATCATAGCAACAGCAAAGTAACCAGTAAAACCATTGGAGGGTATGACAGCATTTTCATTCCAGCAATGGAATCCTTATTCTAAAACATCACCGTGGGCTGCAGAGATGGATGGTTCAGCAAGGTATGTGCTGCCAAGACTGGTGACCTTATGACCTCAATTTGATCCCTAGAACCCACAAGATGAAAGAAAGAACCAGCTTCTGACAGCTGTCCTCTGACCTCATCAGGCACAACATGGCAAAGTATGTGTCCATATGCATATGAATACACAAAATAAAAGTGTGGAAAACAGATCATCAAATTACAAAAGTCCTCTGAATTACAAAAGTCCAAGACCAGTAATCCATCAGGGCTCTGCACTGCAGGCCTGGGGATATGGCTTGGTGGCAGAGAGCTTGCCTAGCAGCTGTGAAGCTTTATAAAGTCTAGATAACTGACTAAGCATATAGAAGTTGGGGAAATTCGTACCTAATCAGCTAGTGAGCTTTTAGGAATACTTCATGTCATATTTTGCCAAAATTGTGCCACATGATCTGAAATTTATGGGTCAAAGAAGGAAAATTCAATGTAACCTCAGGAGGTATATTAATATGTTGTAGTAACTAAAAGTGAATGTTAGGCCAAATAATGTTTATTATTATCCCTGTAAGTATTGCAGTGGCATTATTTACCCCACTATCACAAATAATAAGACAGACACCTGTTAGATTTTATAATTGCCTTATTTACCTTGGGCCAGGAAGGTATTTCTACCTATGCTGTCTCAATAACCTCACCTCACCACCTCCCAGCTCCTATCCAATGCCATCCATCTTAACCATCCTCATTTGGGCTATCTTTCATCTATAATCTTATAAATACTTGCTCATATTTTTATCTTGGTGTTTTCTCCATCCTCATGCGTCCTCAGCATCCTTCCTCCTGGCCCACATGGTTCCTTCTCCGTGCTAACCCATCGTGGCATTCTCCTTCAACCTCTTCCTGTCCATCTGCTTCCCATGATTCTCTTGAACCTGAAGCAGGTAAACCTTAGCCACACCTACCCCATTCTGCCTACCCCAGGTATCAGTCATTTAATCACTCCATAAGGTATAATGTCTTAGGCAGGTTTATACAACAAGGGTAGGTACATCTGGGTAGTAACCAGATCTCAAGGGCCAGCAATCAGCATCAACACACGAGCAGCAGACCAACCCCCAACATTAATATAAGCATGAACTATAACAAATATTGTAAATCATCACTGGGTAAAATCATATGGGGGAATAGAAAGAAATGATCTAGGTAGAATTTTAAATCCATGTTGTATAGATCAAGCAAAATCTAAGACGATAATATTTATGTAACTAAATGAGACTGATTGTATTTTAAAGGTGGCTAAAAATTTCCATGGTACATTACACAAGCTCTACAGCATGTATATTTTTAGTTCTTGGCAACTCTTTTCTTGAAGGTTCAGTGGATATCTTTATGCCAAAGTCAATTCTTTCTCTGCATTTCAGAGGAAATCTACTGCTCAAACTTATTCGAACATAATTTGCATCAGTACACAGGCTCAATCTCACCAGAGTTGCCATAGCAACTCTTGCTAATTGGGCCTCAGCTTCATGTTGAAGGGTTAAAAAAAGGTGAATCCAAACATGAAGGACTAACTTTTCACAGAAATTAAAACCAGAATGAGCGTGTGTGTGGGGAGTCACTGACAATAGGCTGCGAGACAATCCAAATTAAGACACAAAGGGAAGATGTGTTTTAATATATCCAACATCTGAAATATAGTTAATTGAAAGTTAGACACAGTGGCGCAGCACACAGGCAGCTCTGGTGAAAGGGTGGGAGGGTGAGGCCACCTCGGCTTAACCATGAGACCCTATCTCAACAGCCAGTGAAAAAGTTCACTCCTGTCCATCACCCTGAAGCTCTAGGGGACGGGATCTTCCGGCAGTTCACACCTGTCAATTCATTCCATTCACACCGGGAACTATGTGGAATGAACAGTGGCTACGAAGGCCACATTGCGACCTTCCCAGCCTCCAAACAGCAGCTCAGACATCCAACTTTGGTTCCTTCTCTATGGATCATGTGGACATAAGACACCTCTGCATAGGACAATGCTATACAGAGAGATGGTTTCTATTAAGAAAAAAAAAAGACAGATAGTTTCAATTAAAAAACAACAACAACAACAAACAACAAAATACTCCATAAAGGAGGAATGAGCACAGGATATTTGGAATTGGAGAGAAAAAACATCAAGCTGGTGGGCAAAAACCAATTGGTACCCAGATAACTCTTCTCATTGAAAAGGCTTTCCAGAGTTGCACACTTAGCAACTGGAGCCTCCCATCCCCCCAAAACAATTGGAGTAGAGTATTCTTGTTCACCTGACAATATGCTGGTGCCTATGTGGGAAAACAAAACAAAACTCAGAAGCCTTGATAGCGCATGCTACCATGGCTCTCTTTGGGTCGTGTGAAACCTTTCTTTGCTGCTTCTTTGGGACACAGCTTGGGTATGCACTGGGTTGGGGGAGGACCTATCTAGTGAAATGCCTGGGTCCTATGATGGATTCAGTCCTGACCACCTCTTATTTGCTGAGAGCCTACTGGAACTCAGATGTCCCATGAGTGATGGAATGAAGGGAGTGAAAGCTATGATCAATGAGATAGTCTCTGACCTCAAATGACTTGCAGGCCTTACCCCCAAAGTCAGGCAGGCCTTTGCTCTCTGCCCAAACCACAGCCACTAGTTATTTCAAATAAAGCATTCACATTATTTAACTGCTAAAAAACAAAAGATTTATATGCTCTGAAGAGAAAACAGAGGACTATTCAGCTGTTAAGAAAAAAAAAAAAACCTAACTGTGAAATTCACAAATTCATATAGATGGGGAAATAAGGGATAGAATTAATCATTCTGAATGAAGTGACCCAGACCCATGTTCTTCTCTTACTCATGGATATGAACATTGACTCTTAAAATATGTTTTATTCAGAATACTGACACAGGTCAGGAAATTAGCAAGGGCCATGTAGAGGGCAGTGCTCTCAAGGGAAGGAAGAGAGAAACAGTGCTATAAAGGGGTACAAGAGGATAATAAGAAAGGTAGCTTAAACTGGGCTGGAAGAGGAGAGCGAAGGGTACAGGAAGAAAAATATAGAGGGATAATTAACATGAAAGACATTTTGGAGAAGTCATATGGAACTTATTACTGTAAAGCTTTCTCATACACGCACACACACACACACACAAGAGTTTGAGTGGCGCTACCCTATGATAGGCCAACAATGTCCTCACTATATTCCATAGGCTAACAGAAAGCTCAGTGCCAGGAATGGGTGACATCTTTTGGAGTTACTGAGCAGTACGGTCTCAGAGACCCCCCAAACATTACAGGATAGTACCTGTCAGAGACTCACAACTGGTCAAGGTGCAGAGAAGAAAAGACTGCAAAAATGCTCACCACTAAATGAGATGTCTATATCACATACCCTCTTCCCAAAGCTTCCAGAGTACTGCAGAAGATACAGGGGAAAGATCATAAGAGTCAGAGGTGGTAGATGACTACTAGGAAGCAGCATTTTCTGGACACAATGGGGCAGTTACACATAGGAACTCACAATAATGGTGGCAGCATGCTCAGGACCTGTATGAGATCAAGCCCTAAAAGTCCCAGCATGGAAGAGGAGGTGGGCACCCCTAACTGAGGCGCTGTTGCCAATAGGTAGCTCGAAGGAGAGGGAAGACCGATTTTCTTCAAGGGCGTGGTAAAAACACAGCAAAAAATCAAAACCAAAACAAATAAAGCATTTATAATACCTGAAGCTGGAAGGTCTTAGGAGGAAGCTATTTGCCAGCTCCTTAGCCATCTATTCCTTTCCTCTCACATGCTCTGAGAGCGAAGGAGTGGTGTATGGGAGTCCTCTGCATGGGGAAGTGCTGGAGAACAGCGGGATGGACACAAAGGCTAAGCACAGCAGGCACGCACAAAGCCCACCGCACAGGAGTGAGGGCCTAAACTCAAAGAAGCTTGTTAAGGGTTCATAAAAAGGTGGCATACTGTTCCTGTGCTCCAGATGTTCAGAGGGGAAACCTGCCACCTTGATGCCGCTGACCCCAGGATCCCATTTAACCTCCGGCCCAGGTTGCCTGCGGCAGCTGGGACTAACATCCAGCTCTGCCCAAGGCAAGCCAATGAGTCAACTCTTCCATCCTGAAGCAGTTGATTGTCTTTGCAATAAGAACTATATCATGAACTGAACTGGCTAGTATTTGGTCTGAGAATTTAATTTACCATGAAAAGACGTAATTAACCACACACATGGATTTCCATGTTTAAGTAATGACTTCCTTCTCTCTCAGTGCTATAATTGCAAGTTGCATACCTAGTGTCAAAAAGCACTATTTTCAGAAGGAAGACTGTTCTTCTAGGACGGTCCACTATTCTCACTGTCCCCTTCCCAAGCCCACTCCACCTATATTTGTGCTACCCAGAAGCAAATGTGCGAACACCACCAACAAAGAGCAGCTGAAGGTGCACATTCCTGGACGGTAATTAAGCTGGGATGCCTGATTCACAGCTGTTCCTACTACTGAAATGTTTTCACAATAAACAGTGGAGCTTAAGAGTCATTTAATTCCCTGTTTCCATATTCTACAATTTACACCAACATAGTACTTGATTTTTGGCATAGTCTTCCCATCATAATGCTGCAACCTACATTCCTGGGGCAGGTGCGTATTCTTGGACCCTTTTCACAAAGGCACTCTGCTCAAGATCACACGACCATTGAAAGAACCAAGAAAGGAATCCTCCAGGATTCATTGGTTGTTTGAGAAGAGCAGCATCGGCCCATGAGCTGCACGCCTTGCAGTCAAGGCCACGGCCATCTCGTCTGCTTGTCACCACTTTGATAACCCCTCTTCCATTGTTTCAGCAGCTGCACAGAGTGCTCTTCCCATGGATAAAATCTATTCTGTAGGTCAGTACTGCCCTCTTCCCTCCTCCAGGACCACCCTTACAAAATTAAGTAGTGTGGACATGTCTTATCTAATTCCACCAAGTCTAAAAGTAAATGGCCAATTTTCTTACAGTTTGTCACTAAGTCTTAATTAAAAAGAAAACAGACAAAAGTGACATAGGTTTGCTGCCAAGAGAGGTGGCTGTCCACCTAGTCGTGACTGTAGATCACTTCTTAATGAATATCATCCTGAGGGCAGCTTTGGGCCCTCCCCAGAGCTCAACCCCATCAGCACCTTCCCCTTGATTTCGGCCTCCAGCCTTAGGAATCTTGTTGTAGTGGCACAACACATAAGATAGATGTACACCGTGTAGTTACAATGAAGTCTCTCATGTTCCATCAAGGTACAGCATGTTTCATGAACATGGTAACTTCTGTCCCCAAGCAAAATCCCTTAAGGAAGGTAGGGGAGCTGGACATGTCATTTGGGAAGACGAGACAACTCACAGGAGAAAAAGAAAAATCATACTATCTAAAGCTACCTGCATGTGTATGACATGGGAAAGCTGAAGTTGTCCCACCTGCTCTTGTACTATCAAATGTCCCAGGCGTTAGATGACTGTAAGTGCTCTGGGCACTGAGACAGGGAACCATTACTGTTTGAGTAGTCAAGAAGAGCCACAGAGAAAGTGTGAGTTCTGAGTCATCCTTGAAGATAAAGTAACCTTATACAGGAGGAAACACTGGGAGGGAAATAAATAGAAGGAGAAAGAAAACAATTCTAGAAAAAGGGAATTAGCAAACAAAACAAAAGAAAACAAAACCAACCAACCAACCAACACATGATGGGAATCTTAGAAAGGGGGCTTTGGGGAAAGACCCGTCTCTCCTTCATCCCTTGAGCTAGCCAGATCCGTACAATACATTATCACCTATTATAAGACCAGACTGACATCCATCATTCTCTTATGGACACACTCTAACAAAGTCTTTGCAAATTCTCCTGTCCTACACAGCCATACTCATTGGTATGGAAAACGACTCAAGCGTCTCTTCACTTTTCTTCCTTCTGTCCTTGGCTGAGCTTGTACGTTTCCGCTTCATTCCCTGTCCGTACCCAGGCCGGGAGAGACACGGGAAGAGGGAAACAACACTATGTCCACTCGTTTTTTTCTCACTTTTCCAACCAACATAAACATTCAATACAACGATTCAGCAGCTAGATAGCAGAGTTTATTGTGCACACTTGCTGAGCCTGTGTTAGCACGCTTCACAATGAAAGCAGTTCTGATCACTCTGATGTTGGCCAAGGCCCAGGACTCTGTAAGCTCAGAGGTCCTTCCAAATCTTCGTTCCATAATGTGCATACAGAGTGGCTACCAGATATATATTACCTGTATGAACTAGAGAGGGACACCCAATACTCCCTGCGGGGTCAATACCCGGAAGAGGCACGGCATTTCACTATGACATTAGTGTCTAGCCCCGGTGCCATGTGATTAAGGAGAATACCCAGTGTTGACCTCTGTCCTCTGCACACATATGTAATGCATCTACATGCATATGTGCATGTGTATATGTGCACACACACACACACTGTGTTTACCTCTGGATCATGAAGTTTTACAAATCATTTATTAGAAGTGTATGTCCCAGCTACTGAGTTAGTTATGCCTGGAGCAGAGGTATTTCATTTGGTAGACCCCTCATCTCAGAGGCAGCAGAATCCTCCACGTTTTCATCTAAGCTGGATTGGAAAGCTGGTACCGGAGATGGTGTCAGCAACAGATGCTGTTCCTTCCCTCCAGAACAGTGTGCATTGAATTTTCCAGGAGCACTTTGTCAAAATGGAGACCTTTTGCTCCTTAGAGCTGGGCCTGCATTCACCCAGCTAAACTTGTTTTGGGGTGGTTTCAGTCTCTAACTTAACTCCAGCAGTAAAACTGGCCCACTGGCCCATGACTCTTCCAGATACGATCATTGGCCTCACTCGGTCCTCCTGAGTCTCACTCCAAATCTACCCACTCTTCCCCAAGTGCCCCTGTAGCCCCTGATGTGTACAAAAGCCAACTGTTTAAACTTGTTCTGCCTGCCTACCACATCTGGCGTTCCTTCCATAATCCCAGTTCAACCCACCTCAGACGCAGCTGCCCCCCGAATCCCTTGACTCACAGTACCACAGCCGTCACTGTATTCCCCAACGTTTCTCCTAGACTACACTGCCTCCACTCGGGACTGACGACTAGTAACTGTCAGTCCTAGTTTTGTCCTGTGATGGCCTGAACTCCTGGACTTTCCTTTCTCACCACAGTAACTGTTCCTTCCAGGCCCACTTGTGCCTGGTGGCTTTCAGATGGAGGGCGACCTTGGTAGCACCCATTGGCTCAGCCGCTGGCTCAGCTGGGAAACATCCTCCTCTATCTCACCTCATTGCACTGCAGCTCCACAGAGGCTCCACCACATCCTGGACTTTATCACTACCTGGAAAAACTCCACCTTTGCAATGCAGGCTTCCAGATCTCTGACTCCAGCCTTTGTTTACTGGTCTCTGCTTCCTTGTTCTTAGGAATCCTGCCCTTTGTTCTCAGCACCCTACCCCCATCTTACCCAATCTGGCTTCACTAGCCTCAGTCACCAGAAAGGACCTCAAGGCTGCCCAATTTCAGTGATGTTTACATTAACACCATGAGGTCTTAGTGACCCAGGACTTTCTCACAGCCGACAAGCTGATCCCAAGGCCTGGCTGCCTCATTCATTTCCCCTTAGAAGGTCGGAGAAAGTGACACCTGATGACCAGCTCTGAGAAGAAAACTTAAAACTTTAGTTGGTTCCTCAAAACTGCTCTGGCTTTCTATCCATCTCTGATTAGCAGCATCACCCTCCCATTCTTTCAGTGTAGCCCTGGACACCCTGCCTCTCTCCTCCCACCCCATAGTAAGGAGGAAGCCTCTATTTTTTTCCATCAAAGCCATTATTTTTCACAAATAATGTAGCTGCCTCACCATATGCCATGTGAAATACCAAAGGCAGACAAAAGAATGTACTATAAATTACATGAACAGGAAAAAAAAATGTCAAGGGATATTTAAACCAACCCAGGCAAGATTCAGTGGGGAGAATTTGAAATAACTAGAGACACTAATTTTCAGACTCTTGTTCTAACACCTAAATGAATTTAAGTTCATAAAAACAAAAAACAAACAAACAAACAAACAAAAAAAACTGGCAATGGTAGTGGCACATGCCTTTAAACCAAGCACTCGGGAGGCAGAGGCAGGCAAATAGATCTCTGTGAGTTCAAGGCTAGCCTGGTCTACAGAGCATTCCAGGACATCCAGGATTACACATAGAAATCCTGTCTTGACACCCCCCCCAAAAAAAGCAAAGAAAAACAAAAAACAAAAACAAAACCCCAGACATACACGCAGCTACCTCCCCAAACTAAAAGTTCAGTATCAAACTAAGAACATAAATTGAATTTATCAAATAAATGCAACCTCCATTTTCACGGTTGAGCCAATGTTTTCCTGATCAATATGGCTTTCATGGAGTGAAAGAGAATTACCAGTGAGAAGTCAATGTCCCTCCTCCCAAACCTACCACTGAACCCACCAAATCTCCATGAGCTCCCAAGTCTAAGTGTTTTGCATGTGGAAGTGGAAGCTCAAATTCCCCACTTGAGGAACATCTTACTTTTACTGAGAAATCAACTTGACATTCTACAGCCCTTCTGAGATGGAAGACATAAGAAATCTGCCATGACAGTCAGGATCCTGCAAAGGTTCGGCCGCAGCCACTCCCCTCAGAGCCTGCACCTCGAATGAAGACATTGTTTTAGGAGTTTGCAGCATCACAGTATGAGGTGGCATCTGCTTCACATAGGAAGGAAGAGACTACAGTGCTGTTTGTTATCTGTACCTTTTGATGTCTCAACAAAAAGCCAGGAACACTGTGAAACGTTGGAATAGTTGCAGAACCAGAAGGACGGACGATGAACTGAGCGGGAAACCCAGACCTAACCAACCATGGACATCGGCAAGAATGAAGGCTTTCTTGAATGAGGTGGGATAAAGTCTGTGGTATAGAAAACTAAAAACTCCTATGAAAACTAAGAGATGGGAAAGGAGTAGAAAGAAGCTACATACAAGGCAAAGCCCTCCATAATGAATGGATCCCAACAGGATCCCGTCAGAACAAAGTAGCCAGTACAACAATGGCACATACATGTATCCCCACACTCAGGGTGCTGAGGGGTGAGGCCACAAAGTCAAGGCCAGCATGGCCTATGACAGAGAGAAACAAACAAATATCAGAAGCAACAGAGAAAGGGAGGAAGAGAGAGACACAGAGAGAGTGGAGAGGGAAGGAAGGAAGAAGGAGGGAGAGAGACAGAGACAGAGACTGACAGACACACACACACAGAGAGAGAGAGAGAGAGAGAGAGAGAATGAGAAAGAGAAAAGAAGACAGAGCCCTAAACAGGCAATGATATTAATCCCACTAAATTCAAGAAGTGAGAAACAATCAGGAGTTGGAAGCATGCGCTCATGCAGAATAAAATCCAGACCAGTAGAGCTCACAACAATAAGGACATGACCAGGTGGTAGGAGCGAGATATGCTCATGACCATCTGCAATCCCAGTACTTTAGAGACGGAGGCAGGAAGACACCAAGTAAGAAGCCAGCAGGGGCTATACAGAAAATGCAAAGCCAGCCTGGACAATATAGCAAGACCATGTCTCAGAGAGAAAGAAAATGTGAGGTAATGTTTCAGGTTTCCGTGGCTACGGTCTGACATCAGAAATACCTGGTTATAATGCTTTTGGGAGGCTTGTTGGTGGGGACATTGAACAAACACTAGGGTCTTTCCAGTACGAGGCTTCTTTGCATATAGAATGAGGATGGCCGTCTCCCCAGGATGGCAGGAAGACTTGAGACCATGTGTGGTGAGTGCTCAGAGCACTGTGGGCGCCTGTGAATAGTCAATCACATGACACCTTTGTTTGTAAAGTACATCTGAGACCATGGAAAGTTTCAAGCCCCTCCCAGGCCTCCAACTTTGAAGAGTCTGAGAAACAAATATAAACACTGGGGTCAAATATCAGTTGCTTAACTTGTCCTTGGCTGGAGATGACTAAGATGGACATATCGACTAGGCAAATATCCAACGCGTAACTGTGGCTGGAACACACAGTCTGTGGACTACAACCAAAACACCCTTCCACAGAGGTGTCTCATGGCCAGGCTGAGCTGACAGAGACCACGAAGGGAACTCCTCTAAGTCACAAATCAGTCAAGCATGCAATTTCCCAATGTCCTCTGCTGCCCTGGTCCTCTGCCAAATCCCATGGCTTCTTCCTTTACATCCTTAATGACCTTCCTTCAACTGCAGCTCCAGGATCCCCCCCACCCTCTGCTCCCCAGTCACCACCCAGCTGGGCCTCCGCATCAACACCTCCACTTCTGCCCAAGGCAAATACTGCAGGATGACAGGACTGCCTCTTTTTGTCCCATGAAGATACCCAGTAAGACCATGTCTCTTTTTTTTTTTCTCTCTCTCTCTCTGTAGCCGTAGCTGTTCTGGAACTCGCTCTGTGCCTCTGCCTCCCAAGTGCTGGGATTAAAAGCATGTGCCACCAACGCCCAGTGATCTCTCATTCTTTTTCAAGTTACCGAGCACAATCCTTTCTTCTAGATTATTCCTTTCCCTGCTGCTAGGACGTACCTAGCCCTTGCCTGCCAAAAAGGGTGGAGCCCTGCTTCACGTGGCTGCCAAAGCAAACTGGCTAGAAAACAGCCCCAAAGAGGACAGACTCTCCCCTCACCTGGGAGAGGACCTGAGCGGGACCAGCCCTGTGGACTAACCCCCCCTCCTCTCTAGACCCCGGTGCTACCATGAGCAACTGTGCTTTTTCTATTTCCCTTCCCACATCAGAAGCCACAGCCAGATGAGGACAAAGAAGAGGGGGCGATGCGCTTACCAGTGAAACGAGAAAGCTGTTTACGGGCTACAAATATAATCAGGAAATTCCTCACAATACTGTATAGAGCAACAAGTCTCTTCATAAGCTGCATATCAGGTTATTACCCTCCAAATTCCAGATTTTTTATTAGCTTTTGGATGTGTGAATACATGCAAAGATAGGGTGTCCTTAAGGATAAGAACAGAGAGGTCCAAGCATGAAGGGGGACTACAGTAGATTCTGTGAAGTATTTCCCAGGCATGACCATTTTCCTTTTAAGTAAGCACAATTATTCATTGTACGCTGAAGCCACACTTGTGGATTCTACTTGTTTAAACATCTGAAGTGCGTCTTTTCTCAAACCCGATTCTCCTGCCCACTGCCAGGTCAGGTTAGAGAGCTTGAGAGTTGACTTCATCAGCAGGGTGTCCTTTTGATATCTGTGTTGTAAATGGGACACAGAGGCAATCACACCCATGCTTTGTTTTCTTTCCACAGCACATTTAAAACAAAAACCTACCTCAGGCTTAGGCATATAGGGAAGAGCCTCATCCAGCTCAATGGAGACAGTATTTCTAAACAAGCCCCTTCACCAAGGGAAGCAGCACACGCCCCTCTCTCTCTCTCTCTCTCTCTCTCTCTCTCTCACACACACACACACACACACACACACTTGTTTTCAAACTCAGGGCAGAAAAGAGTAAGCATAAGCAAAATTTGTGTGTGCATTTTCTCCTTCCTTAAAAAAGAAATAAGATACCACAGGGACCTTTCTGAGGAGATACAATAGTGGCCCCATTCATAACTACGTGTTCAACTGTGATGTCCAAATTCCTGTCCGTTTCTTGCCAAGAGTTCTTCTCCTGTTCTCTGACCTTCCTAATGGCCCCAGGTGGATTTCCTTCCTCAGCCTAGCGTTCTCCCAAACTGAACCCTCAGACTCAAGTTTTTTATAGTTGTCCTCAACAAAGGACTAGCTTTCTTAAAAATGTACTCATTTTCATGATTCAAAATACAGTTTACATAGATTAGTAAGAAGCGCTCAGCAGTACTAATTCTTTAAATAAAAGGAGTAACTTTTCCAAACAGTGGGATTTCTGGCATCAGCCAGAACCTTTCAAAGCCCATAGGAGCAGCACACGCCTGCCCAGTCCTGTGTCAGCAGAATTCGTACAAAAAGCAGCACAGAGCCAGCATGCAGGATACCTGCACACTTAAAGTCCATTTAGTTTTGAGTTATAAGACAGCGAGTGAGCTAGCTCAGGGCTGGAAGTGCATGGAAGAGGTCCTCTATCTCCTACACCAAAACCAACAAAAACTCTCTCAAAAAAAAAAAAAAAATCAAGGCAATGATCTTAGTCCCACAGTACTTAGTACCAATCAGCCGATACCTGGTTGGGTGTCTGTCAGTCTATCAGTAAAAAAAGGATACATGCTTTTAGTCCACGCTAAATGTATCTGTTCTGTGGTCAAAAGCGAAGAAGATGGGCACAGGACACGGAATGTAGCTTCTAGAGTGCCCCACCAAAGATCTCCTCCTCGAATTCACAGCCCTGTACAGCCCCTAACTCAGCACATGCCCTAGCTTCAGAACTTGATTCTGATCAGTAAGATACACCAGAAAGGGTAGACATGACTATGAAAACAGGTAAGACACTGCCCTGCACGTATGTGTTCTCTCTGGTGGAAGATGCTCGCTGGCTGTGCCCAGTGGCTGGCACCTGAGAGGCAAAGACTCTACTCACCGACAGACAGTAACAAAGGTCCTGTGAGGGACAGAGTCCCACTAAAACCACCGAGCGATCCTGAAATGGATGGACCCTATTAGGAGCCTTGAGATTCCTGCAGCTGATGAGCAGCCCAGACCCCAAGCACCCACTCAGACGATGACTGGATGGAAAACATGTGCTAAGAATCAGCTCATCCAATTTTAGAAGTTTTTAAAATCCTGCACAGAAATCCCAGCTCCGTCATCAGTTACACACCGCTCCTTCCATCCCCCACCAAGCCTCACCAATAGCCTCCCACTACAGATTTGTCTATCCTAATATTTTTATATTTATCAATACTATAGCATAAATGCACATCCTATTCTATATGGACTTTATTTCATGGTGTAGACACATTATATTCTGTTTATTCATTAATTCGCTGTGAATGGATTTAGGTTGATTTTTACCTTTGTACTAATACAAATAAAGGTTTGGAGACACATTTTTTTCATGTGGAAAGAGGTTTTCAGTACTCAAGAGTACATACCTGAGATTGGGATTGTTAAATCACGTGGCCACTCTATGCTTAATAAACTAAAGACCTGCCAGGTACTTCTAAAGCAGCAGCAGCATTTTACCACCCAACCACGATATGCGGCCTCCAGGCTCCTTCCGGCTCTGCCTCCCATCTCACTGTAGGAGTGGACTGTGTCCAGCTTTGGATTCCTGGAATCTGAACTCAGGTGTTCATACACTTGTGGTAAGAGATGCTGGGCCATTCCCCAGCTCTGAAAACTATTTCTAGCCTATTATTTCAAAGACACTAATTCTAAAGAAGTTTTCTTCGAAGAATCTTGAGGTTATCCTCATGACAGACTTATAAAAAGAGAAAAAAAAATACTCACTGATAAATTTCAGGAATACTGAAGAGGATAACACACTGTAAAGGCTCGTTTTTGTTACTTTGACACACTGAAGAGAAAGCTATGCTTTCAACCACCACACCAGCAGACGTCTGGCCTGTACCAGCATTCACAGAGCACTTTACCCTTTTCCAGTGATTTAAAAATATATGTATAATAAAATCAGATAGAAAGCAAGACAGGTGTCTTCACCATGCAATTACAGAGCAAAATGGGACTTCCCCGTGGTCATACAGTGCAACTTGAGACCAGAAAATCAGATCTACCAACTCTCCCCCATGATGCTTTTTTTTAACATATGTAAAAAAAATAAATAAATAAAGCACACCTATCGTGTTGAACATACGTCAGCAAAGAAAAGGAAAGTCCTACCATAGTCACAGAATGTGCATCATGTTTGGGTGCCTAGGAAGCTTTTCCTTCATCTTGTTTTTTTTTTTTTTTTTAAGCAAGAATTTGACTGAAAGTGTGTGTTCAATACTCTTAGACTGGCAAGGGCTCTTCAGTGTTCTCTGACCCAAATGTAGACTTTGCAGGCATGTTAAATAATTCTTAAAAGTTGATTATTAGAGCATAAAGTTGCATGGCACTGTTAAAAGCTGAAATAACACTGAGAATTTCCAGCAAAAGCAATGATAATGCCAAATTAGACCACAGATTAGTATTTTATAAAAAGCTGAGTAAAGTCCTCTTCCTTCTAGCTCATAACCAACATCCATGATTACTTCACTGAGTGTTTGTTTATTGCTATGTAGATTAAGAGGCCACCTAACTCATCTGTGCCACAAAGCAGTATATCAAACTCTAACAAGGACTGGGTCAGCAAAGGGCAGAGTCCTCCCGATCCCTCAGATAAAGAGGTATTTGTACTTTGGCCTCTCTATCTTCACTTTCTCCTAGGAGAAGACAGCCAGAACTTTCTTCATCCAAAGAGTCTAAAAGAGTCTATGTGAATTTTATAGACAGCATACCTAATTGGCCACACACCCACAGGTTAAGGAGATTGCTGTCATAAAGCTGCTTTATAGTTTAGTGACCCATGAACTTCAGTCACATAGGTCATTGCTTCACTGAGCATTTCTCATCACGGGCTGGAGGAGAGTGCACTGAGGTGAGACCTGAGGACACTCCTGGGAAAAGACGTCCGGTTTACGTTATTGTTGCTGCACTGTATCCAAGCCAGTGAGATGTAGACTCTGAACTAATCTAATTTGTCCTGTAGTTTCCTGAGAAGCTCTGAGGAAAGAAGACTGCCTCCCTGGCCCCTTGACATTGGCCTCTCTCAATTCTCTATGACCAAAGCTGGTACCTCACAGCTTGCTACCACAAGACCACAGTGAGTTATCACCAGCACCTGCACAGGTGAGTGTGGTACACACACATGTGATCAAGGGCTGATGAACAGTCAGACCTGCATGCTGAGCTGGCACTGGCGTATTCAGATCTAAAGTACAGGTAAAAGTGTCTCCCTGGCCACCCACAATCCGAACAGTTCCTTGGAACCTTCCAGTCATCAAGTCCCACACTATCATGCCAAGGCTTAGCTCCAAGAACTGGAACACAGACAGACTCAACCTGGATCTTACCTTTTGGCTTCCTCCAGGTGACACAGGTATTCATAGGCGATGTTCTGCCGCCTCCGCTCATCCATCTCCTCTGCGGACAGCCTCTCATCGTCCACAATCGCTAGAAATATGGGAGAATGAGCGTTATTTTAAAACACCGTATTCATGTTAATGGCACAGTAAACTAGACATCTCCCTGGTTGTCCTCTGTCAATAAATACTCCTTACTAAGGAGAGCCCAAGTTTCCATCATTTCATTTGCAAGGGACAGACACTAGATTGTTCTATGTCTTGACCAAGAGCTGTGATAGATTTAGTTTTGTAGATAGCATGCCAGAAATGGGTTTCATTATGACACATGTGTCACTGTATGATGCACATCTCCATCCTCATCACCTCCATCCCTCTCCTTTCTCCAGCTGGTCCACTTCCTTCTCACTTGTGCTTTCATCTTACACACACACATACACACAAAGACACACACTAAATAAAAATTTTAATTAAGTTAAACAAATAAACAACAAAAACCAAAACACCAAGGGGCTGGAGAGATGGCTAGGTGGTTAATGGCGCTTTATGCTCTTACAGAGGACTCAGACCTGCAGGTGGCTCACAAGTTCCTGTAACTCCACTTCTAAGAGATCAGACAAGCCTCTTCTGGCAGCCCCCTTGAGCACTCTCACATACACAGTGCACATTCATAAACTCAAACACACATATACATAAAAGTAAATAAAATTTTACAATAAATTCCTATGCATTTTATAATAAAGATTTTATTTGCTTTTTTAAAGATTTGTTTTTATAATTTTTAATTGTGTGTGTGCCTGTATGTGTGTACATGTGTACTTGTGTGTTTCCCTCTCTCTGTGTGTGGCGTATGTGCACAGGTGTGCCTTTGTGTGGGTATGTCTATGTGTATGCAGGTGACTGCCTAAAACAGAGGTGTCAGATACCCTTGCTAGAGTTATAGGCAGTTATGAGCCACCTGACATAGGTTTTGGGAAACTTGGGTCTTCTACAAAAGCAGAATGTGATCTTAACTCTTGAGCCTCCTCTCTAGCCTCTGCAACCAAAGTTGCAGGTGGTTGTGGGCTGCCATGTGGGTGCTGGGAATCGAACCCAGGTCATTGCTCTTAACCACTAAGCAATCTCTTTACCTGCATGGCATTGTTTTTAACAGAATAGAAGTGGGTCTGAAGTTAAGGGTTGGCACCATTAGACTGAGACTAGAAATCAGGTTTCAGTAAGGGAACACTAGAATTCAGACAGCTTCAAACCAATGAGAACCTGCCCTGCTGGCATCCCCATCCGCAACAATACCAGAAAGGTGTCTAGTAGCTAAGCTTGGAGGCAGTGACTTTATGATACATCCCAAAACTTCTGGGGTTAAACAATGAATTAACAAGTGTTTGTCTCTTCTCCATCCACAGGGGAATTGATACTTCTCATCCAACCCCAAACATCAGTGAGTCCCACTGTAGAAAGACCAGAGTCTAAAACTTTACAACCTTTCTGGTTAACACGTATCTAAAACACAAAAATAGAGGAGACAGGCAGGAAGGCAAGTTTGCAAGCCTACATACTCTATTCTAATTCTGGCTCAGTTTATTAACTCCAATGCCTTGCCCTAAGGCTTCTGTGGAGAACGAAGCCTCCGTTTCCTGACTGCACTTCTGCCCTTGGCATCCAGCTGCCTCGTCACCGAAGCCTTCACTGTGCACATGCATGGTAATGCTGCTTTCCCATGAAAAGCACCCACACTTTCATGTCTGTCATTTTTACATGTGGGATCATGTGGAGAGCCCTGTAATGAATGAGTATTCATGACATGAGCACTGCTATATCAAGGACCCCGATGCCTCAAACCAGGTCCTGTATGGATAGCTCCATTGATTATGTACAGAAAATATCCACCACAACTTCCTCTTCCTAGATGACTGCACGAGACTGCTTCCTACAAAGAGACACACCGCCCCACACACACTGAGATTACCCAACCCAGCTCCTTATTGAGCTGCACATAATAAATGGAGCTATTTTGGGTCTGCCAGTACATCTCCATCAGAGGCCACGGCTCACCTGACCCCAGTTTTCTTGTCCATGTGTCAACATTTCATCATTCTTCATCACCCAGTGCTAACTAGGTCAACTCCATAGCCGTGCAGATTGGGGCAGGCCTTCTAGTCACCAGCAGAAATGGGAGGGAACGAAGGGCGCCTGTGGACTCTAAGATGGCCAGCCTAGTACCAGACCTGACCAATGAGGAGTCACTCACAGAACCTTCATGGACAAGAAGAATTAAGGCCAAAATATGGATTCTTTTTCCCTCTGAGACCAGGACTCAGACTGTGTGGCTCAGTCCTCCTTCGTCAGTCTTGCTTCGGTCTGATAGTTATAGTTAATTACAAACCACACCCACCAACACTTGAATTTTACCACAGTGTGTACAATGCTAAGTTCTTAAGATCTAAAATTACTGCTGAGCCCTCAGGGAACTCAAAGGAAGGGAGATGAGGTCTGAAATAGGATAAAATTTGGCAGTACGTGCCATAAACACAGAAATATGTACCAGACATTTATTTACTGCACACCATCTTTACTTCAAGGTCTTAGGAAATATGTTGTCTGAGTTTTATTTCATTTATACCCTGAGAATATGTGAGTCAAGTAGTTTGCTCACTTAATAGACATGCAGGCCAAAATGTCATTTGAGCAAGCAAGGAGAAATACAGGGACCAAACAGTGGGACAGAATGGAATAAATTTCACAAGAACTCAAGAAATGCGTGTGCATATGATAAAGAAAGGGATGCAGCAGAAGAGAGAGGGACGGGAGGAGATAGGTGCTGAGGCCAGACTATCACTGAAGTGGTACCCAGAGGGACAGAACTTTGCATACATTTGCCTGTTTCCTCACTCTCCTTCCCTGTTTTCCACTGCAGCTCCATTCCTCCCAGAAGGACATCATCTCCAACCAATGATACCAGGAAGAAACAACAAAGGTTTCTGTGTGTCAAAGCATCTTTTTTCTTAATGAACTCAACCTCATCTCTGTTTGCTTCTTTGGTTGTTTAATATAGTGTTGGAGATCAAAATCAAGGCTTCATGCAAGAGGTCTATCTCTGATCTATATGCCCAGTCTCTGATCTGAACATTAAAAGAGTTCTCTCATTCCAGGAAGGCACAACTGCTGTTCAGCAGCCTCCCAGCTTCTCTGCTGCCCCTGCATGTGCCCAAGCCCTCGGCCACACTGCTCGACCACTCATTCACCTACTGTCACCACCTTCCCCAAACAGGGCCCTGCTTTTCACAGTACCCCATTTCCTATGGGAGAAAGTTTTAGGACAGTTTTCCTCCCCTCCATACATGGATCCTACATGGCTTACTCCAGGTAAGTACTGTATTCCAGGACCTCACTGCTCCCTCTTACATCCTGGGAAGCCATCCTCCCATCTCTGTGTGTGACACCTTCAACAGCTACTCAGCAAGCCTCTGTGGATTCCAGGGTCTGAACCCGCACTCTTCCATACTTCAGTTCACATTGCTATTGCAGCACTCACCAGAGGGATCCCACTGAAGCCCAGTCATTTCTCTGTCTCCAAACTGGGGAGTTCTAGAAAGAAGGTGCTCAATTTGGACTCATTCTCCCATCTCCCTCACACCTGTAATGGCTCCTTACACAAACGACTCTCTAATTACCTCTTAAGCCACAACAAACGTACGATGAATCAGATTGTGACTCTCTTATCTAGGCTTTTCCTAAAAGATACTGGCTATGCTATGTTAGTCAAGTGTCCATTACGGTAACAACATACTAGAAACTAATCAACCTATTACAAGAAAGGCTAATTTTGATTTAATGGTTTTCAGGGGTCTCAGTCCATGGCCACTCGGCCCCATTGCTTTGGGTTTCTAGTGGGAGGTGAAGGATGTTTACTTCATGGGAGATGAAAAGCACAGACAGACAGGAAGGAGATGGGATTCCAATATTGTGTTCAGGAATTCACTCATGATGACTTAACTTCTTTCCAGTAAGACTCACCTCTAGTCAGTCAGACTCCAGTCAGACTCAGCTCCAGATAATACCACAAGATAGTGGCCAAACTTCTAACACTTGGGGCTTTGGGGGACATTCAAATCCAAGCCATAGGACACACCCACATATCATCGCCTAATCTTCAACTCTACTATTCCTAACAGCTAGCCCTAGAATAACCCATCACTTCTAATCTCTCATTTTAATAATCATTTTATGGGACCCTCAGTGACTGTAGAGCCTGAAAGCAAATTAAAATTCCCAGGGATTACCCATCTCTAAAGGTCTCTAAGGTATGTGTGAGCATGAGTGTCCAACCCAAAAGGAACCAGTCTCCAGCCTCAACCACTTATCTAGAAGAGGCGGAAGTCTCCTTTGACCTTCCTGCCTCAGACCCTGGGGTTATATATAGTTGTGAGCTACCATGTGAGTTGTGAACTGATCTTGGGTCCTCTGGAAGCGTGCTGGGGCTCTCAACTGCTGAGTTTTCTCTGCACCCTCCAACTGTCTGTATTTTAATAATAAACTCACAGGAGACACATTTTATGCCATGGCTGCCAGCATACTTGTTGTAATAAGGTTGCATGTTCTCTGAAAAAAAATTTGCTAAATAATCGGTTATCAGGAAAGGCTAATAAAAGTACCTCGAATATCTGTATGGGGTCATTTTACATTTGCCTATTTGCAGTGAGGAAGGGGAAGGTGAGGTGCAAACACAGGGCCAGCCTATAGACTGCACTCCACTGCTGTTTAATTAGAAGGCTTGTGTCAGAACACCAGGTTGTGAACCATGAGAATAGGAGTGTTCTCCCTCAGGGCAACCCCATGTGTGAGTCTCTTCCTTCCAACCTTCCACAGACCGGGCCCACTGCCCTTTTCACCACACACTTCAACCTCACCTTCGGTGTGGAGAAGCCTGTGATGACCTGCCACCCTAGGGCAAGCCAAGGTTAGGAGATTGAGAAAGTCTTCAAGACAGAAGCAGATGCTTTCTGAATCCCAGAGGGTGCTGCGAAGACCTCTGCCTTACTCACCATTCACTTGGAGACTTCCGATAGGGCTTTTGGCATGAATAACAGCCCTGCCATTTAAAGAGCCATCATGAAGCTGATAATTTCCGGTGGACATGACTTTACTGCCTACAAAACACTTGCCCACATGTTAGAGTGTGGTTCTCACAATGAGCAGAGAGGCAGGTCCTATCTTTTGTAAATTAGAAAGCCACGGTCAGTGAAGGGGAAGGGACTGCCTGACTACCTGTGGCTATCCTCTGGGGCAGTGACACAGTCAGGGATGAAACTGACATCCTTGGGGACCACAGCCCACTGTTGTACTCATCAACAAAGCAAGAGTGTCACCACCAAACCCAAGAAACCATTCATTCAAAGAGCTCTGGGGTTCCTTTCACCTGAAAACAGCTTGATTATCCATGATTTCCTCTGAGGGGCATCTTCATTCCCTGCCCACAGCTCCTTAAGAAACATGCCATTGTGCAGGAGAGCTTCCTCAAGCATTGGCAAGTCACAAATGCCACAGATGTCAAGTGGCTGGCTAGCTCAGTTGGTTACAGCGGGGCTAATGAGAACAAATGCCCAAATCAGCTGATACTGGCTACGAGACGGAAACAATTACAATCTATGGCCATCACATGGGAGCACTTACCCAGAGACATAAGCAGCAGAACAAAAAAAGAGCTGCACAAGACATGGAAATGAAAGTAAGAATGGGAAGGAAACCTGAGCCCGCTGCCAAGAACACCCACACAACCCCAACATAAAACTAGACCAAGACCTCCCCTTTGGAAAGGTGTGGCCACTGCTTAACTGCCCCTCCGCACTGCCCGCTCCCTTCACGAGGATGCCGAGGCCGCCATGTCTTCCGCGCTCAAGCCATTCATCTGTTCACAAGTATTTGAGTGCTGCCTCGTGCCAGGCGGTTCGGACACAAAGTATGACTCACAAGGTCTCTTCTGGAATTTTCATTACAGTTACACAATTGAGATTTGGCATAATGACAAGGTGCTTGGGTTTGGGAAATATACTCAAGGGAGGGTTGGCAAGAGTAGCCACAACCACGGCTGGCTTCATAAAATGGTGTTAGGTACACTCCTTTAAGAAAACGTAGGGTGCACTCCTTTAAGAAAAAGAAGATTAGAAGTGTGATAGGAATAATCAATTCCCAGAACTACACCCACCATTCAGTATTTTAAGTCCACATTGTTATTCTGTGTGACTCAAATTCTCTACAAGGAATTCTAGATATCCTCCGGAATGTAATTTGGTTGGGTGCAGAACCGTATTCTATGGCTCCAGCACTGTAATGCCTTACAGAGAATCCCACTCTCAGAGCTTAAGGACTACTCATAGGGGGAAGCACGGACTGATACCCAAAGAAGACACTAGAAGACAGAGATTCCACTCTAAGGCACTGGGGCAGAGATAAGAGAGTGGGATAAAAAGATGACAGAACCAAAAGATAAGCTTTTAAGAAGGCTGTCACATTAAGGAAATGTGACCTGTGGAAAATTCTGGTTTCATGCCAGCTGCCCAAAGCTTTCCATGGCTACTTAAACTCTAAAGGACCCCATGATCAAACTTCCCTAAAACTGATTTCCTTTTGGAAAACAGACAAGCCTGAGTTTGAAGCTGTGAGCAACCCTGCTTTCAGGCACTCTACTTTAAACCAGGGCAATAATGCAGGTGCCCAGCCCAGGTGTTTGGAACCCTGAAGGCTACATCAAGTCACAGAGATGCCGGGCTTACAGCTGCCAGCCCCAGGTCCTCTCTCGCTGCCACGCCACCAGAGGCCAAGGAAACAGCAGCTGTGAGAGCCGCTTGGACCTGAAGGTGCAGGCATCAGGTCCTCCCAACTCTCATGTTGGGTGGCGAGTCAGCCACCCGGAGAAAGTGCCGCCATCTTTGCCATCTGCTGAGGGAAAGTGAATTTTATTTGAAACCTGCCTCCCACATCATTCCTGGAATTTCTCCCCAATCACACATTTCTAAGACCTTCTCAAAGCTGGAAATCAACACACAACCCAGGGCCATTCAGGCGAGGCAAAGCTGAAAAACATTCTGAGCCATATTTTAATAGAAAAAACTCTTAAATCTTCAAATTTAGCATTGCAAGAATTTCTGAGATGGGGCAAGACCATGAGGGTAAGTAAGGTACAAATACAAAGGCTTTCGCAACACGTGTCACGATCCCTTCTCATTCCAGGGTCGCTGCAGTCCAGGGGTATTAAGAAGCATCTATGTCACCTCTAAACTAGAAAATGAATTAGAAAATAGTCCAGGTCTCGGGAAAAGAACTGATCTTGTTCTGTAAATATACCTACAATGTACAAGATCCACAGAGGAGCCAGGTATGATGATAGCACATGCCTGCAATCCCAGCAACTTGGAGTTGAGGCAGGGGGATCATGAGCTACATAATGAGCCCAAGGTTGGCCTGGGGTACACAGCAAGATCCTGTCATTAAATAACACACACAGTAGGGGAGGAGGACAGGGGGGAATGAGACAGAGAGAGACAGAGACACAGAAACACACACAGGGAGACAGGGTTCTTGATCCCACTCATGCAAAAGGGCCCAACATGTAACATAAACATTACACTTGACTATTCAGGTCTGAAAGATGCCTTTTCAGAGCAGAAATTCATTGCTAACTCTCACAGACCAAAGGAAAATTCATTCTGTCCACTATACATTTAAGCAGGAATATCTAACTTTTTCAGAATTTAGAAACCGAAGGCAGATCGTGTTGGTGTCACTGTGCATGGGATGAGAAGGATGAGAAAGAGGGTCCTGGGATTTTGCTCAGTTTGGAAGAAGAATTAAAGTCAATGATTCTTAGATTTTGGATTACTTACTTTTTATTTGCATAATGGTAATTTTTGAAAACTATTTTAGAAACCAAATCACCTCTTGCTATCAGGAAGGCCCAGAGAATATTCCATCTGGCTCCGCCTCCTCTCCATACCCTATCACCCACATTCCTCATTGATTTCAGTGAAGAACAGGAAAGCATTAAGTTTCCAGGAGCAAGATGAAATGACAGAGGACAATTTTCAGATCTGTTGCTACTGTTTCTAAACAATGGGAAGGAACTTAGCTCAACTCTGCTTAGCTAGAGCCCTGTGCTTGCCAGGGCTCACTGCAAAAGGTTCCAAATTATTTAGATCCATTCTTAAGATGAGGCTTACTGTTCTCTACAAACAATGCATAAACTGTTGGCCTGAAGGTCAATTCAAATTTAACACCCCATAAGAACCAGGCTATGTAAGAACCACTGAGCAGAGTTAGTTAAATATCAATGGTCTCTGTCTCTCTAGGAGCATTTTGAGTTTGGGACCATCCTAGGCTACAAAGCTAGTTTCCCAGTAGCATGGTTTCGAACTAAAGACCCTGTCTCTAGTCTTTTCTTATGCATAAAAACAAACCATAGGAATAACTAACACCTGGTGAGGCAGTGCCTAACGCATGTTGTCTCTACATTCCTCCTTCCATAGGAATCCCATTCTGATGTCCTGAACAGGACATACATGGAAGAGAGGCCAGGTACTGTGGGCTGAGACCGTTCAAGATCATGAGGAAGTCAATGGCAGAGCTGGAACTGAGACAATTCTGACTCAAAAGTTCAGGGCCTCTCATTCTTCGTAGAGCTGCTGCCTCCCAGCAAGGAGCACTGGCGCCTGTCAGTCACAGTTACTGACAGCTCCCTAATCAGCAGACATGTACACGACTTCATTGTTCTCACTAGAAACCATATAAAAGTAGGGGGGAGGTGGCTTTCTTCCAGCACTTGGGAGGCAGAGGCAGGTGGATCTCTGAGTTTGAGGCCAGCCTGAGCAAGTTCCAGGACATAGGAGAGCCAGGGCTACACAAAGAAGCCCTGTCTCAAAAATAAATAAATAAATAAATAAATAAATAAATTAACAAAAGCAAAAACAAAGAAAAAAGAAACTATAACAATCAGTACTATCTTGTTTTTAAAAAGTAAAATTAAAGCCTAGTTTCTCAGAGATACAAAAACTCAGACATAGTCCAACAAAGGAAAACAGTGAAGATAATATTTAGGATTCAAGTCAGACAACAGGAATGCAAAAACTGTGACATGCCATGGCACGCCACATGAACAAAGCAAGGTCACGTATGTGATCCATACATCTGCAGAAGATTGAACACATTTGAGAAAATACAACTTAAAATCTATTCTGTGCCCATCTCGTTCCAACGGTGTAAATCTGCTTAACCCAGCAGTGATCAGCTGAACAAAACAAGGCGTGGCTTGGCAAAAGGCAGAGAGTGACCTGGGGGTTGAGTGCACCTTTGAGGGTGTCACACTCAGTCATGAGTTAGTATTGGACATTCAGCTCCTCCTCACTGGTAAAACAAGAATAATGTTCCTTATGTTATGAAGCTACTGTATAAGGATCATATAAAACCTTGCACACACACACATGCATACATACACACATTTACATACATGCATACATATATACACAAGAACACATATATACATACATAAACATACACATGTATACACTCTCCACACATATACACACATAAACACACATATACACAAACATACATATACATAAACACATACCCCACACATATACACATACCACACACATATAGACCCCATAACATATACCCCCATGCACTTAAACACATATATACACACACATACATACACACCTATACACACATGCATACATATACACACATACATGCACATATATACATACATACACACATATCCCACACACATATACACATATATATTATACACACGACACACTTTTTTTTTTTGAGATAGGGTATCACTATGTCAACTAGGCTGGCCTTGAACTCACAGTGATGCTCCTGCCTCTGCCTCCCAAGTGCTGGGATACCTACAGTCTAAGAACCAGAGGCTGGGAAAGAATGTTGTGAGCTGCTGACTTTGTCACATGGCAGGGCTGTTGTACCCACAATCCCACAACAGCAATGGCTGTTTATACTGAGACTTGCATAAGGATGAACCACCAACACTCCATCCTCAATGGGGGAGGGGCTCCACCCCTCCCTGCAGAGCATACAGGTACTTAACCCTTGCTGGGAGAGGGGCTATTATATTCCTCAGTGGTGTAGCCACTGTTAAACTGCCTTTGTTCAAGTATATACCTTCCATCTAAGCTCACACAGGTAACTCAAATTAAATGTGGTGGCCACAGGAAAAAGTAGGAGCAGGACTTCCAAAGCAAAGGTTAGTAGGATGAAGATGGAGATACAAGTGGATAACAAGGGGACATAATCAAAGTACATTTTATACATATATATGAGAACATACAGACCAATAAATAAACATTAAAATTAAATTATGTATATTTTAAATTAATAGCTAAATTGCTGCATAAACAGTCATTAAATAAGCAATTTAAAAATGCAAAATATTTTACAGCTAGCAACAGATTATTAAAGCAGCTAATTTTTCCAGAGTAATTACAATTAATTCAGCATTCCTACTTGATGACTTTAACTAACATCTACCTCCCATATAACTTGCAAATAACGTACTTGTGGTAGTTTGAGTAAGAATGGCCCCTATAGGTATGAATACTCAAATCCCTAGTTTATGGAACTGCTTGAGAAGGATTAAGAGGTGTGCCCTTGTTGGAGGAGGTGTATTTCTGACCTTGAGGTTTCAAAACCGACACTATTCCCAGTTAGCTGTCTCTGCTTCCTGTTTGTGTATGGATGTGAGCTCTCCACTGCTGCTCCAGCATCATGCTTTCCTGCTGCATGCTCCCTGCCATCGTTGCCATGATCTCATGGATCCTAGCCCTCTGCAATCATCAGCCCCCAAATTAAACATTTTCTTTGTAAGCTGCCTTGGTCATGGCGTTTGTATGGCAATAAAAAAAGTAACTAAGACAGTATTTAGAGGTATATTAAGTTAAGCACACACATTCATTCCACATATCTGTACACGTGCTGAATATATAGTCTGAATATTTTAATTAGAAGTATATAGTGTTATATTACATGCAAATAAGCTAAGGCCAATGAGGAGATATCAAAATATATGTAGAATGTTTCCAAGAAGGCAGCTCTAACATTCTCTTCCTTATATATGTTTTTATTCTTATACAGCTTCCAAAAACTCTATCATTGGCATGTAGCCCTTTAAGATGTCAATACTAGAAGAAAATTAAAATGTTCAGCTACAGAAAAATAAGATGAGGAAGAAGCCCTGACGACAGGTGTGGCTCAAAAGATGACTGGCCCACATGTAACTGATCATCTAGAAAAGGATTTCAGCCCCTCAGAATGCACAATGGGTAATCTGCCAGCTTTGCTGGGTAAAGAAAGGCAATGATGAAAGTTCCAGGCTGCAGAGAGGACATGAGCAGAAGTTGACCAACAGTGGGATGTTCTGTTCTGTTGGAAGGCCCAACTGCCTGGAGAGAGGCGGAAGTGGTAAGCCTCAGCAAGACAGCAGGTAGGGAAGAGACAAGCCAGTGAAGCGAATGGAAGGCGACCCAGTCTGGAGACCAAGAGAAGACTTCAACAAGCCTATGCAACAGGAAACCCTGGGAGTCTAGATTCCAGAGGAAAGAAAAACGTTGTGTGCCTTGAATGGGCGGAATCTGGGAAGGGGAGGGATGGGATGATGAAGAGTGCTTAGGTAGGTATGGGAGAAGAAAGAGAAAGCCAACAAATAACAGCCAACTCATTTTGTGACTCTGGATGGAGGAGGTGGAGACTGCATACGTGGCTTGGCACCAGAAAGTCGCCCAGTGTGCCAATTTGCATAAAGACAAGCTTGCATAATGAAGGAGAAGGACAGGGAGGGATGCAACCCACTGTTCTAAGGATGCACTAAGGAGCCAAAGAAAGACTGCAACTTCATTTGGAAGGGCGTTGAGTCTAATAGGCAGTTTGGAGACTGCTGGACACACAAGGGCTCTATTAACACAAGCATATGCTGTTTGTTAGTGAGTGAATTATCACCTAATCTAGGACAGCCGAAAATACTGCCAAAAATCCAGCCCTCAAATGGACTATACTATGCAAATGGGAATGTGTTGACAAACAGTTACGGAACAAAAATACATTTCAACATGACTACATCCTGGACCAATGCAGAGGGAGATAGTTCTCAAGACCCAGGAGCCTCTCTGGTTTCAAGGAAGCCATGAAGCCATCAGACAGCTCATGTGTAGGGTTTTCAGGAGACAGGCTAGGAGAAATCATACACAAGGCACGCAGGGCCAGCTGCAAGCAGAAGTCCCTGAGCCTAATAAGCGCAGCTCTTTATTTCCATGAGGTCAAAGGTTTACCAAGTGCTACACTACACATGAGCTCATAGGACAAGACCAGGCTTCAGACAGATAGGTAAAGACAAAGATGGGTTTGGTACTTTGCTAGAGGTTCAGGGTTGATTGATTACAAAACTGAGATGTCTCCAGGGTTTTTGTCTACTTTTCAGTATCCTTTGTATTTCTGGTGGTATTTCTGCTACTGTAGCAGGTTAAGTTATTTTGCTTGCTTTCAGTCATGAGCACAGGGAGCCAGAGGCAGAGATGGAATGGCTGGTTAAACTTGTAAGAATGGTTGTGCCTCATGAGCACTTTTCAGACTCGAGAGAATGTATGCAGCCCTGACTGTGTAAACCACTTGGAAAAAGTACAGATGACACCGAGAACACTCTCTCGTGGGAATGCATTGACCACCAGGGCCACAAACCTGCAAACATTTTGGGTTTGGTTTACTCTAACAGGCAGTACATCACCGTACTCAGAAAGTAGAGGGTCCCAGGTTTTGGAAAATGGAGATTCTCGTTAACAAGAGGCAGACACACAGGCTTTCCGGCAGTCTGAGTCACAGAAGGCCACCACCTTAAACACAGGATGTGCTGCTCTGCCACAGACTCCAGCTGAAGCTGAGTCTCTTCTCCCCCAGACACTGCTTCCTTGGCTGGGGACTGGACCACAGTACTGGATGGAAACTCCCCCTCACGAGTGACTACTGGAGCCCAGGAGACAGCCAAGCTTCGGCTTTCTCTGTGGATCAGCCACAGGGCTCTCAGAGGATCTGAGCACAATTTCAGGATTAAGTCATTGTTTCTACTCCAGACATTCGGGCCCTGCCAGCATTTGTGAAGCAGAAGTGTCCACAATTATGAAGCCAAGCAGGGATGGAAATTTCTTCCTATTTGATGGTCTCCTAGGTGCAAAATGTTGGAAGAAAATTATAGAGATTCAGAGTGTTCAAACTCATTCCAGATGCCTTATAATTAAGCCGGTAGAGGCAATACAATGTGTCTCTTTTAGTGTGTGGTAACATCACGGAAAGAAAAGGAATGGGGTGGGAAGAGGCTGGGAGTGACTGGATTCTAACCCAGCAAGGGAAAGCATGTTTCAGAGCCGAGAGAGGTTATGAAGCCCCTTTGGAAAAAGTACAAAAGAATTACAGCACAAAGAATAGGAAAGCCAAGGGGAACAAGAGACTGCTCAATGACAGGATTAATCTGAGCGGGTTTTCTTGATGGATGTTGTGTGAAGTCAGGCTTAAAGAAGGGAAGAGAAAGGAATTTGGTGGGAAATATGCTTGGAAGCCAGGCATGGTGGCTCTATAATCCCAGTCTATAATCCCATCACTCAGTAGACAATGGCAGAAGTTCAAGGTCAGCCTGGGCTACATATAGCCAGGGCTATCCATCAGGGCCTGTCCAAAAAAAAAAAAAAAAAAGGACAAGTGGAAACAAGAATGAGAAAATCATGCTCTGAAGGTTTAATTGGGTAAAGGCACACACACATAATGGCATCATTTGGAAGACAAGAGGCAGGACGATCACACATTTAGGGCTTAACCTGGAATACTTAGTTGGCTCTTGTCTTAAAAGAAAGAGGAGAGAAGAAGAGTGAAAGAAAAGAAAAAGAATCAAGAAATGGGGGCTGGAGAGATGGCTCTGCAGTTAAGAGCACTAACTGTTATTCCAGAGGACCTGGGTTCAATTCCCAGCACCCACATGGCAGCTCACAACTGTCTATAACTCTAAGATCCAACACCCTCACAGAGACATGCATGCAGATAAAATACTAATGCACATAAAATAAAAAACAAATAAAATTAAAAAAATAAGTTTAGAATCAAGAAATGGTAAATAAACCCCAAGATGCACTTCTGTTCCTCGGTTTCCAGTCTTCCGAACTGCTTCTGGGCTTTCAAAGCCTGTTTAGTAAAGCAGGCAGTCCCTACCTTTCCAGCCCTCTCCAAAGTCTCTGAGCTTCCCAGGGAGGAACAGGGAACTACCCAGGGCACTTTACAGCTGTTTCCAACCTGTTAAGGGTGAGGCCTACAGTTGTGAGATGTCAAGATGACAGTGAGAAGAGCAAATGACATCTCAAAATCAAGGGGCCAAGCAGTTTCTCTGCACTGTTGTAAGTTCTTTGAACACAGTTAACTCACCACACTTAACTCTACACATCTCTATAACAGAACCATGTGTGGTTCCCATGCAAAGGTGAGGTTCTGAGTTCAGATCTCCAGCATTTACAACAAAGCCAGGTGCGGAGGTAGGTGTGCACCTGTAACCCCAGTGCTAGAAGGAGACACAGGCAGGTCCCAGAAGCTGGCTGGACAGCCAGTCCACCTGAAACAGGAAGCTCCCGGTTCAGGGAGAGATCCTGTCTCAAAGAGTAGGGTAGAGAAAACAAAGGAAGAAACATGGCCTCCACATGTGCATGTATTAGTACAGGCATACACTCACACACATGATACATGTACATACATATATCCTGAAGTCAAACGCCTCATTGGCCAGCTCACTAGCCACAGTGCACTCTGTTGATTTTCCCCGGCAACATGCTCATAGCTGCATCCATGGGATGTAGAGCTGAAGGAGGTTGAAGGAAATAGCCCTTGATCTGTTCCTAAACTTAGTTCCCATTCCCTCCCCGAGCACGTCCTCTGCTGCCACTGCAATGCCTCCATCTGTGTGTGGCCTTTCATGTTCCGAGCTGTAGTTTTCTGAATCATTCTGAGTGATCCTCTGAGTCAGCATCCTTCCCTCTCGATATGAGGCCAGCAGGAATTAGAGATATTTTGTGCGAGTTGAAGGGCAGGAGTAGAGCTCCAACAAGCAAGGAAGGGCTGTGAATCCCAGGACAGCCATGGTATCCTCTATCTGTGCAGGAGAGAGGGAACAGAACACACATCGAGGTTCAGAGACTAGCGTTCTGTGGGGGTCTGGAAAGGAACGGCCCCCATAGGCTCATATATTTGAAGACTTGGCCATTAGGGAATGGCACTACTTGGCAGGAATTAGGAGGTGTGGCCTTGTTGGAAGAGGAGTGTCAATGGGGAAGGGCTTTGGAACTTTAAATGCTCAAGCTAGGCCTAGTGTGTCACTCTCTTCCTGCTGCTTGGGGATGCCAATATAGAACTCTTGGCTCCTTCTTCAGCACCATGGCTGCCTGCATGCCACCATGCTCCTCCTCATGTTGATAATGGACCAAACCTCTGAAACTGTAAGCCAGCTCCAATTAAATATTTTCCTTTATAACAGCTGCCTTGGTCATGGTGTCTCTTCACAGCAATGGATCATTAACTAAGGCATGTTCTATCTCCTTGATGTTCACAAAGGCAAAGATAAAGCAAGTGTCAATCAGTGTGCACAACACACACACACACACACACACACACACACACACACTTGCTCTAGCTTGTCCTTTTTGCACAGTTCTTCATGCTGGAATTAAAATTTTCACTCACAAAATCCTACAACACTGGTTTATTTTTATGTTACACATAGAGCCAGACTTGAGAAAGAGCAATCATTTCTCCATGGTCAAGATTGACATGGAGTGGGCCCAGCCTTGCAGTGGTCCTTGTGAGAGATGCAAAACAGCCATTCTGGGGGCGTTTGTGCCTTCCACACAATCCTAGGCTTCCTGGACTTGGAATTAAATAGCTGCCAAGTATAGGACAGAGTCTAGAACAGGGAAGACTGAGAATGGAGATTATCTAAGGACACAGCTCAGAGCCCAGCTGGTATGAATATCTTCTTGTTGCCATCACCAAATCAATGTTTCAGTATTTAGTAGTAAGGGCTCCCTGTCTGCAAACATAGAAAGCCAGCATTTCCAGTGTGCTGGGTGTACCTGTGAGCTGTGTGGGCCTGCACACCACTGGGTGCCTAGCTCAACAGTGTGTGTGAACAAAGTTCACACCCAGCCAGCCAGGTTACAACTACTCAGTCCACACCAGGCTATATAAATGTAGAAGATTAGCAAGCTCAACCAGAAGGTGACATTTCCAGGAAGCTCTTAGCTCACCCTCTGTCCTAAGGACAGGGCTCTTTAGAACATGATTAGCAATCAATGACCTGACCCCCTCACACACATATGCCCTTCGTACCCAGAGTTCACAAAGTTAGGAAGCACACCAAGAAGAAATATGGGTCAAGAAAGAACTGGAACTCTTTGAGGCCTTTCCCATTTTGTGTCTCAGGGCTAGACTCCCCTCAAGGTAAACTCTTGAGGCATGTTCTGCAATTGAGTTTTACAACATCCTTGCAGTGTAAGTTCATTTCAAGTTATAGATCAAACTGAACGACCCATTCTTCACACACCAGTACTTAAACCAAAGGCCCTTTCTGTTCTACCTACATTCTTATCACAAACTTAACTACACTACGTATAACTTGCCTTTCTCCTTCAAAGCAAGGAGCACTGGGTGGGGTGAGGGTGGGGAGCTCTCAGCCCAAGTGAACACAGAAGGAGGCTCCTGGTACAAACTGTGCAGGTCAACATCGATTAACTGGCATGTGATTAACCAGACTTGGCCTGTCCAAATGCTTATCGATTAACTGGCATGTGATCAACCAGACTTGGCCTGTCCAAATGTTTTACTTCTCCTCTCTCTCTTTAAAAAGATTAAGACAACAAATCAGCATATGAATTTTCTATGCATAAAATTACACATGTAAAAAAAAATAACAAACTGGAGTGGTGTGTGTGTGTGTGTGTTAGGAAATAAAATGGAGCAGCCTGTGGGGACAGCCTGCATACTCTTCATAGAAGTCAAATAAAATTGTCCACAATCCCAATAATCCCATCTCTGGGTACAGATCCCCTGATACTGAAAACACATGCTCCAACGGGTATTTGAACACTTGTGTTCACAGCAGTGATATCCAGAATAGCCCAAAGAAGAAGCACTGTATGTCCACAAACAAGCAGACAAGCACAGCTTAGCGCACACAGGTAAACAGAATATACCCTGAGCCACGCTAGCCAAGGAGTGGGTACCGAGGGTCTTATCCTAAGAGTAATAGGGCCGTCACCAAAGCCAGGTCTTGTGTGCTCCACCTGCATGAGGTACTTAGGCAAAAGTCACAGAGGCCGTAAGCAGAATAGACATTTCTATTCTAACAGGGAGGTGGAGGGAGCAGTGTGGGTCATACTATGACACTTAAGCATGGCTACACTGGTACCACAATTTAAAAATGCCTAAATGTCAAACGTCAGATTCTTCATGAATGCCAACTCATGTGATCTTCTCAGCCGCAATGGAGGATGGAATGTTGTCATCGTCCTCTTCACTGTCACCTCACTTGGAACCACACAGCTGGCACTCAGCTTGAACACTGTCTTGAGATACTGGGCAACTCAGCATAACTGAGACCACCAGGCCTTAGGGACCACCAACTATGTCACATAGAATCAGGACAAGAAGGTAATTTAGGAAAATATCTCCCTCTGACCTCTGCTCTCCGTGTTTAAGTGCACGCGCACATGCACACACACACACATACACACACACACACACACACACAAACCTAAATAAGTTGGCCAACAATGAGTTCAGTAATGATTATATGCGATCTGAAGCATTTCTCCTGAAGGCCTACTCAGCTATCTAAAGCCAGTGAGAAGACAGCCACAGTGCACACAGCGTCCCACTTCTGCTCAGACTAAAGACCTTTCTCTTATTGTCAGCATTCTGTGACTTTCTCCCCCACATCACACTGGAACAAGAAGACAGCTGGCCAGAGACAACAACATCATTAACGATGTAAACTCCTCTAGATCGGGCTGCAAGCTTTCTGCCTTTTACGGTATTTTCATTTTACCATGTTATTTAAGAATATGTACATTCTATTATGTAACCTCAGTACAATTACCCAAATCAGGAAATTTAATAGCGACAGCAGTATGATCCATACTCAAGACATAACCCTTTCTGAGGAATGTCCCATACAGCTTTTCCTTCTTCCTTTCTGTTTTTGTTTATTTGCTTTTTAGGCACTGGGCACTGAACTCAGGAACTCAAGCATGCTAGGGAAGCTCTCCACCTCTGAGGTCTCTCCTTGGTGCCCTGAGCAGCTTTCTTTCTGCCCTTCGCCTTTGGCTGTCACGTGTCTCCAGCTTTCCTGATGTAGAAGGCTGTCAGCTTTTATCTTTGTTTCATCTTATGTTTCTGAAGATCTCCACGAATGGTTTTCATCTTGAACTTCTGTTGATCTCAATCTGCCCATATCTTTGTAAGCAAATACGAATCTTTTGCACTTAAGCACACGTGCAAATTGCAAGTTTTGCAAGTTTTACTGGGCTCACACACATCACGTGATTTGAGATTGTCCCTGTTGGGTGTGACTAACTTTAATCATGTGATTCCAGGGATATGAGCTATGTTTCTCCACATCTGTTGAGAGACACGTTAAGACTGTATAAATATCCCTTTACTCACAAATTTTACCTCCATTAATGTGGGCATCTGTTGATTTTCTAACGCCAACATTTCTTCCACTTTTGTAAGGAAGGGCCTTCCCTTCTCCCAAACTTATTTCTCAGTTTAGAACTGGGATTCAATATTCTATATTCAATCTACCTGATGTCTCTGAATTATATAGAGTAAATACATCAAAGTGGTGTCAAAGTAGAAAAAAAGTATCAAAGAAATTGAAGATAAATGGGTCACAAAGCTGATCTAGAGTCTGGGGTGTGTCATGAGCTTCTGTCACAAACCTAGAGCTATACCTGCTTCGTGGTGGTGACCTGCAGCGTCCCACAGAAGCGACTGTTCCTGGCACTGTGCTCACGGTCTGTCGCTCGGTTCCCTGTCTTCCCAACAACTCCGCTATGGTGACAGTCAGATGTTACTGCAAGAAGGCAGTAACAATTGCCCCAGGCTTCAGGTCCAGGTAGCCTGAGAGCGGGGTGTGGCTTCTACAGCCTGTGTGCCCTTTTCCTATCAGCTCCATCCTCCCACTAATATTCAGTGGGGCAAAGTCAAACTTTACAGTTTGTAAATCTATCACAACCTTTGCTTCCATCATTTCATATGCCAGATCACTACTATATCAAAACAAGGCTCCATAATGAGAGCATGAAATGATTAATGTGTGTATGCCCTCACTATAACTCACAGTATTTCCACTGCTATGGGGCAACAGGCTCTTCCATTGCTAAGCCCCTTCAAAGACCTTTTTTTTTTTTTTTTTTCAACAAAAATATGGGTTGTACATATTTTCCTCTGGTATCTCCTCAGAGTCAAGTAGGATGAATTTGGTCATTGTTCTTGGTACCCTTTGTTTGATTATTTCTAGTTAAGGAAGGGAAGAAAAAAGGATGAGGAGCTACACTGAATACCTCAGAGTAGTAGTAGTACCTCAGAGAGGCAAAGTGAGGTGTTTATTTTGTTTTGTTTTGTTTTTAATTATAAGAGTAGCATATGGGGCCAGCGTGTACTCATGTCTGCTGGGCTCTAAAGCTGCCGCCAGTGGGCGGTTCACCTGACATGATACAGGGCTACAAGCCTTCTCCTCCCTGTGACACACACAAGTTACTTCCACACTACAACTGCTGCTCAGCAGGGGAAGCCAAGCCAAAGGTCTGCAGGGTGACAAAGACTATAAATGTTATGACCAAATTCTATTACTATGAGGGGATTTCCATTCAAGGATATGAACTGGGATCTTAAAAATTCTTTTAGTAAATGATACCATTTACTTACTTTTTAATGTAAAAGCTAGCAATAGGGGACTTATAACCCCTCCCTGCCACACCATACCACACACACACACACCAGTCCACTGTTAAGAAACAAGACCAGGCATGTTGTCAATAAAGGCCATTTAACCCAGTCCATTTGTACAGCTGCTCACCCTTCTCCACGGGCTTTAAATAACTGCTAATGCCTCTCCTGAAGGTGGGAACTCAAATACCTCACCCACAGTGACTTGGGCTTGGGACAAAACTCTATTTTTTTCTCTTCCCAGGCCTATTTGTTCGTTCGTTCTTATTTTCTTTCTTTCTTTCTTTCTTTCTTTCTTTCTTTCTTTCTTTTTCTTTCTTTCTCTCTCTCTCTCTTCCTTCCTTCTTTATTTCCAATTTTACCTATCTCTCTCCTCTCCTCCCAGTCTTATCTTCCCTCCTTCTACCCTGTATCCCCTGTCCCCTACTCCTCAGAAAAGGGGAGCCCTCCATTAGTGGACAGAGAAGCCGCCTTCTGGCTTGTGGCACCAACTTGAAGAGAGCTTGGCACCATTTTGAGAGCTTGGTGCCTCAAAATTCCCATCACACCCCCGGTGGCTGCTACTTGTTGGGCAACTCATCCTCACGCCTCCCCTCTTACACTCATGGCACCAAGGGGTCTCCAGGTCTCTTATGCAATGCAACATTTCTTTCAAGTTGCTCTCTTTCTCTTGTCTGATGGAAGAGTCGTCTGCAGTGGGACAAATCCACAAGCTAATGGAAAGGCAAATAATATGAAAACTAAATGGCAAAAGGCACCTAGCTGTTCCCAACTGCTAGAGCAGAGTCGAGTCCAACCCAAACCCTTGCCTCTGCCTCACAGAATCCCAACTGCTGGCTCTATTGGAGCTTTTCTTCACCAACCAACCCTCTAACGTTCCCTCCAATCAGTAGAGTACTTGCTGGGCAAGCCTGAGTACCTGAGTCTATCCTCAGCACCCATGCAAAAAAAGGTATATTCCCAACAGTGGGGAGATGGAGACAAGTTCTCTCTCTCCTCTTTTTCCCTCCCTTCCTCCCTCCCTCCCTCCCTTGTTCTCCAGCATTCTCCAGGGACTTTGGGTCTGGGGTCTGGTTATGTAGCTCAGTGGCAGATCACTTGCCTAGCACACGCTTCAGGGACTTCTAGCTTAGTGGTACATCACCAAAGGTGGATGGATGGGCAGATGGACGGGCAGACAGACAGACAGTACTCTGGGAAATTTTTATATTCTTTCCTTGAAAAACTACCCACTGAACTGTGATAGAAAAGACTCACATCACAAGGGAATCACACAGCCAGAAGAAAGGTCACCAAGAATCTCACCCTGTGAGGATGCTGATGAGCACAGCAATGAGAACCATATGCTAACTGCTGCAGAGCACTTACAGCTGGACGAGATGCTATCTTAAGCCCTTGATGAAACTAATTTAATCCTGACAAGACCTGTGTGTGGTAGGCACGATTATTCCCACTTGTCAAATGATGGAACCAAGACACAGGGTCCATGGACTCTGTGTGATAATTTTTGGGACCTGTCCCTCTGCAAGTTGGCTCCAAGCCTCAGCTCTTGACTATGAAGTGAGTTGCTGGGCTGCCTCTGCGAGTTCCTTTGTGGGTCAAGGAAATGGATATGAGTGAGCTGTACTAGGGTACAACAGGTAACCTGAAGAAGTCCTGGAATTCATAACTCAGGAGATCACACACAGACAGACACATTCTGTTTTTCAAAGCAGTCAGCAGAAGCCCCGTGCACTTCGCAACTCAGCATCCAAGATGGAGCAAGTCTTTTAGAAAGCCCCAACTCAGCTGTGTGTCTCTTTTAAATGTCCTTAAACTGGGTTATCAAAGATAGATAAGATGTTTACAAACAACTGATGGTCAGACTGACTCTATAAAATAAGGAGTACACTGATGACTTTTTTTTTCTGATATAAAATGACTTCCATGGCAATTTGAAAAGCCAAAGCATGATGGCACAGGCTTATAATTCCAACACCCAGGAGGCTGAGGAAAGAGGATCCCAGGTTTCAGGACAGCTTGGACTAGGGAGAGACCCTGTCTCAGGTGAAAAAACAAGCAATGTAAGTAACAAACCAACCCCTCAAAACAATAGGAGTTGATGGGAAGGATGTTTCAGCATTTTGGTTTACTTAGCCTCATAACTTCATAGATATATTAAGTTAAAACAAAACAAAACCCATTGTTTTTAAGTTCCTCCTCAATTTGAAAATGACTGTGAGAATCTGTTGGTTGCCACAGGCAGATAGTAAGGTCCTGGGGATAACAATTGGGCTTTGACATAAAAGACTCTGGTTAAGTCAGTGTAAGTCTCTGACAGACATACTCATTTGCTAAATGGGTATCTCTGTCATCTATGCAGATAATGTCCAGGCAGGAAAGAAATTGCACTTGAGCAGTTTATTTGTCTTTGATTTTATGGAAAACTGGGTTTCTCAGGCTAGCAATCCTTGTAGCAGCTTCTCACGGGTTTGGTTACAGGTGGGCCCCACCACAGCCAGCTGAACAGAGTTTAACTACTTCAAAAGGAGAAAACAAGCTATAAACCAAGGACCATGGATGTGGGGGTGGGGGAATAAAAAAAAAACCCTACAGCTGAGAGTCATCGCCTCTCCAGATTTGAAGGGCAGGGAGAAGGATGGGGTGGCCAGAATCCAGCCAGAATCGAGTTGGAATACCAGCTGCAGCACAGGGCCTGTGACTTTCAGCAGAGAAACCCAGATGTTTCTCCACCCCCCCCCCCCACACACACACACAGCCCAGGGAAGTGGGAGTGGGGGACACAGGCTCTCACGTCTCTCAAAGCCAGAGTGGAAGAGTCCAGATGGGTCTATAGCAGTTTGCCCCTCAGGACTCAGAGCATAGCAGATCAGAGGGGACACTGGAATGACCAGCCTGGTGTCTCTCTTAAGATTGTCACGAGCCAATCTTCTCATTATCAGTTATTTTATGTTTCTGTCCCTCTTAATGAGTGGCAAATGCCATAAGGGCAGGAAGGATCAGCACTGGGCCAGAACGTATCTCAAGCCCTATGTGGGGGAAGCCACTCTTACAAGCTCATATTAATAATACAATCTTAAATAATTCAATTATTTACAAAATAAGATATGACCAAATTGTTATGCAGCTCAGGGAAGATGTATGGACTAGCTCCCTTAAGCCCATAGTGGGTCCTTTTTCTGCTTCCACCTGTTTCATTAGCTGGAGGGGAACGCATTGCTCCCCCCAACCCACTGAAGATTATTAGCTTGGAAATACTCTGGTCTGATTAAAGCCATACATCTTCTCTAATGACACTGAATTTTCCTGATCTGATTATGTGAGTACAGTTAATTTCATTTGGGGGATCATTTAAGTTTAAATGTTTCAACCCAACGTAAGTATGTCTCCTCTTCAATTCCACTGAAGTCATTCTAAAAAGACTGTGGGCATGGTGCTGTTCCCCGAGGAGACTGCCCAGTAATAAGGGGAAGAAAGCAGCAAGACCACAGGGCACAGTGGGACACATATAATCTCAGCATGTGGTAGGCTGAGGTGGGAGAGTCACAAGTTCAAGGCCAGCCCGTGCTACATAGTGAGTCCCATGTTAGCCTGGGAGATCCTGCCTGAAAAAAAGAAAAGACAAAGAATCAAGACCACTTACTAAAATCTGTCTTCCAGCTACCATACAGACCAGACAGACTGGTGTCTACTGTTCACGTACCATTCCTATTGCCCCTGACAGCTGACTGAGATGCGGAGTTTTAAGAATTTTTATTTTGGGGGGGGGACTCGTGTATGTCACATGTATGTGAGTGCCTGCAGAGACCAGAAGGTGTTGGATCCCCTGGAAATGGGGTTCCTTGATGTGGGTCTTGGGAACCAAATTCTGGTCCTTTACAGTTACTTTTATCCCTGTACATAGCTCCAGCCCTGGGATAGGGGAGATTTTGTTTATGTGTTTATAAACTAAACAAACTAGCAGATTTTAAAAGTTAAAATCATATAGAATAACTCAAATTTTAATTTAAGAAAAACAAACCAAACAAAATTGAGCCAGCACACAGAACTCTGTAAAATAAAATGTGACTTTTTCTGCATATCTACCACATACCCAAATTCTACTCTTGTCCCCATTAGAAATCTCCACAGACAGCCTGGTACAATGGTACAGTATAGGTTTAATAATTAATAATTGGTGTGTGTATGTGTGTGCTTATGTGGTTAAAAGTTCTTTAATTTTCCCAAAGAGGGGAGGGCCTATAACCCTTGATTCTGGGCAGACTTACAATGGTTTTACCAGTAACATCACATGACTTCCAAAATCAGGTTATAAAAAAAACCCCATGCCTTTCCACACAGGCTCTTAGGACATCACCTCCCCTTAATTGCAGTCCTCTTTCGAGCCAGCCACCGTGCTAGGAGACACCCTGGTGAACAGACTAGTTGGGACCAGCCTTTAAGTGATCCCAGCCTCAGGTACCAGGTATGTAAGTGTAGAAGGGGCCAGATTCCAGCACCCAGCAGCTTGAGTCTTCCCAACCATGGCTCATTAATTTGTCCAGTAAATAGAGCAGAAACAAGCTGCTGCCCACCGAGTCCTGTCTGAATTCTCAGCTCTGAGAATCAGTGGCCACACGTTTGGGGGTGACTGGTTATTACACAACACTATAGAAATGAACAGAGCGCATGCATAGGTCCACCCGCTAATTTTAGGGTAGTTACTCTCAAAGTCTGTTGCTTCTGGGTAGAAAGACAAATCCAAGACTCTTGAGATCTGGACTAGAACCTCAAATTAAACCACAGTAGCAAGCCTGTCCTTGCTGACCAGCTTGAAAAGTGTGCTCTATCTAAGTACACTTATAAGCTATAAAACTATATAGTTTATAAAACTATATACGTTAGTCTCCTCTCTCCTTTTCTTTTTCTCTGCATAAGTGTGTGTGTATATGTGAATCATTTCCAATCAGAGCAAAGATATTCAAATTAAAATTGATAGTGAACTTGGGGTTTAAGGTCTAGTCAGCTTGCTGGGCACTGGTAGCACACACCTTTAACCCCAGCACTCGAGAGGCAGAGGCAGGTAGATCTCTGTGAGTTCAAGGTCAGCCTGGTCTATGAAGGGAGATCCAGGACAGCCGGGGCTGAGAAACCCTGTCTCATGGGGAATGGGGCGGGGGAGTCAGTCAAGCTGTTCTAGACTTGAATCTCCCATGACTTACATGGATTGACAGTCTTTTAATTTCAACAAATTGTGAGCCACAAAAATTTGCTTTAATACCCCGAGACTGATAGGAATGATAATTAATTTTAACATAAGGGAAAAAAGAAATAGTGAAAAAATATAAATAGAAACAAATCTAGAAAGGAATAAAACAAGAAAGAAATGCTTAGGGGCTCATAATGATTATAGTTAGTGGCTAACAAAATAAAGCTGAATTTATAATATTCTGTCTCAGGCTCCCCGTGACAGTTTATTAATTTCAGATTTTTTTTTTTAAATAAGAAGTTGCACAAGGCAGTCATGGTGTTGCACAACTTTAATCTCAGCTGGGAGGCAGAGACAAGCAGCCTGGTCTACAGAGTGAGTTCCAGAAGAGCCAGGGCTACACAGAGAAACCCTGTCTCGAAGTCATTAAAAAAAAAAAAAAAAAAGTTGCCATGCTGAGAAACAGGAAGACAGCACCACATCTGCTAGTTCATGGCCAAACCAGCTCCTAGGACAGAGCAGCAGGTACCCTGGCCTCCAGCCTTCCCTCTGTGTCACCAGAGTTAAAGGTCACTCATTTCACACTCCATATCACATTCCCCTCCCTCTCATTTTGTAGGTACCTGGGAGCTAACAAAGAGAAGGCTCAGGGTCACAGAACATGGTAACTGCTCTTCATGTCTCCCCAAACTGCTGGGATGCATAGTGAACTAAGGAGGTGGGCGCTTAGGTGCCTCTCCCCCCCCCCGGGAGCTGAACCACTAAAGGGGGCCAAGAACCTTCTGAAGGGGTGCTTCCCTGTGTGGCCTCCACTCCGGTAAACGCGGGGAGTCAGCAAACACCTCGGATCTACAGCGCCCACCCTGCAGCCTTTCTGGGCCTGCCCTGCTCCTTCTCTACCCATTCAGACAGTGCAGCCATCTGCTCCAGGCCGTCTTGAAAGCGCTGACCACAGTGCCAGGGATGTCTCTGCAACCATTGGTCTTGCATTGGTCTTCCCATTGTCTGAGCACCCTGAAGGTTACAGGTATGATCAGCCTCGTACAAAGCAGACTATACAAAGCCTAGGGTGACCCCACTCAGCATTATTTCATCCCCTTGGGCACATGTGCCAATCTTTCTTTAGCTGTCGACCGTTGGCACTTACCGGAGCCTCATTACTCCAAGTGTGGCCTGAAAACCTAGGAGCTAGTCCAGCCTCACCGGAGAAAAATCTGCAGTTAAACTAAATCCTCACATGATACATGCAAACAACTAAGGGTGAGCAGCTCCTCACAGGGGAACCCTCATCTGGTATTGGACATTTCCGTCCCAATAATGCCCAAGACACTACTCATAGCAGACATTTTGAAGAAAAGGCTTTAACGGGTGGGAGAAAGCATAATCCCCTTTCTTGCAGAAAGATCTCATTATTCATGCCCGTTTGACATGGGGGAAGGGAGCCCAGATCACTTTATTTCAAAGCCAAATCCAAGGGCATGAAGCTGAAATAAAATCACCACCCACCAGCACACATGCTAATTGGTCTAGTACATGGTATTATAAAAGTCTCAGGTGGGAGCCAGGCCAGAGGAAACACAGCCCCACGAAACCAAATGTCCAGGAACGGAATTTGTTTCTTTACCAAATGGTTCTCCACCAGTGGTCTCCAGCAGTGTCTGGAGACGTTTCAAGTGGTCATAAATGACAGTGTACAAATACAAGCTATAGGACAGCTACACATACACCTCTCAGAACAAAACAGCAAAGAACTGTCTCCCATGAAACATCCACAATGCAAGAGGAAGGCCTTGCCTTCAGGATTCACTAGCATGTTATTTCCTCTCCTTCCTCCAGCCCCTCCCATCACATACTCTTCACCCCACCAAGCAACCCCCTCCCCTTTCTTTACAGCTTCCCCCATTGGCTCTAAAAGGAGCCTGCCATTGAGTATGTCACAGCCTGGGGACAGAGGAAGGACCTGCTTGTCCCGTCCTCATTATTCATTCAGCACAGGCCCTGGGTTACCTATTATAGAATCCTGCATGTGCTGTGAGAATTGGAAGGGCCATAGCACTCCTTCAGGCTGCTCTCTTGGGCTTGAAAGGGACCACCACCCTGGCAGACTTTGGCACACGGACCCTCTCCTTTATGATGGAGGAAAAGGGGCAGGGCTCACTAGGAAACTGAGCAGAGCATTAATAGCACAAGCCCCCACTTTTAAAAGTACAGACAACTGCTGAATGGCCCCTCCAGCTTTAGTTCAACTTTGCTGAAAAGAACCCCCACCCACTCCTGTTCTGAAATGCAGCCTCCGGCATCCTTTCCCACTGTTTTGGCTTTGCCTCTTCTAATCCAAGATCACTGTAAAGATGCTGTCTAGGACAGTCAATTTCATTTTACTGAACAGAGAAAAGAGTGGTCCTAAGGGGCAGGAGGACCATGTGTCCTGGCTGGCCGGCACCATTACTCAGAGCCCCCTTTCCTGGGTATCTCCGTCTGGACGACGAGTTGTAACCTTTCTTCCGGGGCGTGCTGTTCCCAGAGAGAACAAAGCGGCCAGCTTGGCATGCTTTTGCAGAGCACTTTAAGCCACAGAACCTTAAAGTTAAACTCATGTGCAATTATATCTAATTTGGCCCTTGCTGGTGATGTGCCCACTGACCGAAATCCTACTTGCCGGAAAATGACTGGACGCTGATGAAGGGAAACTCAGGGTAGAGCACACACACTCTAATCTTGTGACTTGAAGGCATCAAGAAAGGAGGATATTGGCATGGGCTGTGGGAAAACCTGCCCTCAACCAGACCCAAGAATTTACTCAAAAAGTTTCAGCTCAGACTCAGTTAAATTCCAACTACTGACCTCAGCACTGCACGAAACCCCTCTTCCTGGGTGGGGTGTGTGAGCTAAGCCAGGAGGCAGATGATGTCATGGATCTCTTGGGTACAGGTGAGGGTGGCAGAAAGATGGAGGTCAGCTGACTGAGCACTCAGCCAGTCACTACATCCCACTGCTGTTTCCACCAAGACCATGAACCTGAATACAGACGGGGAGAAGGTCTCTCACGGTCGGAAGGAATCACATAAAAACCAATGCAGTTTCTTCTTTTAATGTGCTTACAGGTCTGTAGGGAGTTGGGGGTGGGGGGGAGTAAGCCTGCAGAACAGGAAACATTATTCTGTTTAAAACAACGCTAACGACTTGACCCATATCCTTCCAGGCTTCCCTCCCACAATCCAGGTTCTAGACCCCTAGTGTGTCCTACCTTTTCACTGTATTCCATAAGCTCTCCCTATCATGATACAGTTTATTTACACTGTGTGTGGCTCTCCAATGGCAACATGAACAGCTGTTTGCTATTCAGACTTGAGAAGTGTGTGCACAACAGAAGGTAGTAAATAAGGAGGATGAGAAAGGAAAGCAAACAATAAAATGTTAACGAAGACTAGACACCCCCCCCCCAATAATCTCAGTCCCCAGTGTGGTGAGTTTTGAAGCCGCCTTTAGATCCTGCTGGACAGCAAAAATGGCAGCCTCCTGACCCAATGGGGCACACTCAGGAGGCTCTAGCAGGTCAGGCAAATCAGGGAATGAAACCGCAAAGAAGGCCAGGTTCCATAATCAGGTTAGAAGGAATGCCAAGGAGGCAGAGCAGAAAATGTGTTTGGGGTGTTTAAAGACTCCTTGACTACTGGCCCGGTCAAAAGCCTAGGCTCTGGATACTCTTCCTCTCACACCACCTGTGAACTCTCAACCAAACTTGACCCATCTAGTCTTCACAGACCACTCCTCCTCCCCTTCTCCACTCACTGAGCACTGTCCTTAGTGCTTTATAGTTTGACTTAATGACATCGTCAGACAGGGACAATATAACTATACTGTCAGAAGAGACACCCTAAAGAGGTATGTATGTCCCTTCCTGTGGGTATCAGACTCTTGAAACCAACGATCCCTGTGGAATTACAATTTCTCCATGAAACCCATTCCTGGGGATGGGAAAGGCCTGGTGCCAGCTAAAAGAGGAACATGTCTCCCAGGATGGGATTTCATACAGTTCTGGGACCACATTAGAGGACAGGACAGAACCAAAACAATAACGGGTCAATGATGGGCCAATGGTGGGCGGGACCACACCTTGACCAGAACTATGTAGTTATGTATCCCTCTTACCCTCTACTTAAACCTAAATCTCACACACAGACACCCCCACCCAAGGGCTCTCAGGTGGCTCAGAAGGTAAGGGCATTTGCTATGAAGTCGGGCAACCTGAGATGTATTCCCAGAAGAGAGAACCAACTCCCCAAAGTTATCCTCTGACACTTCTAAGTTGTCCTCTGACCTCCAGACATGTTCCTGGATGCATAAAGTAAGTAGATAGATAGATAGATAGATAGATAGATAGATAGATAGATAGATACATACATACATACATACATACATACATACATACACACACACATATACATACATATATACATACATACATACGTACATACATAGATGTATAAGGCCTCTGAAATTTTTCTTTTTAGGACAAGACCACTAGGCCTCTTCATTTGCTGTTCTTCCTGATGTGTTTGTTCACATTGAACAAATCTTTCTCTGCTTTTCACTGTTACCTGCCTCCTTCATTAGCAGATAGAGTCCAAGTTGCTCTGCCTAGCTTATTGGACAGCCAGGTCCCAAGCTTTGGTCCTAACAGCTCTAGTAACACTGTGACCTCACCACTTCAGTTCACAGACAGAAAGCCAGGGCTGAGGTAGTAAGTGACAGAGCCACATGATTCTAAGCCACCATGGCTCCATGGAAACATCAGCTCCCTGGGGACAGAGGACAGCCCAAGCTCAAGTCTGCCCAAGGAACACTAATATCTCACTTCTGTCCTGCAGCATTTTGAGATTTACAAAAATGACCCTGTCTAGAGAGATGAAGAAATCACGTAAAGGGAAAAGAAAAGAAAATCAATGGAAGCAAAGGGAATATAAATACACTGAAAACCACGCTCAAGCCCTTCACAAATTCTATAGTTACATTCCAAATTTGGCTGTGCTTTCTATCAGCCAAAGCAGAATACAGAAAGTGGATATTCATAAACACAAATTATGTATTTTTTTTTCAGAAGGTCCTGTTGCTATAGAAATTCTCTTGGAAACAGTATCTGTCTCAGCCATCCAGTCTGAAATGAGTCTATTTTCTGCTGAACTGTTGGCTAAACCCTACAGGCACTGCAATGTAAACCTGACAGAAACTGTTCTCCAAAGGGACCACATACCCACCAGCTCTCTTACTCGGAATGTGCGAAAGGCACCAAGAGAGGGCTGAAGACATGTGAGTTACTTGCTCCACCACAGCAATGTCACCTCTGTGGGTGAGCATTCGCTCTCCTCTCTCATGAGGCTGGAGCCCAACATGGCTTCACTTGTCTATGGATCCATCCATAGCCCTTACTGGAATGTCTGCTTCTACCGCATCCTTCCAGCTCTTTCTTCCTTCTTTTATGCAATGGCCTTTTAACACTGGTGGAAACTAAATTCTGATGTAATAGCAGACACCAGGGCTACAGATATAGCTACAGCTGTGCAATGCCTGCTTAACATGTGAAAGACCCTACATTTGTCTGATGACGACCATGATGGTGATGATGATTAACAAAAGTGGGCACCGGCTAATCTCACTCCCTGGAGATGCGTGTGATTGTTGACCATTAGTCAGACACTGTTCTAAGCTATCCAGAAGTTTTCCTTGCCCCACACTGAATGGCGACCTTGGATGGAAGAGTGGGAATTTGTCATAGCAGGAATATAAAGAAAGATGATACAATAGTTAAATACTTTACCCAGAATACAAAGTACAAAGGAAACAAAGTTGACTTTAAATTTGAATTCAACAGGCAAGTACAAAGCCAGGAGTCACTCGACCTGGAATCAAATCCTCACTCTCGTAAGACACTGCTCATGTCTTATGCAAGTACTTCATCTGTCTGAACCTGTTTTCCCACGAGTAAAATGGGGTTCATACCACAAATCTCAGGACTGTTGTGAGGAGTACACTGGGTAATTCATTTTCCTTTAAGTGCTTAGAAGCCAGGAGTTGGGGACTACGCCTGTAACCCCAGCACTTGGGAAGTAGAGGCAGCAGGATCAAGAGTTCAAGGCCATTGTTAGAAACATATAGAGTTTGAGGTGAATCCTATCTCACAGATAGACAGATAGAGAGACAGACAGACAGATGCCTAGAGCAGTACCTGGCACATATAAGAATTCAGATATGTTTGTTACTATTGCTACCATTAGAATTAAACAGGCAGAGAAGGATAGAACCTCCCCCCTTAAGATGTGTATATAATGCCACATCTCCTCTCTCCTCTTGGCACCTCCTACCAGATGTGAAACATGTTCTCCTCAGGCTGCCCAGGGGAGTCAGGACAGACTTGAGGCCCCATTAGAGGATCTGGGTTTTCTGCTGAAGCAGGATTGTCTTAAGTTTCAAAATATACCAGGCTCTTCTGCAGAGTCAACATCTTTCTTGTTAAATAACTCTGGGAACTCCACACAGTGCGCTCAGCAGAGCCTCCAAGTAATCATTAAGAAACTACAACCGGGAAAAGGGTGTGGCAGTGTATGCCTGCAACCCAGCACTTGGGAGGGGGAGGGAAGGGGTTCAGCATCATTGTCAGCAGGCCAGCCTGGAATACTGAGACCCTGCCTCAAATAAACCACACCAACAACTTAGTAATGCAGAATGTTCACATAGTGCTTGGCTCAGGGCCAGCCAGGGAATGGGGCTGGCTGCTCCCAAGTCCACTTCAGCCAAAGCACAAGGAAGCTGAAATCAACCAGACATATGTGCTTCATCTATACTCTGCCACCTCATCCATACATAAAAACTTCTCTCACTCATCCTTAGAAAGCTGTTCTCCCTTATTGCAGATCAGTTATCTGGAGCACTGGCTTTCACTCATCTCATCACTGTTCATGCTCCATAAGATCCTACTCCAGAGGCCTCAGTCCCAAGTCAGCAAGATAGAGAGGCCAAGTCCAGTCAAACAGTAGTAAGGCAATAAAAATACCAGATTCTGGGGACACTTGGGATTACCTAAGCCTCTTTTAAGCACATTAACTTAAGTCTTAATAGCCTATGCTAAATGAGGGTGTTCTATGTAGCAAACATTTGCATAGACTAATTCATCCAAATACAATTACCATTCTTATCTTCGCCTCTTGCCTACGGTTGCATCACTAGTATTTGGTGGTGGTATTGGGTTAAAACACCAGGGCAATATTGTATTTTTAAATCCCATATATTTTGGGAAAGCAGCCTTTAACTCACTCTACACTGCTTACAGAAATCACAGGCAACTCATTTTCCATGCACTATTTCAATTTACCAATCAAAATCTGAGGAAACGCTTAAAAGTCACAAAAAGTAAAAATTTTAATCCTGCCCTGATTCTAATTACCCCACACCACCAAGAAATAAATTTGTGCACAGCTAAATTTTATGATTTTATACAATAGTACTTTATATATTATATGTAATATATTAAATATTATATATATGTATAATAAGTAGTACTTTATATAATAAATTTTACATTATATAGTATATATAATATAGTGAATATTGTATATTTTATAATAGTTCTTTATATATTATGTATAATATTTTAAATATTATCTAGATATTTATAACAAGTAGTACTTCAATGGTACTTCCTATCATAAATAGTACTTTATTCTCTGTGAAGAAAAGGCAGATCCACACATGGCCTCCCGGGAAGTACCTGAGCAGGCTGAAGGTCTGCAGTGCTAAAGGGGGTACCCTCACATGCAGAGAAAGTTCACTTTCTAAGTGTGTCAATTTACTCAAAGTAAAGGCTACAAAGATTGCTTGTCTGATGTTGGCAGCTCCAACATCAGACAAGCAATTCCACTTCCTGGTATACATCCAAAAGAAGTGTAGACCCAGCAGCTTGCCTCAAAACAGCCAAGTGTCCATCAGCAAATCAACAGATAGCAGGGTGTGCGTGCATGGTGTCCACAGTGTGGACTTACAAGGAAGGAAACATTGATACTGTGATCTCTGGAGACACGCTAAATGAGCCAAGCCTGGTCCAGGAGGCCTAATACTAACTGAACAATTTTACCTAAGTGAAGTGTCTACAGCAGCCATTTCAGAGGAGTAATGGTAGAACGAGGTTGTGGGTGAACAGAGAAGGAGGAATTGTCATTTCATAAGTCAAGAGTTTCAGTTTGAGAAGATGAAAGTTCTGCAGATGGACAAGAAGGACGGGTAACATAATTCTTTAAGATTAATTTTAGCATAAAATAATGGGGTTTTTATGTTTCTATATACACATAATCATATATTGCTCATATTTGCTCCCCACATTCTCCATCAGAGGTACCATTCCTATCCCCAAATAGTTGCCTTCTTACTTAATATCACATACATTTATCATAGTATATCATTTTTAATATATATATATTCTTTGATTTAGAGTCTCAGTGTGTAGCTCTTAGCTGGCTAGTATGCCTGATCTTGTTTGTATATTTAAATCTAGACTTTGTACATGAGAAAATATGCAGTATTTTGTTTCTCCCAACATTCCCCATGACCCTCTCTTATTTCCTCTCCCTCCCTGTGACTGTCCTCCTAGTGTTGCAGGGCCATGGCAATTTCCCATCATAAGCCAGATAGTAACTGAATTGTCAAGCCTTGGCTGTACACTGGAACCTCTGGGACATTTTTTTAAAAGTATCGGCTCATCACTCAGAATGGTAGATAGGACAGGTTGCCCTGACAGATGCACAGAGGAAACAGGCACTCATGAGGTACCCACGTTGGGAAACTGGACAGGGCTCCTCAGGGACCCAGTATCAGTGAATCAATGGGGAGGCAGGATCTGCCCCAGCCAGGGAGAGGAACACAGCAGCCAAAGACAACTGAGGCACTTGACTGGACCCTGAAAGATGGCTCTAACACACAGCTGCGGGGAAATCATGAGTGGTCTTGAGGATGTATCTGAAGATGCCCCCATTCTTTGTCACTGAGATCTATGCTGAAGTGTTTAGAGATGAGATGTCCCAAAGCCTGCAGGTGTGACAAACATATTTAGGCAGTATCTTTAGAGTAAGCTAACTCTGATTCCTTTCAATATACACCCAGGAGTACTTTTGTACTTAATGGGGAGGCTTCCATATTAATTTCCACAGTGACAGCGCTTATTTATTTGCATGTACACTGGCAGCGAATGGAGGTTTATTTTTTCTTGTGTTCTCACCAGCACTTGTTGTTGTCTTGGTGACAGCCATTCTGACTAGGGTATAAAAAAAGAGAGCTGTGAAAGTAAAAGGGTGACTACTGGGATGTAGAAGCCAAAAGAGAAAGGGAGGATGAGAAACAATAACAGAGGAGTGAATGTGATCAAAACACACTATATACGTGTTTAAATGTCATAATGAATTTCTTCTACGTAATTAATGATATGCTACTTTAAAAGGCAAAGTTATATGATAATTTTATCATATAATAATTAAATTAAAATTATGATCTCCTGCAAGAACATTCCCTCAAACAAATAGAAGATCTGGGGAAGAACAATTTGGAGACCAGCGTTTGCTTTGTAAAGGTCTTTAGAGTTTAAAGGGCAACCTTGTTGTCTTAGGGTTTCTATTGCCATGAATACCACGACCAAGAGCAACTTGGAGAAGAAAGCATTTCATCTATGGAAGTCAGAGCAACAACTTGGAGGCAGGAGTGCTGTTTCCCAGCTTGCTCCTCACATTTTGCTTTTCTTTTCTTTTTAATTGCACAGTAAAGTTGTATATTCATTTTTTAGTTTACAAATATTTTTTTAATTTTACTTTTTTATATTAATTAGAGTTTATTCCCTTTTATCCCAGCTATAGCTCCTTCCCTTATCCCCTCCCAATCCCACCCTTTCTCTTCTCCTCCCTTGCCCCTCCCCCTGTCCACTGATAGGGGAGGTCCTCCTCCCCTTCCATCTGACCCCAGCCTATCAGGTCTCATCAGGACTGGCTATATTGTCTTCCTCTGTGGCCTGGTAAGGCTGCTGCCCCCTCAAGGGGAGGTGATCAAAGAGTCACTGAGTTCATGTCAGAGACAGTCCCTGTTCTCCTTATAGGGTACCCACTTTGACACTGATCTGCCATGGACTACATCTGTGCAGGGGTTCTAGGTTATCTCCATGCATGGTCCTTGTTTGGAGTATCAGTCTCAGAAAAGACCCCTGGGCTCAGATTTTTTGGTTCTGTTGCTCACCTTGTGGTACTCCTGTCCCCTCCAGGTCTTTCTATCTCTCCCTTCTTTCATAAGTTTTCCTGCAGTCTGCCCAAAGTTTGGCTATGAGCCTCAGCATCTGCTTTGATACCCTGCTGGGTTGAGTCTTTCAAAGGACCTCTGTGGTAGGCTCCTGTCCTGTTTCCTGTTTACTCCCTCTTCTGATGTCCGTCCCATTTACCTTTCTGAGTGAGGATTGATCATCTTACCCAGGGTCCTCCTTCTTAATTAGCTTCTTTGTTTGTTTGTTTGTTTGTTTGTTTGTTTGTTTTTTGATTAGCTTCTTTAATTGTACAGATTTTAGTATGTTTATCCTATATTATATATCCACTTATAAGTGACTATATACCATGTGTGTCTTTCTGTTTCTGGGACACCTCACTCAGGATGATCTTTTCTAGATCCCACCGTTTGCCTGCAAATTTCATGATTTCCTTGTTTTTAATTGCTGAGTAGTATTCCATTGTGTAAATGAAAACACAATTTCTATATCCATTCCTCAACTGAGGGACATCTGGTTTTTTTCCAGGTTCTAGCTATAATGAATAAAGCTGCTACCAACATGGTTGAGCAAAGGTTTTTGTTGTGTACTTGAACATATTTTGGATATATGCCTAGGAGTGGTATAGCTGGATCTTAAGGAAGCGCTATTCCTAATTGACTGAGAAAGCACCAGATTGATTTCCAGAGTGGTTGTACAAGTTTACATTCCCACCAGCAGTGGAGGAGGGTTTCCCTTTCTTCACACCCTCTCCAGCATGTGTTGTCACTTGAGTTTTTTGATCTTAGCCATTCTGATGGGTGTAAGGTGAAATCTCAGGGTCATTTTGATTTGCATTTCCCTGATGACTAAGGATGTTGAGCATTTCTTTAAGTGTTTCTCTGCTATTTGATATTCCTCTACTGAGAATTCTCTGTTTAGCTCTGTACCCATTTTTTTAATTGGATTGCTTGATTTGTTGCTGTTTAACTTCTTGAGTTCTTTATATATTCTGGATATTAGCCCTCTGTCAGATATAGAGTTGGTGAAGATCCTTTTCCAGTCTCTAGGCTGTTATATCTTGCTTTCCTGTAACATCCCCAGGTGAGCTGGGTCCACCCACATCAATCATTAATCAAGAGAGTGTACTACAGACTTGCCTACAGGCAAATCTCATGGGTGCATCTTCTCAACTGAAAGTCCCACTTCCCAAATGACTCCAGCTTGGGTCAAGCTGACACAAAACTAACCAGGACACAGGTTGACCATAATGACTTAGATCTTTAAACCAAGCTGTGATACTGTTACAGATAATGTCACATGTTAAAGGCATGCACTCAGCTATAGGTACCCATGCTCAGCCCTGGGAGATCGCAACCTCCAGCTGCCCAGCCTTCCACTTTATGCAACAAAAAGAGAGGTCTCTACCATCAGAAAAGGAATCAAAATGGCCCCTCCCCTCCCTGTCTCATACAATGTCCTTCCCTTCATCAAACGTTCTTCAACTACTCCAGATCAAAGAAGCTCTTCTGGAAAAGGCTTTCCAGTTTTTCTTTGCAGTTTTTCTTTCCAGTTTTTAATGTGCAGTTTCAGTATTTACTTTTCCTAGAAGAGAAATGGTTCAGTGGACAAAGATGACTCTGGCTAAAAGAGTTAAACTCAGGAAACCAAACTTTTACCTTTCAAGCTGGAGGAAGAGAAAAAGCCCATTTCAAACATGAGTCCCCAAAAGCATGCCACAAAACTAGAGTGGCACCGCCTTTGAGGACCCTTTTCAACACCCTGAAGACCAAAGAATGAGTAGCTGAAGGAGGTGCTGGCTTGCCTCCTCCCACCACCAGGCAAGGGCATACTGAAACTGCTTCCAGAGCACCCCCTCCCCACTCTCAGAGAAAGCATCACCCAATCTCCATGGCTCTTGCCCTCACACCTCTCACTACTCCAGGTTGGTAACACTTCCAATGCACTCTTGGTTTCGCAACAGAGCGCAGTGCACACAAAGGTGGCTTCCAACAGGCCACGCAGGAATGACCAGCCTTGCTTCACCCGTGCACAGTTCACAAATGTCTGTTCTCTCCTTTGGAGGGACAAAGGCACTGTCTGCTTAGGAGACACTAAAAAGCTTCCCGTCATTTGATGTCAGGCTTTGGTCACATGTGGCCTGTAAAGATAGCTAATCTGTAAGCTCTGAGCAAAGCCACAGCAGAAGAGACACTTCTCAACCCCTGTGAAGTAGCTGGTCACAAATGGTCCACCTCTCTCCAGGTAGCGATGAGTTCTCCTTTTAACCCTAGAGCAGTCCCCTGCATTTATGACAGCCATCTTTTTTTTTTCTTCTCGAGACAGGGTTTCTCTGTATAGCCCTGGCTGTCCTGGACTCACTTTGTATACCAGGCTGGGCTTGAACTCACAGAGATCTTCCTGCCTCTGCCTCCCTGTACTGGGATTACAGGTGTGCACCACCATGCCTGGCTTATGTCAGCCATCTTTATTCACTGGAGACATTACTTGATTCATTATCTTTTGCAGATGAACACCCAATACACTTCTTTAGAAATTTAGAAATGCCAAACAATTACTGCCTCCCTCGGGTTTGTTTGTTTGTTTGTTTTCTCTTACTATTGCTGTGTTTGCTTTGCTGATCTTTATGCCTTTGATTCAAACTTTCATTATATCTATTTCATCTACAACATCTCAGAGTCCTAGGGCCTCTCAATACTCCTGTCAGGCAGCCTCACGCATACACATATGCACACACATACACATTCTCACATACATACACATATACATACACATACATTCTCTCATACACACATGCATGCACATTCTTATAATACTTCTTTCAATTCACATTATCATATGTACACATATTCTCATAAGAATATTTATACACACACACAAGCACTCCTGGAAAACTGGCCCGTCACAGAATCCTTCCAATAATAACAGACATGTTCTATAGGCTCAGATTTTCTCAAAGTACAGTTTGAGACTACAAAGAACACTGTGTCTTGAGAAGCAAAAAAATAAGTACTTTAGCTTTTCTAACTATAGAAACATATATCCTAAGAAATTTGGAGAAAATATTTAATCCCTCCATTATCTCAGTATATAGAAACAGTTGACATGATCATTTCTCTGTCTTTTGATGGAAATCTAGTGTAGAAACAAAATCAATGGCAAAGTAAGGACCTGGCTTGCATGGAGAGGAAAAGTATCTTTACATGTGCTTCTTGAAAACAAATGTCTTCCATTTGCAGAACAAAAGTCATTAGTAAATGCAGGACAATGCAAGCACATGTTTGTATCAGTTCTGTAATAATGATTTCTTGGACAAACTTACTAAGGGTTTAATGGGCAGCCAGGCTCCAGAAAGCCGCCTGATTGGAAATCACAGGGGAACAGTGTAGGGGTGGTGAGGAGTGCTCATTCCATGGGGCTCTGCAACGGACACCATGCCAGCTGCATGGCGGTGCATCCCTGCAGAGCCTGCCCAGCGAGCCCAAAGCTGAGGCAAAGGATGAGAAAGTGACCTACTCAGGTTCCCTTAAGGAATCTGCCACGTGTGGCTGGTGGCTCCTTGGGGGAGATGGGAATAGAGGGTGATAAACGATTATATGAGATGCCTGGCTTGAATCTGAAATGTTCCCACTTGAGATACCAGCCTGTATCGCAAACCCTTTCCCCTAGATAGTGGTGCTGCTTTGAGATACTGCAGAATCTTTCAAAGATGAGGCTTGTCTCACCAGAGAGGGTCATTAGGTTGAAGGTTATAGCCAGCTGCTATGCTGTATGCTGGCCTCTCTCTGTTTTGTGGTCTGTCGTGACATGTGTGTCCCTGACACTGCTCCCTGCCATGAACTGTGTGTGTGGCTCTACCATGATGGGCTGCAAGTCTTTGAATCCATGAGCCAAAATAAATCTTTCTTCCTATAAGTTATCTTTGTTAGGTATCATGGTAACAATGATATAAAAGCAGCCAGTACAGAAACTTACTGGAAATAATAATAATAATAATAATAATAATAATAATAATAAAAGGGAAAAGCAGAAAGGAAAAGGTAAGAGAATGAATGAGTCATCTGAAAGTGAATAGTCACAGATTATTATTTCTTAGGGGCCAGTGCTGGGGACTAAGCCAGGGGCCTCAAGCGTGCAAGGCAAACACCCTGTCACTGAGCCCCCAAGATTCTGCAATACTCTAGCACAGAGTTCAGCTTCACTGGGCCTGTGAACTTAAAACTTGGCAAAAGTTCTGGAAGCAGTGAGGTCTGAATGATGCCTAACGAACCCAATGTACTTCCTCCTTCTCCCCTTCCTCCTCCTCACCTCCCTGCCAGCCTCCCACAGGACAGCTACTCAGAAGGTTGGCTGACCCCGGCAGTAAAGTCAAACTCTACTGTTGCAGCCAGGCATAAAATATTGGGGCACTTCCAGTAGTACTTTCTCACGTAGCTGGCACTACAAAACCCTTCAAATCAGCAGCAGCAGCAGCAGCAGCAGCAATGCCCCTGGAAGGCTAAATGACGCAGGACAAAGCTCCTTAACCTCCGAAAGATGACTCAGATATGCTGGTGACAACCGCAAGATCATTGTGAGGTGAGAAAATGTGCATCAGAGAAACCCAAACCCTCTCCAGCCTTATTTGGAGACACTAATAGAATACAGGGGCTTGAGTGACTCAATTTGATCCCCACCCAAATTAATAGACAGAACTTGATACACCTAGAAGTGACTAAAGAAGTTTCATATTTTCACAGGAGGAAGAACTAGGAGGGTACATATACTCTGAATTGAAAGAGAAAGACAAATGAGGCAAGGGTAGAAGAGGACTCTCTCCTACCATTAGAGGGGTGAGCCTATGGAGGTCCATTCCATACAGGAGCACATACAGGTCCATATAAAATCCTTTAACCCTTTGAGAATGCACTCTCCCAACCACACTTTGAAAATGAAAGCACACAAATATTGAAATAACTTGCTTGGGTTCCACAGGAGAAAGGAAGCCTGAACTCAAGATGAAATGTCTGCTTTGCACTTCAAAACTCACTGATTGTTAATGGAAATAAGTGTCTCAGTTAGACAATAAGGATATACTGAGCTTAACCTATAACAACAGAATTCATTGAGTATCTTCCAGGTACCAGGTAGATTCCTAAGTATGTAAAATATATTATCACATGCAAATCAGATCAACTTATCAAAAGCCAACAACAAATAGATTATTAACATTAGTTAAAACTAAATTCATAATGCCAATGAAATATGAGAACTGAACAAAAATCATCAGAAACTAAGCTACTTTAGTTTCGGAGGAGTTAAAGATGGACTCATGGACCCTCATACACAGGCGGCGCCCACTCCCTACCACTGAGCTACAGCCCAATCCTTCCAGACCCCTGACTTAGGTTCAGTCTGGGGCCAAGTCCCCCTACCTTGGCTAGGCTGATTCTGAACTCCTGTTCAACGATATTTATGTGTGTGTGTGTGTGTGTGTGTGTGCGTGTGTGTGTGTGTGTGTGCGTGTGTGTGTGTGTCCACGCGCGCACGCGCGCGTATGTGTGCATGCATGCATGCATGCGTGCATGTGTGTGATAGCCACACTCAGCCAAAGAGCCAGACTGCCCTCAAAATCATGACAGTCCTGCTTCAGTCACCCAAGTTTGAGGATTACATGTGCAAGCCACCACACCCAACCCCATTTTTCTAAAATATACAAAAATGTCTTCTTTCAGCAGAAACAGAAACATGAAAGCAGTTAAAAGCTTTCTCGAGGAAATTAAGTAGTTCATGCCTGTAATCCAGCACTCAGGAGGCTGATAAAGTGGAATAGTACATTCTTGGCCAACTTGTGCTACATAGACTTTGCCTCTCCCTAAAAAAAGTAAGCAAAGTAGTTTTCTCTCCAGCCCATCCTGCATAGGTAGGCCTTGTTTTAGGAAAGAAAGAAAAAAAGAAAAGAATAGAATAGAAAGAAGAGAGTGGGGGGAATTGCTTCCCTTTGTGAATCCCAAGCTAAAATCATAAAAATACCCTCTATATCTCACCAATTGCAAAATGAACACATCTGTCATTTCCCTGCAAGATGTGGAACGGCTGGGTACACTTATATCCTTATATCTATCCAAACTGTCACTACTAACATACTGAAAATTTCTTAAAACTGTGAAGAAATGGATGAAAACTGTGAGTGACCTGGAGGAAGCAAACACATTCTCATACTGCTGTCCACTATACACCCTCCAGCCCCAAGCCCAAGGCTTGGAAGCCTGAAACAGGGAGGCATCGGGACATCCCTTCTGTATGAGGTTCTGCAGCTCCCCAAACTCCCCCACGTCTTCGTTTGTTCTCTGTTGCTGTGATAAAACACCGTAACCAAAAGCAAGTTGGAGAGGCTTTGTTTGGGCTATGGCTCCTGAAGATGAGGCTCCACCAGCAGTGGAGGGAGGCACAGCAGCTGGGAAGCTGGAGCAGCAAGTGGAGAGCTCACAGCCTGACCAGGCGGGAAACAGAGAGCAAACACCACAAGTGGTCCCGGTAGGTAACAATCAAAGCCTGCGATCAATGACATAGCTCCTTCAGCAAGGTCCACCTACAAAACTTCCCAAACTGCACCACTGGAACCAAGCATACAAATACAGGAGCACACACGAGCCGATGGGGAACATTCTCATTCAAATCATCGCAGGCCCTGACTCTTACCCTGCAAATCCTTGGGCGGCTAACCTCACTTATGCACAGTCCACAAAGACTAGAATTTGTTTTCCTTCTGTGTCACATTTGTTTCCCAGAGAGCCAAGCGACCTTAAAGCCATTCTAAAACAAATTCTCTACAACAAACCCAAACCTGTTTAAAAATCAGTGCCTAGGTTAGGGCACGGTACATCGGTGTGCTCAAGTAAAACATGAACAGACGGGATAAAGTATTGTGTAAGGTACCTACACTTGTACTTATCTGGCACGCCACGCACAGTGAAGAGAGCAACAGAATATTAGAAACAGCTTTTCGCTCTTCCAATGTCCCAGGCATCAGCCTCACCTGCAGGGATTATTAAAACCACGCCAGTAGGTGGAATGAGCCCAGAACCTCTGCAGGCTGGGTAAGGCCAGGCACTTGCCTTTTCAGCAAGTTCCCAAATGATGTTCTACCTTTGCTCTTCCAGCAAGTGTCCTTTAGAAACCATGGCACTGATGGAGACGCTCCCTTGACAAAGACAGGCCATGTTCCATATATGATTATAAAATGACACTTTATCCTTCCCAAAAGACCAAGAAGCAATACATAAGTATAAAGTTAAAGGAAAGAACAGTAAAATCTGTGGGTCTCTTGCCAAAGAGAGTATAACTATTGTAAAGCCCCCTAGCCAACTGTTGATAAACTGCAAACACGGTCTTAGTCATTCTTCAACCAAACCAGGATGCTGAGCCTCAGAGAACCCTGGGTCACCAGCAGAATGTGAGAGGTGAAAACTGCCACAGGTAATGGCGAGAATGAGGAAATAAGAAGAAAGCTTATCCCCTGATAACATAGCTATCAAGCTCCAGGCCCCATTCTACCCATTCTATGGTTTTCCTTACCCGTTCTCAAAGAATTTGCTTCCCTTCAGGACAGCCCATCCTAAAGGTACTGGAAAACCCAGTGGAGCCAGGCCAGTCTCAACAGAGGGTCCCTCGTGCACACACCTCTAACCAACCCCAAGCCTAGCCTTGCCCTACTCCCCATTTCACTGTGCTACTCACCCGAGAACATTTCATTTAAATCTCTTCATTTATTTATTTATTTCAGAATCTCAATGCTCAGGAAGACATCTATTGCTCAGGCACCCATAAGATACCGCAGACTGACCTTTACTGCCTATAAATAAAGGGCTCCATGATGTGTCCCCTTCCACTTTGCTTCTCAGTATCCATTCAGAGTAAGAGTCAGTCCTGGCAAAGTACTGATCCCCACAACAAATACAGCAGAATACCTTTCAGTTTTGCCTCTGACCTACCTGAAGGTCTTGTTTGAATTCAGAATCCTCAACAAAACCCTGTCATTGTCCCAGACCCACAGCTCTCACATTTTCACTTCTACAGAACTTGGAAATGCGCTAGTAAAAGTGAGATTCCTTCTCTTTCAGCGTGCCTCCCTCCCTCCCTCTCTCCCTCCCTCCCTCTCTCTCTCTCCCTCTCTCTTTCTTTTGAAGGGGTCTCATGTATCTCAGGCCAGCCTCAATACAGCTGAGGATGGCCTTGAACTTCCGACCTTTCTGCCTTCACCGTCCAAGTACTGAGATTTTGGGAATGTGCCACCTTCCTGTTTACGTAGTGCTGAGGGGATCCAACCAGGGCATTACACATGGCTGGAAATCACTCATCCAACTGAGCCACATCCCCAGCCCCCAGATTTTCTTATAAGTTATAACTAGCTATGTTTCCTTCACCCACAATGTTCTGTACATATGAGGAAGATGCTCAACTAATTAAAACAGCAATTTGTTTAGCCCTGTGAGCCAGGAGCCATGCATGAATCTGTAGCTCTGTAACTAACACACACCCCTTAAGGTGTTGGAGGAGAAACCAAGGCTACCACACAGGGGTGGGAGTCAGAATGCAGACCCAAACCTATTCAACTTTAGCACTCTCACCATTTCCTTCACACTAGGCTGCCTCTGAAGAGGAAGATAAAGCAGAGCAATAAAGAGAGAGTGGCAGCTCACCGGTCAGCCAGCCACCCCACAGCAAGTTTTTCTCATCAAACCCAGACTTCAAGGGACGGATGGTATATGTAATAAAATGCATTTTACAAATTATCCTATTTAGAGTCATTGGTGCGTGCCATTATATTATTATGGAAAAGCCCTCTTTTCACATCAGGGCCCCAGAGCCTGATGGAATGTCTCTATCTATACACAGAATCCTTTGACAAGCCTGAATGTACTCTATGAATATAAGTCCATGAATTGCCTATGCTTTTTTGCTGGAGGAAGAAAGCATTCAAATCAACCATAAGGAATACAGTACATCTATTTTTAATAGTACCCCATCCAAATGACCATAGGTTTCTGGACTTTGAGGAAATCATGACCAACAGCTGAAAGAGAGAGAAAGAAGGGGCATCCCTCCATCCCTACACCCACGCACACAGACATGCACACACACAGACATGCACACACACACAACTCAGGTGTGGCACCGTGGTAAAGAGTTGATAAGGAAAGACTCAGGATTCAGCCATGTTGCTTCAAGTTGCCCCTGTCACCAACTAGCTGTGTGGCCTGACACAGTATCGTGGATTTCAGATTCTGTGAGAATTAGCAACGTTTCTTTCTCTCAATCCCTGAAAAGTAATAATGAGCAGATGAAACAATAACACATTTTTTAAAAGTGCCCATGCTTAGGTCACAAACCTTCACTCCATACCACATGGTAATTGTCTGCTCTGGAACGGAGTGACCTTTGCTTCTTCTTTGGTTACCCTGAAGACTGAGCAAGTGTTAGTGCTGTTTGCATAGGTGCCTTGTACCAAAGGGAGCTATTGTAAAGCGTATGTGGGCTGGGGGTCACTGATCAGCAGGAGAGAGCTTGCTAGCTTAGACCATGCCCACAAAAGACGCTTACAGAGAAGATGAGGAAGAGGCAATTGCAAACCAACACTTCCCCAGGGGAAAGAGGGTGAGCTAACACCCCACATAGGGAGAACTTCGAAAGCAAACTTGGTATTACAAGTTTAAGCTCTCCCAAGCAAGTCACTCAACCTGTGTAATTAAAGTTAAAAGCACACTAAAATAACACTTTAGCTGTTGGCCCTCAGGAGCTCAACCCGAACACTAGAGCGGAAAGGAGTAGCTTGACTTTTTGTCTGTGGAGACGGCATTGCTGCACACTCTCTACCTCTCAGAGGAAAGCGGAGAGGGAGTTAGAGCCGAGCTACATGGAACAGAGCCAGTCACTGCCCTCTTACACAGCTGTGTTGGTGACTTCAGTGCTTACAATTGCCCACATCAGGCTGCTAAATGGAAAGCATAGTTGCACTGACCACCTCAATAGTCCTGTTCCCGGGTGAACTGGAAGCCACGCCATCCCTCAAAATTCAACATGATCAGCTAAAGCTTCTCAACACACATACACACACAGAGACAGAGGTTCAGAGAGAAGCAGACAGAGAGACTATGATGCCCTTGTGTGTGTATGTACGTGTGTGCCTGTGCATGTCAGTCTCAGGTGTTGCGCCTTAGAAGCTATCCACCTGTTTTCTTTTCAGACAGGGCATCTCACCGGGACCTGAGGCTCTCTGACTAGGATAGGCTGGCTCACTGAGGAGCCTCAAGGACGCTCTGCCTTCCCAGTGCTATGACCGGAAGTGTGCACCACCACATCTGGGGCTCCTCCTCCTGCCCTTCTCCCTTTCCCTGTCTCTCTTCCTCTCCCTTCTCCTCCTCCTCCACCTCCTCCTCCTCCTCCTCCTTGACATGGGCTCTAGGGATTGAAATCAGACTTTATGCTTACCAGACAAGCACTTTCAGACTTAGCTTTCTCTCCAACTTTTACAGTGAATTTTTTAAAGATCTTGTTTGAGCTCTTCATATATCCCTCAAAATGATCCTCCCTTGGGTATTGGAATCAGCTTGAATTACCACACCTGGTTTATGCTTCACTTTCTAAAGGGAGTAAACAATGATACATTGGTTACTGTTACCTTCACAATGTAACTCATGAAAAGGACTTGCATTATTTCAGAGTAGAAATCATCATTCTGGCCAAATATAAAATCAGTAGTGATCCAGAATGACACTCCAGTGTTGACTGGGTTGACAGTGGGGTTACTTAACTATAGACCACAGAGGCCCTCTTTTGCTTTCACTGTCCTGTTTAACTCTCATGAAATTAACTGGAGAAAAACTTTTGAGGGATCATGGTGGCAATAGGTTTTCAAAAGTAACTCAGAAATACATATATCCTAATTCATTACACAAAAGTTATCTGTAAATGGTGCCTAAGCCTATGTGTTGTGTAAATGCAAATCTGTGTCTGTGCCTGCATACATATGGCAACTGCCTCTTCCTTCTTTCCAGCCTTTTCTCAGCATTTCATTACTACAGTCCAAACATGTTCTGTTAATACCACATCACATGATTCTTCAGGCTGCAGGAAAACATGACCAGGAGTAACAGGAATTAAATAAAAATTAGTAGTCCACATAATTTTAATTCCATGCACACCTGTGTGTGTGAATGGGGATGACCTCAGCAATCAGTCAGAAACCTGAGAAGGCTCATAGCCACGTTGGTGGGGCTGCTGAGCAATCCTCAAGTTCTCCTTAGGATGTGGCATTTTAGAGACACTTACCCTGGAGGCCTCCTGGAGGGAGTCCTGAGCCAGGTCAATTTAGTTGTAGTGTGTAAGAATTACTGACAGTAAAAACAGCTCAAGGGGCAAGAGAGCAGAGAAGCCCACACTTGAAACAAGTAAAACAGCTTAATTAAAACCACCCAAAGGCTGTCACTCAGTTTTTACAACCTTCTCCAAGACTTTGAATAGTTAACACCGAACTGACATGAGCACACACTCCTGGCAGCTTTGCTCGTGTTTGTGTAAGTGTTGGGATCTAACCTGTGTGGTAGAGCTGGAACCTACCTGACCTCACCTGCTTAGCAAGCCAGTAAACAAGATAAAGCATGCCCTATAACAGAAGGTGAGGACAACCCTGTTGTCCTTCCTGACACAGAGTTCAGCCTTGACCAGGGGCCCAGAAAACCAATAACTTACCAAACCAGGCCCTTTGGGGTAAATAGTCAAGAGTTTGGTACTGTCTGTTAGTATCAGGTTATGTTCTGCTAGATATCCGGTGTGTAAGGTGCACCTGTGGGGGTCAGAACAGTCTGGAAGAGGAATCTGTTCTCTTCTTCCACAATGTGGAAGGCCTGGGAATTGAACTCAGGTCATCAGGCTTGGCAGTAAGCACCTTTACTGGCTGAGCCATCTTACCAGCTCTAAATACCTTTTAAAAATATATATACTGTAAACATATTCTAGATATGAACATGTTCTCAAAAGCATTATTAAAATGTTCATTTAGATGGTATAACTAGCTATCGTACTGAAGCCTTCTTACTTCTCCATTTTAAGCGTACTGAGTCAGTGAAGGTCAGCATTTGATAAGCCCAAGGACAGCAAGTGACTCCAACAATGGCACCCCACCCTGCCACACCAGATTAACACCAAAAGTTAGAGGAAGGTTTCCAAGGAATGTGGCTCAGCAAATCTGGCTTCAGGCTTGCCAGATCTGTGCCTCCTTGATTAGTCTTCTAAGGCACGCTGAACCGATAGACTGATTCAATAGAAATCAGGCAGCATCTCAGCTGCCGGCGCAGGGGCTGAGGGAAAGGCTGCATTCCTGGACCTCATTCATCCCCTTTGCACAGTGTCGCTAATGAGGGATAAAGCAGGCCACGTGATGTCAAACCATTTTGTAAAGTGTGCTCGCCTCATTTACAGCCTTTACAGTCGTCTTACAGGTCGACACAGTGAAACCACCTTAAGTCCCGAGAGCTTGTCACATGAAAGGACTTTTAGAGACCTGAGGCTGACATTACAACCACCAGAGGAGCACCGGGCTCCTCCTCCAGCCCGGGAGCTCTCTGTGCGGTTTACCAACTGCAAAGTGGCTTAGGCTGCAAAATGCTGGGTCGGTGAATGGTTTTCTCACTTTACAGGAGCTGCAGCTGGCTCCTTCTCTCTGTCACAAGGACTGCCCCAAGACTGAGGGGTGTGTGTGTGAGAGAGAGAGACTGACTTGGGAAAGTTGGCGACCCTCTTCCAAAATTTTTGTCTGTGTTCCTACCCACAACCCCAAACCACAGGAGCACACTAACGCGGCTGCCATTGCAGGCATCACCTGGTACTTCTGCTACCAAGGCCAGTCCAAGCAAAAGATTAACCCATGGTTCCCGGTCACGGGTTTGCCGGCAGGGCCAGCCCGGGAGAAGAAGCCAGGTTTCTGTTTGTTCTAAAGGAAATACTTCCTAGCACATATTTAGGACTCTGAACTCTGCACACGGAGCCACGTGGTTGGTGATAATCTGGCTCCCTCTTGTTAGTCAAAGCCACCTCTTTCCGCGGGCAGCCGGCGGCTTGGTAACCGACACCAGCACCTTCAATCAGCCGGCCTCAGAGCCTGTCCTCACAGAAATCCTCCCGCGCAGGGATCGGGGGCGGGGAGAGCCGCCAGGAGAGAGGCTGGGGGCGGGACGTGTCCTTGTAGGCTTTGGCTGGAAGGGCCTCACACCTGCGGGGCTCTAACTGGCTTTAGTTGCACAGGTGAGGCCCAAAAGGGGACAGGAGGAGAAGCCTGCCCTTTCAGAAAGGTGCCTTCACCTCTCGTAGCGCACCCGGGGACGGTGCTTGCGATGCCCACCTGTAGCCACAGCAAACAAACTTTCCGCCCCTTTTGCGTGAGAAGCATCAGATCCCCTACGCCACCCTCCGGCCCGAGCTGGCAGCGTCCGGAGCTAAGGCGGGCTCCTCACCTGACACCCCCAAACCACAACCTGGTCTGCACCCGAGCTGCTGAGGCTTGCGGGTGGAGGGACCTGGCTGGAAGCTGCGGTTAAGAATTTGGAAGAAAGGGGCGGAAATACGAGCCCTACTCCTTTGCAGTTCCACTGCCCAACTTTGTCCAGCAGCTGCCCACCGCGGCGCGTCCCCGGCCCCCTCGGCCTCCCCAGCGCGGTCCCAGGAAGAGGGGGACCCCGAGATCCGCGGGAGCCCGCGCACTCACAGCCGTAGCGGGGCCGTTGCAGCAACGGCAGCTCTTCGTGCGGCATCCTGCGCGGCTCCGGGGCGCGCCCCCCGTGGCTCCCCTCGCTGGCCAGCCTCGCGGGCTCCGCGCCCCGCGGGCGCGCTCCGGTCCCGCCTCCGGCTGCCCTCGCCCGGCTCCTCCGAGCTGGCCGACCCGCTCCCTCGGTGCTCGCTCGCCCGCGCCCGGGGCGACCGCGTCTCGCTGACACCGGGGCAAAAGTGAACTCTCTCCTCCCTCGCTCGCTCTCTCGCTCGCCCGCCCGCCCGCGGGCCGCGCCGCCTCCCCCAGCAGGTTTCCTTTCTCCTCCCGCCCGGCCCCGTTATTCTCCGCGGTGGAGCGCGCCGCCGAGCAGCGACCCCTACCGCACGCTCGGCGCGGCGCCGCGGGGCGAGGGCCCGCCTCCCGCGAGAAGAAGGGGCAGAAGCACCCGGACCCCTGCAGCCGCGGCCCCCGCGCACAGCTGGAGGGCACGCTGGCGCTTTCGGAGGTGCAAGAGAACCTGCAAAGGGAAGAGCCAGAAAAGCCCCAAAGACCACAGGCGCCCTGTCCGCCTGGGTGTTGCTCGGCGACTGAGGGACAAACACGGCGGTTCCTTTTCCTCCAGATTGCACGGGGACACCACCTCCCCCGCCTGCTTTTCGGGTTTGGGGTGTAAACGAAAGTTGCTAGTGCCTTCTGGTCCGCAAGACACAGGATTCCCCTTTCTTGGCAAGAAACGGTAAGGATGAGCTCGTGCGCAGGCTGGAGGGGCAAGATAAACAACTCAGAACAGGACTGCCAGCCCTCCGCCCGTCCTGTCTGCTGGCCGTCCCGAGTGCAAAGCTGTCGCTCAGGCCTAGGCGGGGTCGCACAACCGCAAACCCCTTTCCGGCTCAGCGTTTGAGACAGAAACCACAAGCGCCTGTTCTAAAAGCAGGAGTTGCACGCGGTCGCTCGGAGCCCGGAGGAATGTGGAGCCCCTCTGACCCTGGGCCCTGGCTTTCTCACAAATGTGGGGCGTGGGGGTGATCACATGACTGAAGAAGGAGTCCTCGAAGGAGGGTCGTAGGAGACGGCGTAGCCTGAGGACGGCGGTTGCCACCACTCGCCTTCAACCGAGCGAAGCTACGGGGAGCGGCCAGCTGTTTTCTGGGAGACTCAGTGAGCTCCTGAAACTTGAATTCAGAGTCGTGGGCCCCACCCTGTTTCCGATTCCGTTGGTCTGGGTTGAGGCTCAGGAACTTGCATTTCTCACAAATCGCCGATGAGGCTGATGTTGAGCCGGCTTAAGGAAGAGGGGAGTTTCCTTGGATAAGAGGGTCTTTCCGACCCCCACCACCGAACACAATGGAGTCTCACCTGGTTTGAACGGAATGAAAGGGATTTTCGTCCCTCAAAAAGTAGATGCCACCAATAATAAGAGCAACCCAGAGGAGGGGAAAGGCCACAGTTTAAAGCATCATGTCAGTGATGCTCATCCAGGGGCCAGCCTGTTAGCCGAGCTTCTTCCATGTCCTGGGAGTCGCCGTGTTGACTAAAATGCACTCTGTCTCTGTTACTCTGTACAACGAAAACGAACTCCTCACACATCAGTTATGAGCATGAGGCCAGAACTCAGGCCTCACGAAGTAGACAGAGATGGGGAGAAATCACCGAAAGGCACAACGGCCTGAGGCGGGGGTGTGGTTTTCAAAGTAGTGTCAGGCGAGTCCGAAGAATAGGCGAGAGCTGGGTGGGAATGTCCTTTTCTAGGAGACTGTGGGCGGAATCCGAGTTGGGCTGGGGAGAAACTGAGTAGTTACTAGCCTGTAGAAGACTGGATGTCAGACCGAGTGCCCTGAATTCGACCATTTAAGAACATCTGAGAGCTCTTAAAAGCACACCAGGATGGTTTCGTTGTTTATTTTCTGAGACAGGGTTTTTCCCACTAACTCAGGATCCACAGCCTCAGTCTCCCAAGTGCCAGGATTACACATGGGGGCCACCACAAGCCCCCGGGATCTCATGGTTTTGAGCATGAGAATGGAAGAATGTTCTGGAGTTGAGCAAGGGTGAGTTCTGGAGCAGGCTGCAAAAAGTGTTAATGCACGGGAGGTGGGGATGCTGATGCCCGGCAGAAGTCAAAAATGAAGAGCATCTATGAAGTCCACCCTAGCAAGCTTGATGGGGCAGCTGCTTCCAGACAGAGGGCCTTCAGCACTTACAGGACACTCACACACGTTCATAGGCAGGCCAGGCAGAGGGAAGACGCAGTTCTTAGTTCACTGGCTGCTGGGCTCTCTGGAGGAGCTGGGGTTCCGAGACAGCTGATTCTACCACCAGAACTGAACGCTAAGAAGCATTCTAAGCCCACTCTCCTTCCTGTCCTGCAAGTGGCTGAAGCCAACCTTTGTCATCTCTGTCTGTATTGTGCTATCTCACACATCACACACAGCCTCTCAGGAAGAAACTCACCTACAGAAGGATGGGTTGTTTGTTTTTAGGGTCTGACCTCAGATCACAGAGTCAAATAAATACATGGCAACTTGTTGGTTTCTTGTGTCTTCAACTGTGAGAATGGAAAACAAACAAAAACACAATGAGGCCAGATTGTGAGGGAGAAAATGCTTCTGGGGGTTTGTTTTGTTTTAGATTTCCTTTTCTAAAAACGTGTTTGTTTAGCGTGTTTGCGTGTGTCATGGTGCAGGTGTGAGGGTCAGAGGACAATTTGGTGACCTTGTTCTCTCCTCCTCTCCTGTGGCTCCTGACTGGGACGGTGCTGAACTCAGATTGCTGGGCTTCCAAGCTAGTGCCTGTTCCCACTGAGCCATCTTACTAGGCTCCAAGACACTTTCATTTTTTAGTAAGGCAAGAGAGTTCTTTCTTTGATGCACTATTAAAAATGACACTGAAGAAACTGCTAGACATGTTAACCATTACCAATGTCCTAACTTCTGATTATGATTATTATTTGATACATGACCTTGCCATGTAGCTCAGGTCCGTTTTAAGCTCTTCCTCCTGCCTTGGCTCCGGAAAGGCTGTAATTATAGGTGTGTGCCACAACAGACAACTTTAACCAGTTTTTGAAAAATCAGTATTATGAGGGTGCTGAAGTTGTTGATAGAATGTTTTAAATTATGATTTTAAGGACAGCTCTTCCATTAGAAAGTGGAAATGAGAATAAAAATGTTAGGACATTTTTTTCTTTTATTTTAATCATGGTACTAGAGCTTTAAACTAATGCCTCCCCCAAGCCAGAATAGCACCCTATTACAGAGATATATGCCAGCCCCCCCTTTTAATTGTTCACTTTGAGACAGGGTCTCGTTGCTTTGTCTAGTGGTCCAGCTTAATTTTGCCCTCCTCAGTCAGTCATTGGACTTACTTATAAAGCCCCTCCCTAGTCTCCTACCAGAGCTGGCCTTTTGTTTTTGTTTGTTTGTTTGTTTTGTTTTTTGTATGCATAAGGTCTGGCTATCAGCTGAGCTAGCCTGAAACTCTCCATCTTCTATCTTCAGCCTAGGAGAACTTGCAACTTAAAAAATACCATTAGCCGGTGCAGTGGCGCATGCCTGTAACCCCAGCACTTGGAGAGAGAGAGGCAGGTGGATCTCTGTGAGTCTGAGGCCAGCCTGCTCTACAGAGTGAGTCCAGGACAGACACAGAGAAACCCTGAATTGAAAAACCTAAAAAGGAGGAGGAGGAGGAGGAAGGGGGGGGAGAAGGAAGAAGAAGAGAAAAAAGAAAGAAAAGAAAAAAGTACCATTAAATTGTTTATATCAAAAGGAGACAAAAGTATGTTTGAGTCAAATTTTTAATACACGGCTTTAATATCAGTTCACCATAAAAATGACTTAAGGGCTGGAGAGGTGGCTCAGTAGTTAAGGTCACTTGTTCTTACAAATGACCCAGGCTCAGTTCCCAGCACCCACTTTACAGCCAAGGACACTCTGTAACTCCAGTGCCACGGGACATGGCGCCCTCTTCTGACCTTCGAAGGAACGACACACATGTGGTGTGTAGACTTACAGGCAGGCAAAACACTCATACACATTAAATAAACACAAACAAAACTTTTAGAAAACTGATTTGATTTTCCAATAAGATCACATTATTGGTAATTTGAACAAGTCTATCCAAACCAGTGGCTTATTGATACTTTTAAAGGCACAGGCGTGAGGCATGACACTTAAAAGACAACTTAGGCTTTTTCTTTTTTTCCTCTTTTTTTTTTGGAGGGGGGGGATGTTTGTTTTGTTTTCAAGACAGGGTTTTTCTGTGTAGCCTTGGCTGTCGGGGACTTGCTTTGTAGACCAGGCTGGCCTCAAACTCACAGAGATCTGCCTGCCTCTGCCTCCCTGAGTGCTGGGATTACAAGCATGTACCACTGTGCCCGACTCAGCTATCGGATTTTCAAAATATGGGGAGACTTTGTGTTGTTAAAGCTTTCTAATTTGTCCCCCATTCCAGAAAAAGAGGGAAGAAACCACAGCTAAGCTTTACTGCAATGGAGACCTGTATACGTAAAAAGGAAATTGTGACAGCTCAACATCAGATTAAAAGAAACAGAATCAAAAATGAAGGAAACAGGTATTTTGTTCTAAGAAACAAAAGAGAAAGAAAATAATAAAACTGGGTTCCATTTTGTATTATTTTACAGACAGAGAAACTGAGGCACAGAGATTTCCACAGGCATGCAAGTACAATGCTCAATTACACTTCCTGTTTCCTGGGGTCTCTGCCAATTGCTTTTCTTATTATACGTGTTTGTTTGTCTATACATACTTTATGGTTTTTGAGAAATTCCTTTCCCATTCACTAAAACCTATAACTTTGGACAACTTTCAAATATTTTGTAAAAGTTAAATCAGTAAAGCCTTCAAACAATCTTTCATTCTCCCCACCCTCTTTTCTTCAAGGATAAAGTTGCAAGCAAATCAAAGTTAGAAAGACTGTCTACACTTGAATGTGAATAAATTAAATAAAACGACCCATAATATGATGGTTGTTTCCCCTATTCCATAGTTTAAGAAAGTCAGAGCCCAAGTAACTCTGAAAAACGAATTTGCAGGGGAGCCTGTGAATGAAACCAGTTCCCAGGGCAGAGAGAGCGTTGATTGCCAGCCCTACCCCATGATTATTTCTCTTCATTACCTGGAGTCAGTTCTCCCAATTGCATTCACCACTAAGCATTGTTGGGTCATCTGTTGATTACTGGTCACCTTCCTTAGAACGTGAGCTTTTTATGTTTACTTTCCTTTATTATTCAGACATAGAAGCTGGCAGACTGGCCTTCTCCTCTGTATAGCTGAGGATGATCTAGAGTTTCTGATCCTCCTGCCTCCACATCCTGAGTACTGGAATTGCAAGCCTGTGCTACTGCACTCTGGTGGCTGTGGTATGGCCATCAAATCCAGGAGTTTTCGCATGCTAGGCAAGCACTCTACCAAATGAGCTATGTTCCTAGCCCCTAAAATGAGAACTCCCCCTCCAGGGCAAAGCCCAAATCCAGTACCCCACTACCACAAGTTATGCAGTTTCCAGGAACATGGAGAAATAGCAGGGTCAGCACATCTGGAGCGCAGTGGATACGCCTCACCCTGGGAAAACCATCTTCTTGATACTGGTGTCATCTCCATGCCAGGCATATATGAATAGAAACTTCTCGACAGCTGTGACTTGGCCTAATTCTCTGCTGCTGAGCCTCATACGCCGGGAAATGTAATAGCCACTTAGTTATTTTGTTTGCAAAGTTGAATGTGTTAAATTCTTACAAGCATCCTTTCCTTCCTAACCCAACTCTCAAAGGTAATAAATGACAGGGCCAGGTTCCCCTAGGGTCTGCTCTCTCCAGCACAGAAGCCTGTCTCTTGCTTCATAGACCGATAGTGGGAAATATGAGTTTCGGCATGTTCACTTTGGCTGAGCACAGGCTCCCACCCTCAAGTCACCATTTAGAACTACAAAGAACTACCATTACAAAGAACTAGGAACCTAGATCCTGCTTTGGGTCCAGTCGATAGTTCCCACTGCAGTTTCAAGGCAAATTCTTCAGATTCCTGTTGCTTTTGCACATGTGTCTGAGGTGCCATTGAAAAGGTGACTGGGGTGCACCTCCACATAGCTCTAAAGGGGCTCTACACAGCTATACAGTTCTGAAGCAAACTTCCAGATTGACTTCCCATTGACTGTAATGCCAAGTCCTCACGCATTGCTCAGGCTTTGGCAGAAGCAGGGGCCCTGGCTTTAATCCCCACCTGACTCTCAATACCCCTGCTGGAAGACTGTCCTCAGTAGCTGATGGGAGACAGATTTATAGCTGACCAGTGAAGGCTTGCATACTTAGAAAGGAGCTTCACAACTTCCTTTCGGAACGTGGTACATGAATAAAGCCGTGTGAGGATTCTGAGAGCTACTGAGAGAACTCCAAGGAAACAAGACAAAAATCTTGTAACCTCTGTTCCTCCATACCGTGAGTTATTCCTGTCATGTGCTCTTGTGCCCCTCCCAGGTGTAGCAGACAGAGGAGTAGGTTTCCCTCAGATTACCTGTCATCTTTTGTCATTCAAAAATGTTTCCAAGCACAGGTTGTCCTTGTGATTGTATACAGCATAACTGCCTGTGAACTTTGCTCATGCTTAACCCTCCGAATACCCAGAATATAAACTGTCGGGTGCCCTGAATAAAACTGGCTATTGCATGAGACTTTAGTCACCTCATTTTAGGCTCCACTCTCCCAGGTTCACACCACCAACTAGACAGTAACAGTCACCATGGAATAAAAACCCGCACACCCGCTGAGCTGGTACAATGATTAATAGTTAACAAGTGTGGGGAAGTCAGGAAGGCTCCAGCAGTTTTCGGGAAGCAACACTTGGGGCAGTCTTTTCAGGTTGGCTATCTCTAAAGTAAATATGCGTGTTTCTGATGGTAAATAATTCCATGTCTACCAAGGGCCTCCAGGGACACAGCCACATGCAAGGATATTCACTCCAAGGGAAAACCAGAAACAGAGTCCTACTGAGGCAGAATGAATAAATACCTTGGGTGAATGCTATGGATACAGTATTTACAATGTAATAGCATTTCTGTGCAATTATAAACACACAAAGTAGTATTACACAGTATATTGGGGTTAGGTCCCCAATAAATGTACACAAGACAGGCAGAGAGGGTACCCTATTTCAGAGTGGCAGTTACCTCTGAGAAGTTAGCATCTAACATTTTGTTTTCTTCTTTCTTTGCTAGAGTCAAGTTCTCCCTTTGTAGGCCTGGCTGCCTTCAAACACATGGCAATCCTCCTGCCTCAGCCTCTCAAGTGCTGGGATTATAAATATAAACCATTACTCCTAATTTTTATTTTTTGTTTTTGTTTGTTTGTTTGTTGAGACAGGTTTCTCTGTGTAGCCTTAGCTGACCTGGACTTGCTTTATACACCAGGCTGGCCTCAAAGTCACAGAGATCCACCTCCCCGAGAGCTGGAATTACAGGTGTGTACCCCTGTGCCTGGCTCTAGATTTTATTTTTCTTGGTTGCTGGTTTGCTTGTTTGTTTGCTCATATGCCTCTCTCTTGCTCTCCTTACCTCCTTTCTTCCCATCCTCCAAACCCACTCCCATCCCCCTACTGTAGTTTGAACTCAGCTTCCTAGGTAAGTGCTACAGAGTCCCATCCTGATTCATAAAAAAACAAAAAACAAAAACAAAAACAGAAACAAAAACAAAAACAAACTGAAGCAAGTAAACAGTTGTATTCAGGAGGCACCTAGGAGACATAATAAGGCTATGTAATTCCTGCCCTCACGTTGCTCAAACACATCCTGTGCAGCTGGGCAACCAACCACGTTTACAGAAGTGAAAACATGTGGCTTGTTATCTCACTGGAACAACAGCCCCCAGCATTGCAGGAAGTTACTGTCCTTCGGCAAGGGGGGCTTACAGGTTAAAGGCATTGTTGTTGTATGTATCCCTTTAAGCACAGTACTTTAAAACTTAAAACATAGCTTTAGCCCTCACACATACTTCTACACATGTCTGTGAAGGTGTTTTAACTAAGGAGAAGAGGCTCACCCTGAATGTGAATGGTGCCTGTTGTTAAAAATTACGGGGGCGTCTTTTGTTGTTGGAAATATAATGGTGTTGGGCTAAATAACATTATTATTAGCCCTATGGTTATTACAGTGGCATTATTTAACCCACTATCACAATGTGTCTGATTTTATAATTGCCTTATTTACCTTGGGCTGGGCAGATATTCCACCTACGCTGTCTCATTCTTCCAGCTCCCACCCCATGCCATCCACCTTAACCATTCCTAATTGGCTACCTTCCGTCCATAATCCCAAATACTAATGTTCTTCATTGGGGTTGCTTCCCCCATCCAGGTCTTAGAGTCCTTCCTCCTGTCTCACGTGGTTCTCTCTTCACCTAACCCATGATGGCTTCCTCTTTTAACTCTCTTCCCGTTGTCTCCTTGCTGTGATTCTCCTGTTCCCCACAAACCTTGGCCATGCCTACCTCCTTCCTCCCTGCCCAGGTATAGGCATTTTAATCAGCCGATCAGGGATAATGGTAAACATTCCTTTTCATCACATGGTTACAGGAGAAAGTTCAACATTGTAACAATTATCGGTGGCCGGGCAGTAACCAGATCTCAAGGCACTGAAATCAGCATTTGAATACAAAGCGCCAGACCAACCCAGGACAGATGCCATTCCTTGGGCTGGGGTCCCAAGCTAAATAAAAAGGGAAGTAGGAGAAGTGTAAGCACCAGCACCCATCTCCCTCTGCTCCTGACCATGGAGGCAATGCAGTTGGCTGCTCATTCTCCTGCCACTGGGATGGAGTACATCCTCAAACTGTGAGCCAGAATGAACGCTTCCTTCAGCCTTAAGTGACTTTTGTTGGGTGTTTTGTCTATTTCCCCGTGTTTGGAATGCTTTTTAAAATGGTGTCTGTGCTTTTTCTTTGGCTTTTTCTTCCCCCAGTGTGTTTATTTTGCCCTATTATGATTTTTAGTTGCCTGTTTGTTTTCTGAGGAAAGAGAAAGAAAAGATGTGGATTTGTTTTCTGGGGAAGGAGGGGGAGGATCAGGGAGGATCCTGAAGGGATTGGAGTTGGAGGGGAAAAGCATAGTCAGAATGTAGTGTATTTAAAAAAAAAAATCTATTTTCAATAAAAAGGAACAAGCGTTTTGTGACTGTTTTTAAAATAAAAATTATGCCATAGTTTCTTGAGTTAGCATGTTTTTAATTCATATGTTTCATTTCCTCAATAAGACAAATCTATATTATTTAAAAACAAAACCCCATTGAAATAAATAACAATAATCATGGCAACAGGAATATGCAAACTCACGTATCTTTTTAGGGAGGTGCTTACTGTTGATTGAAGTTGTGGCTTGTACCCCCAAACTCAACTATTCCTTCAGGGACTGCTGAGCCCGTTCCTAATAATCAGCTTCTCCGTTTTGGGGATTGGTTAGTGAGTCCTGCAAGTCCTCTTAGGACCTAACAAGGGGATAGTTTTTCTCTTTCTGCCTGGTGGAAGATGGATCATATGGCTGCTCTACTGTCTAAGCAGAACTGAGCAAACGGTCACACAGCCCCTTTCATTGCAAAGCCTCTGGGTGTTTGTTTGTTTGTTTGTCTTTTATAGCTAACTGGCTGCTAATTTGTGGTGGCTATTTAGGGGTTAACTCCACATCTGGATCTAGTCATCCAGGGGCCATTTGTGAAAGCCAAAGGTGCACCAAGGCATATGCCAGCAAGAAAGGCGAAAGTGCCAATGGCTGCCTTTGTCAGGCATAAACACTCAGTAGACCAGGTCAGTCATGGAGGCCCAGGCCTCCCTCCTTTTAGCGATCTCCTCTGAATTACAGATGCCATGAATACAAACATTTTCCGTCACTTAGGTTCAAAGCCTCCCCATTATATTCTCAGGACCTTCCTTAGCGTCTCGTTGGTCACTAAGCTGCAGTGGCATACTTTTGTGAATGCTACAGTCCTGCCTGAACCACCAGCAGTGCCACTACCATTCTGCTTCAAATTCTGACTCTTGGACAGTTGGACAGCGGCTCCAGTTTGTTTTACTTTGCTTCCTTCTCTGAATTCCTGTAGCAGATTTTTTTTTTTCCTGAGACAGGGTTTCTCTGTGTAGACCAGGCTGGCTTTGAAGTCACAGCTATCCACCTGCTTCTGCCTTCCAAGTGTTGGGATTAAAGGCGTGTGTCTCCATGCCTGGCTCTGTGCCATATATTTTCATCCATGTTCTTCTTCTTTTTTTTTTTAATTTTATTTTTTCTTATCAGTTACATTTTATTAACTCTGTATCCCAGCTGTATCCCGCCCCCTCATTCCCTCCCAGTCCATGTTCTTCTTTAAGCCCTTAGTATATGCCAACTTAGTTGCTGCCATTGTTTCCCTTGATCAGAAAAAATAAAAAGTTGGTACCTTCAGTAGCCTCCTTGGCTCTTATTTCCCGTAATAGTAATAAAATGAGGAGCCTCGGAGGTCTCACACAGCAGTGAGGAGGCCATCGCAGCTGAAAGCCTGCAGATTTTCCACGGATAGGCTTTCCAAAGGTGGAATTTCTGTCCTGAGCATGTTCTAGATTGTTTTGTTTTTTTCTGTTTTGAGATAGTGTCACACTCTGTCTCAAAACTCAGCCCAGCATGGCTTCAAAATCCTCTTGCCTCCTATGTAAGCCACCAAGCCTTGTTTTTCCTACAGATTTTCAAAGACTAAAAACTATAAGCTTTCCTGAACGTGGAATCTGAATTTCGCCCAGCATATAGTAGGCACTCAATAAAGGTTTTATAATCATAGTAGAGATCTCCTTGGGTCTTGGTAAGTGACAACATCAACAGGAAGTGTCTGCCTACAGGAAGTGTCTGCCTACAGGAAGTGTCTGCCCACAGCTCATAGTGTTATCATTTGATCGCTACTATTTCCTAGTCAGGTCAGTAAAACCAGCTGGCTTGAGAAGGCTGTTTTTCATTTTTGCTCAGATGTCTGCATTTTAAGCATACTGGAGGAATGTTAGAGTTTTTATTTTACTGCATTATACATTCTATATTTTTATGAGAATTTAACAAGAAAAACACCACACATCCAGAGCAAGAACGGTATAAGAATACACTCTCCTGATGATCTGCTCTAAAGCTGAGTGAGGGTGGGAGGCACACTAGTTATCAGAGGAAGCGGATCTAGGCCCTGTCATTTTAAACCCTCATGTCTCCTCAGATTTCACAATATTCCCACTTCCCACTCAAAGTGCTACATGTTGCCTAGCTGTGTGTAAATTATTTAAAAATAAATGTAAACTGTTTTTACTTTGAGAGTGAATTCTACACACTCTTGAAAGAATTGGAGATGTGGGGAAGAAAATTAAACAAAATAAAGTTAGTAATTTATTAGCAAACTCTAATGTCTTGAATTGGAGCCAGTGGTACAAAACGCGTGCTTAGTGGACTGAGGGCCCTAGCTTTGGTTCCTATGTGCTCTCTTTCTCTCTCTGTCTCTCTCTGTCTCTCTCTCTCCCCCTCTTCTTCCTTTTCCTTTCTCCCTCCTCTCCCTCTCAAATGACACACACACACACACACACACACACACACACACACACATACGCGAGTGGTGACTTGAGCTCTGAGCTTTTAGAGTTTACATATTCCTGGAAATCTGTTAATTAGTATGAACGTGAGGTCTAAAGCAGTGCTTCCCTGAAGTTGCATGAGGCGCTCCTTCAAGAAGCATTCTTCTAGAAATACTGTAAAAGGATTGTGCACTGGGTGGGAGGTCCTAGTTAACAAGCAGCAAAATCTTAGATAAATTATCTGAAAAACTGGTCCCTGTTCATATGCCATTCATTTTTTAGGTCATTCCACACCTTCCTCAGCCCAGAAGAGCCAAGCTCTTTGTGATTTCACTTCAAAATTTTTACATTAATTTATTTATAAACATTTTTTTAAATAACACATTTTCAGTTTTAAGTGAATGTTCTTTCTTATTCTATTGTTAGAATGTGCTGGCTAGTTTTATGTCAGCTGACATAAGTTGAAAGCAGGGCGCCTCAAGTGAGAAAATGCCTCTATGAGACCCTGGTGGAAAGCATTTTCTCAATTAGTAATCAGCAGAGGCCATTGTGGATGGTGACACTCCTGGGCTGATGGTCCTAGGTTCTATAAGAAACAGGACGAACAAGCCATGATGAGCAAGCATGTTAACAGCAATGCTTCGTGGCCTCTGCATCAGCTCCCGTCTCCAGGTTCCAGCCCTTCTTTAATTTCTGTCCTGACTTCTTTCAATGGTGAACACTAATCTGAAAGTGTAAGTCAAATTAACACTTTCCCCCCAGCTTGCCTTTGGTCATGATGCTTCATCACAGCAATGCTAACCCTGAATAGGTCATAGTATTATTTTAATTTTTTTTCTAATCCTGCTTTAATTAGTGTTTCTCTGTGATTAATTTTTAGTCACTCTGAGGAGGCAGAGGCAAGCTGCTCTCTGTAGGTTCAAGGCCAGCCTGGTCTACAAATCAAGTCCAGGACAGCCAAGGTTACACAGAGAAACCCTGTCTGAAAAAAACAAAAGCAAAACAAATAAACAAACAAATGAAAAAAGTTAGGTGTTGGAACTGGCTGTGGTGGCACAGAGTTTTAGTCTTAATACTCAGAAGGCAGACATCTAAATGATCAAGGCCGGCCAAGGCTACATACTGAGACTCTGTCACAAAAGCAAAAACAACAAACAAGAACAGAACATTAGGTATTGGATGAGGCAAAATGTAGTTATTGGTGCAGTAGTGGCATGGCTGTTATAGAGGAAACCCATTGGTTTCTTATTTGAGCTGAGGCCTGTTCTACAGAAAAGAGCTCATGCCTGGTATTCTGTACGGGATCAAAAATTAATGGCTAAGGAAGTTATAGTCACTAGGTCACCTTACCAATTTTGTCTTGCTAATCAGACTTGTTTTCAAATGCCTCTTAAACAGTCGTGTTTACACCTGTGGGTTAATGCCTGGATTAAAACAAACAAAAAGCAAGCTTATCTGTGCAGTGAATGGCAGTTAATGCAGAAACTCATGGGTGGTCTAGGTGCTGAGAACTAGTGGCTATTGTGTGCTGAACACTGAAGACATTCATATCACTCCTTCCAAAGTCTAGGGAACATCACCAAGGTGGGGGAGGGGACAGAAAGAATGTAGACGTTAGATGGTACAAATGAACCTGTGAAATGCTATCTTGTGGACATGACATGGTTGTAATGCTCATGAACTCACAACTGTGATTTGCATAGGGCACACAAAACTGAAGCAGGAAACATTAAGTCATAGGAGAGGGAAGGGGCTCATGGGGCTGTTTTGGCTATGGTAGCTAATGTTTTGAGGGCTGCTGTATGAGACAAAGTCGTTGTCTTCTGTGACGTAGCCACTGATGAGTGGAGTTACTCATTTTTCAATGCATACCATCACACAAGTGGCCCTGGTTAAACCCAGTAGGGTCACAAAGTGAAAAAAAACCAAACAAACCAAAAAAGATAAGTGGGACTTGGTAGGAAGAAGGTGGGGTTTTGCTAGGTGTTAGGAGAAGGATAAGAGAGGTGAAGAGATGATTATGACTAGAATGTATTATGCAGATGTATGAAATTGTCAAAGAATAAATTTATTTTCAAAAATTAATTTTCAAAATTTGGGTATTGGAATTTCAGTTATAAAAGGTTCAAGCTTGGCCTATGCATAAAATCCTTATTTACAAGCAATTTTCATTTTTCCCTGGAGAGTTATTGTATCCCCATAACTTGGCACTCCTAATAACTCTTATTGCTTTGGTTGACCATTTCTCTAGTTTTATTCACTGATGATAGTCAATACCCAATATGTATTTGCCAAATTAATGAATAACTCCAATCTCAGTTTTTCCCAAAAATTAACTTCTTAGTCCATCACTTGCCTCAAACTGGAGTTCTCACATTGATTTCTTGCCTCTTCCAAGCTCTTTGATAATAAGTGTTAAGGGGACAAATTAATAAAAGATGATTACAACAGATTTTATATGAAAGAGGTTTATTAGGTGGAGATGGAGAGAGAGAGAGAAGGGAGAACAGGACATGATGGGGAGAAAGAAAGGGGGCAAGAGAAGCAAGAGAGGGACCAAAAGAGAGGAGCAAGAGAGAGACCACGTGTCGGGTTGTCCCTTTAAGGGGCAAGATAACCACGCCTTCCAGGCGTGGCCACCTGGTGGGTGACACGATGACATCATAGGTTGCTAGGCAACCCAGGAGCAGATTTAGTTCCAAAATCCTAACATTCCTCCCTTTTTCCATAATTAAAAAATGAGGAACTTGGGCTGCTTCTCATGTAAGGTAAGCTAAAGTATATGAATTTAGGTTCATTGGAAGCAGCTCTTGGTTGCCATGCAAGGGGTTGAGAGAGAAGAAATAATAGTAACAAAATGGTCAGATTACACAGTCAAGAGGATGGGTTGCCAGCCATGCAAGGCAGCAGGTAGAGACTGAGGAACGCTGGGAGAACCTGGAGCTGCCTGTCCTAGTCCTGAAGCACACCATTCCAGCCTTTTGTTAATAATAAGTGAATAACAGGCATAGATTCTCTTCTGGCTACTTCCTGCTGACACTGGGGGCACTGTAGGGAGGTCAAAAGGCTGAAATGTTGACCAAGTCCAAGAAAAACAGGCTGCATTGATGCTGTCCAGGGTCTGTAAGAACATCCATGGCTGGGAGGGAAGGTGCAGGTCCATCTTGATGGAAGTCTATGAGGTCAGCCTGGAACACCTGTGGTAGCTGCTTTGGTGCTGTTGTGGCTATAGAAAACATCTGTGTCTGGTAGGATACTGAAACATATATATATATATATATATATATATATATATGTATGTATATATATGTATGTATATATGCAGAAGATAAAGTTAAGTAGGTTATGGAGAAAATCCTTTAGGTGTACATTAAAAACTTTTGGGAGAGCAAACAGAGGTGGGAGGTTTGGATCAGTGAGACTAGAACATGGGAACCTCCGTTTACCTGAGGGAACCTTTATTTACCCAGTCACTGGCAGTAATTTAAAAGGCTTTGCTCTGGATCTGTAAGTGAGGCGAGGTTTGGCTACAGAAGTGTGAAACTTAGAGGCCCTTAAAGTGGGCACTAGGTGTAGAGAACTGAAATTCTCCGGAGACATCCCAGAAGATAATCTGGAAGAACGGACGTCTGGGCATTTCCCACTGGGAGGCAGAGAAGCCAGTGACCTTCCAGAGGCATCCCAAAGGCAAGGTATGACTCAGGAGAGATGGTCCAGAAATATCCCAGTTGGGGCAGATGAGCATCCAAACAGCATCCGGTTACAATAGAAACTGAGTATTGGTAGACACGTATAAATTAACCGGTACCTCCACAGTACTCCCACCCAGAAAAGAACAGAGCAGTGAGGGTAGCGGAGTAATATAGAGTAGCGCTGTGAGATCTGGAGAGAGAACCCACTGTGACAACCCTGGAGAGGGTGGGAAATGCACCACTGAGCCTCTTGGAAAGTCACTTGCATGCTTTCAGTGTAAGATTGGGGCTCCCATCAATCCACTTCCAGATATGCTCTTAAGAAACAAAATGAAATTTGGGGCTGACTTTCCCAGGAGTTTCCCCTTGCAGACAGGCCCACATGGTGAGAATGGATTCAGCTGGTGCCAAGCCGTGTTATAGCAGTAGGTTGTACTTCAGGGCTTCAGCTCCAGGAACTATGATGGGGCAAAAGTTACATCAACACCTCCTAACAGCTCTGTTGTCTAGGGAGTTGGAAAAGGGAGAGGGGGTCAGGAAAAACACAAGCTGCATAAATAAAGGGATACTGACTGACAGGCTACAACTAAGAAGAGATAAAAGAAAATTCTAGTGATCCCAGGTGCTGCTGAATTTAACAGAGCTGAAACAAAATATGCCATAGGGTGCAACATGTGGCTGGCTTCTGCTCCATCATCTAGAAGAAGAAAGCTTGGGCTGGAGACACAGCTAAGAGATACAACACTTGCTGAAGACAGAAGAGGCCCTAGGTTCAATCCTCAGTATTGCAAGAGAAGAAAACTTGGAGAAGAAAAATTCACTGTGCCATGTCCTTCTTCTGTTAGTGGCTTCTGAGTTATTAAGAAGGGAGTTGTCAAAATGATTATTTTCGTGGGAGAAGAGAAGAAGAAAAGAATGGAATAAAGAGTGCCATTCATCTTCTTCATATGGAAGTAAGAGTTATAGTTCCTGGAGGAGAGACAGAGACAGAGAGACAGAGAGAGACAGAAAGACAGAGAGAGACACAGGGAGAGAGAGAGAAAGTGTGTGTGTGTGTATGACAGACTTCGGGGGAACAACACCACCAACACACACACACACACACACACACACACACACACACACACAGTCTACTCATCCCAGAAAAGGAGCCTACAACAGATCAAAGTAACAATGGCACCACGGTCCAACTTGGTGAAGTTTTACTGGGCTCACTTACAGGAATGTGAATGAGATGTTACTTACAGGAGCAGAAATGACCCAAATTTAGCTGCATCACGAAAGCCTATCCCAGCAGGAGCCCCAGCTCGTGGAAGCTAGAAACCTGGAGCATGCCTGCAGATAGCTTAAGAGGATGGAGAGGGTCTTTTCCAGTGGTTAAGTTCATTTGAGCCTTTCCCAGACAGATCTGCCTGAGTTTGTTTCCTCTAAGCAGTTCAGGTGGTCTCTGCATTTCTCGGGCTGTTCGTACTGCTTCTGCTTCTTCCAGGCTGCTCAGACAGAGCTTTTTCCTAGCATCTCACTTCATCTGAGAGTCTTCTTTGCAGCTTAGCTTGTCTGAGAGCGAGGGTGATCAGTCCTTACTATTTACGTACTCTAAGAGAGGAGGAGGAACCTAGTGAATCTGGTCAGTTTTAGGGATTTCCTGAACCTTTTTTGAGTCACTGACTCCCTGTCTTAATAAATTTTCCTGCAGGAAGGAATGTTTTGATCTCAGAGAAAACTGCCATATAACAGGAAGATGAGTTGGCTACAAGGGTGAAACTTTGCTCTAGATAGAATCTTCCAGAAGAAGCTCCAGCATAGTTCAGGAAGCTTGAGTGTGGGGAAGATTGTGTTGCAACCTCTGTTCAAGAGGCGGGGAGTCAGATTTCAGTCTTCAGGCAGCCCTGCGGCCTTTCTGTTCACTCTCAGGTTCTTAAGCATTTGCTGAGCTTTTCTTTTTTCTTTTCGTTTCTTTCCTTTCCTTTCTTTTTCTTTTCCCTCCCTCCCTCCCTCCCTGCCTCCCTCCCTGCCTCCCTCCCTCCCTCCCTCCCTCCCTCCCTCCCTCCCTCCCTCCCTCCCTCCTTTCTTTCTTTCTTTCTTTCTTTCTTTCTTTCTTTCTTTCTTTCTTTCTTTCCTTCTCTCTTTCTTTCTTTCTTTTTTTTCCAGAGACAGGGTTTCTCAAAAACCTTGGACAGTCTTGGCTGTCCTGGCCTCACTTTGCACACTAGGCTGGCCTCACACAACACAGAGCTCTCCCAGAGTGCAGGTCACAGGCATGCGCCACCATCCACACTTTTGCTGAGCTTTTCTATTGCGCACTTCTGTGCGATCAGCTGACTTACTTGATTACTCCTTTACAGAAGACAGAGCCTAGCAGTGAGAAAGGTTAGAAAGAGAAGTCTAGACTAAGAATGGTGGCACACACCTTCAATCCCAGCAGAGCCGGGAGGATCTCTTGTGAATTTGAGGGCAGCCTGGTCTACACAGTCAGTTCTAGCACAGCCAGGACTACATAATAGAGAGAACTTGTCTCCAAAAGAAAAAAATAAAGTATAAACTAAGAACTGTTTCTTGCTGCAGCTCACCATCTCACTTTGCTCTTTGTCTCATGTTTGTGCACATCTGTGTCTTTGCAGGACAGTTGGGTCTAAATGACCTAGGGATATCAATGAGTGGGTAGCAAAACTTTTACCCTTGGGCATATTGTAAATACTTGTGAAAACACTGTTTGCATCTTCGGTTTCATTTTTTACGTAGTTTTTAAATTAAACGACTGGATTGGGAAAGTAGTTTAGCTGTAGAGACTTGCCCACCTTGTGGAAAGCTCTGGGTTCAGTCCCAAATATGATAAAACGAATAAACAAACAATCCCAAATAACCAAAGGCTGGAGACGTTGCTTAGAGATGGAGGGCTTGCTTAGTACGTGTAAGGTTCTGGGCTTGATTCCCAACACTGCAATAAAATAAAATAAATAAATAAAATAATTGAATAATCAATCTAGTGTGCTAGCACACTCCTGTAATTCCAACACTCTGGAAATAGGAGTGGGAGGATTGCAATGTAGGAGCCGTCCATGACTACAAAGGAAGACCTTGTCACACAACAACTGAATAAGCACATGAAGATCACAGAAGGGAATCTGGGAGAAGAAAAGCTCCTGCCATGCACTAAGTTCCTTGTAGCCCCGATTCTCTGGTCACAAAAGCAGAGTGGCATCCAGAACAGAGAAAGATGTCTTCTCACTCAGGAAAGCTGTCTGTCCAGTCCTGCTGCTTTTAAAAACCACAGAGAATGACACTTTGTGCCTTCAAATTTTTCCTTTTATATCAAACAAATAAATTTGCTTCCAGTCAGGACCAGCAGAGCACCCCAGCAATGAACACTTAATTGCATTAAGCAGTAGAGTCTGGGATGTGACCTCTGGGGTCATCAGTTACAGCATTCTGAACATTAAAGGAAAAAGTGAATGAATCAATAGTGTGGGTTTTGGTACCACAATATTCATATGTTGGAATATCCCTTGTTTGGAGCATATACACACATATACCTGCATCACCCAATGAAATGACCTACATTGTTTGCTCAGTCAAGTGTCCCTGGAGAAGCTAAGCTTTAGGTGGAGGGCATGCCTAGAGACAGTAGGGAGAGCAAACGCATCTGGGAACCCATGTGACATTTTGGCTGGAGGGCACTACTCAATCCCACTGAAGAGATGCCCTAGAAGAAGGATCTTAGAAATCCTTGGCTTTAGAGACTGTAGACCTGCTACAGTTGAGAGAGCCTGGCTAAATAAGCCTGACCAACTCCATGACAGGCTTCATTTTCTTGCTAGACCAAACAGGCCTAAAAGTTACAGGAAAACCCACAGAAAAGGGGCAACAAATTAGAAACAGCCAAGACATCTGACCTGAGGAAGAGAAGGTTTCTTAACTGTGGGTTTGCAAAGCACCTATGGCCTGACCAGAGTCAGTGGCCTCCTTGGGCACCAGCCAGTCCCAATCAAGGTTACATTTACATAGTCACAGTGAAAGGACTTTCCAGTTCGCCTCGGGATTGCAGTCATGTTGTCTAGGTGGTGGCCCCAGCATGCTGGAGTCATGCTGAACAAAAGCCCTTTGTTGCTTGCATGCTACTTGAGTCGGGGGTTGTTCTTTCAGTGAATTCCATACCCTAACACAGTGATTGGACAGAAGACGAATTTGCCATGATATTCGTGGGAAGGAATCGTCAGACTGTTTGAGCTTTTTCCCCCCACTATTAAAGAAGAGAATCAGAGATGTTAGGAAGCTTGTCAAAGAACCTTTGTGTATATTTAGGACATTAGCATCTTGGAATGTATGTGGAGAATCCCTGACTAAGTGATCAGGAGGCAAGGGTTTCCTCCGGAGAGCCAAGGGCTGCCTCTGCTGAAACATGGCCCTGGGGTAGCTTCCCAACATCTTTGAGCTGGTCGAGGACAGAGAAAAAGAAATAGCAGAACTGTCTTCAGGGTGAAGATCAGGGTCTGATGATGGCCATGGTGGCTCATACCTATAACTTCAGCATTTGGGGCACTGAGGCAGGGGAGCACAAGGTCAGACTGGGCTATAAAGTGCCTCAAAAATAAGAACAAATAATAAATAAACAAGGAAGGAAGGAAGGAAGGAAGGAAGGAAGGAAGGAAGGAAGGAAGGACGAATGGACAGTGGTCTGAAATGTGATGACATTGCTGAACTTGGCTTTGAATGGCTGAATAAGTCACTTTGGTCATTAGCGGGAATTTGAGGTTGCAGCTGCCCATGGAAGCACATGCAGCCCCGTGTGGAATATTTCTGGTAGCCAAGCAGAGTGTACAGACATTCCTTTTAGCTTATACTGTTTGGGCCCACACAGTGTTTAAAAATAACTAAAGTAGTTGCCAATGTGTTAAAATTTTAGTTTTTATCCCTCTCTTCAAATAAAAACAAAAGCCCAGCCAGAGGGGTGGGTTTCCATCTTCAGCAGCAGGTAGGATGCGAGTGGTCTGGGCTGCCTGCTGACCTGGACCAGGCACCGGTCCCTTGTTGAGAAGCCTTGGTTTCCCTGAGATCTATGGATCCCTGTGTTGAGGGATGTATAACCACCTCTGTCGATGGATACATCGCTGTGAGGTCTGCTCTGCCTGTCAAAGTCCTGTTTCTCCTAAGTGGACTCTAGCTCATTCAGCTGTCCTCACACCACCTACAGAATCCAGCACTGGAGTCTGAACTGGGTGGTGTGTGTTCATTTTTCTCAGGGTTTTCTGGACTGACTAGAAAGAGCTTTTAGGTGATGTAGGGTTGGATGTGTTGGTGAGCATTTGTAATCCTAGCACTCCAGAAGCTGATGCAGGAGGATTAAAGTTCAAAGTAAACTTGGAAGAGTGAGGGAAGGAAGGAAGGAAGGAAGGAAGGAAGGAAGGAAGGAAGGAAGGAAGGAAGGAAGGAAGGGAAAGAAGGAAGAAGAATCAGGTGGAAGGAGAGTTTGCTTTCAGTAAACTTGTGTGTACCAACAAGTTCAGCTTGCGGAGGAGGCTCCATCACTTCTTGAGGGAGAGACAAACCCCAACTTTCAACCTGTACTTGTTGGTAGGGAGGGAGTGTTCATACCCTAATGCCAGAGGTCATTTTATGAAAAGGGAGATTTCCCACCTGACATTCACTTCTACTGAAGTGCCGGAAGGACTTAAGTCTTCACCAGGCCTCCTCCCAGGGTCAGGCGAGCCATGACAGGTACTCTAGCCTGTGAGGAGGCCACCAGAGCCACCTGGGATATCAATAAAACTCCATGCTGGCCAAGTGCCTGGCACTGCTTAGGGAAATAACCGGCTCCTCCCTTGCCCTGCAGGTACAGCTTCAAGGTCAAGCAAAGCTGGAGGGTGGCCAAGACAAAGGCCAGAGACATGAAATCTTGCAGCCCTGGAACCAGTTCTCTGCCAGTTTTGCCCTTGTCTACCTGCTTCCTCCAGGACTGGTGCTGTGTCCTTACTCTGAGCACTGGGCTGGCAGCTGCCTCCTTCCTACAGCTTTTTTTCTTTTTGAAACTTTTGAATAGGTCGCATGTTTAATCGAGAACCCTGGGAACCCTGAGGAACAACAGACTGGGTCAGCAAACCTCCCCCAGAGCCCTCTAAGTTTTGTTTACACAGAAGTTCCTATATGAACTCTGAAAAATTGTACTGTAATCTCTAACAGAGCAAGGGAGGGAAGGAGGAGGGAAGGGAGGGGAAAAACAGGATGGGAAAGAGAGAAGAGAAGGGAGAAAGAGGAGAGGAGAGGAAAGAGGAGAAGAGGGGAGGGGAGAGGAGGGGAGGAGAGGAGAGGAGGAGAGGGGAGGGGAGGGGAGGGGAAAGGAAGGGAGGGGAGGGGAGAGAAGGGGACGGGAGGATAAAGGGAGGGAGGAAGGGAAGGAACAAAGAATGGAAGGGGGAGGCTGGAAATCAGCCTCTTAGAGCTACTGCAGTCCCGTCTGACATTTCCAGGTTGCTTGTGTTTCCAGACACATGAGCCTTGACCAGCCAAATTCAAATTATACCACATATAATCTATCACCTTACATGCACAGATTCACAGTCCAGATTTAGAAAGAGGGTGGAAGGGAGCAAAGACAGGAAGACAGAGCATGCAGTTCACTGCTCAAAAATAAAATTGATGACTTGCGTAAGTGTGAAGATTTTGATTCTATAGGGAAGTTGCATAACAGGAATGGTTTTCACAACGTATGATGCGGTGTGCCTGCTGCATATTAGCTAAGGGCACGTGGTGTCACTCAAGCACGGTCTGGTGGGTTCTCAAAGGCCCTGGGAAAGGACTAGTACTACACAAATGTTTGTCAAAGGAGGGTCAAAGGTTGCAAGATATTTCTTGCAAATACCACTGCTGGGAGTTTTTAACCACAAAGATAAAATTAGATCCATTCTGAAAGTTTTTTTTTTTTTTAATTTGTCACTTGAAATGGTTTAGCTTCTACCTAATGGCAACCCATGCAGCCTTTGCCCAGACAGGACAAAGCTCTATCAAAGCTCTAGCACCCTGAACTGGCACGGCAGACCACTGGAGCCGTGCCTGTGGGATGAATCAGCGAAGGGGTAGTCACAGGCACATTTTCACACATCCCTTCTAGATGCACCTCCAAATAGAAGGGTGAACACGGGAGTCCCGTCCCTCCTACATTGACTGTCCATTTGGTGGAACTGTTGTGCTAGGGCAGCTGGGTATAGTCATTCTGCTACTGTGACCCTGCACAAGTCCTTGGTCCCATCAAGCCGCTGGGACACCATCTGTCAGGCCATAGCCAGTTTTGATAACATTAGGGGACATACATACACAAAGCTCTTACAAGCTACAGAGGCTACAGGAGCTCGGGTGTGCTCAGTGGGCAAGCACTTGCCAGCGTAAACAAGGCACCGGTTCAAATCCCCGGCAAGGTAAACAAGCAAGCAAAAATCCGGCAACAACAAAGCAAGCTCTTAGCAAAGGGCCAAGAGGGGCAAAGCAGCTGGAAATTGCCTATGGAAGAAATGCACTGGCCTGCCCCAAGAGACTATTATATATGTGTGTGTGTTTGTGTGGACGTCCTTGTGGGTGAGTGGGTGCTTCTGAACATGTGTGCACAAATATACGTGCCAAGCAGAGGTCAACCTCAGCTGTTATTTTTCAACACCTCTTTTTTTTTTTTTTCTTTGTCGGGAGTGTCAAGATAAGCCTATTGAGAATGGCAGTGGGGGGCTGGAGAGATGGCTCAGAGGTTAGGAGCACCAGCTGCTCTTCCAAAGGTCCTGAGTTCAATTCCCAGCAACCACATGGTGGCTCACAACCATCTATACAGGCATCTGATGCCCTCTTCTGGTATACAGATATACTTGCACTCGTCTACATTAAATAAATAAATAAATCTTAAAAAAAAAAACATCAAAAAAAAAAAAAAAAAAAGAGAATGGCAGTGAAGCCTCAGCAGCTCCTCTGACTCCTCGAAAGGTCTTCATCCACTGCACACAGTGCTGATCCACTAGGGACTCCTAGCACACTAGTGAAGTCTTGAAATGGATGGAGGCTCGGGCGGTGACTGCCTCCCCCTTCTTTACGGAAGCCTCCTAAGGCGACCTTGCCCCTCCCCCCATCTTCCGCATTTCCTTACGGTTGCACCAACCTGATTGATTGTTGCATGGGATGGTCTGATTGCCGTAAAGTCAAATCTGCACGTGGAGTCTGATTCCCAGGATCCTGTGTGGGCTCCATTGCTGCGCACTCCCCTCCGCCGTTCCTGATCCCCACATTTTTTGAGACACGGTCTCTCATTGTTCAGGAGTTCAGTGAGTACATTAGGCTGGCTGGCCATCCAAGGGATTAGCCTGCCTCCATTTCCCCAGCGCTGGAATTACAAATGTACACCACCACTGTAAGCCTTCTTATACAGGTTCTGGAAATCAAACTCATGTCTTCATGAGGAAACAGCTACCAAAAGGCAACGAAGGAGTTCCATCACAGAAAGATCGCCCTCTTCCTTCCAGAACAGCCAGAACACACACACTGTGTGCGTCCTTCCAGAACACACACACTGTGACACTGGCGGGACAGGGTTAAGCCTGGGATTTGAGCAGCACTTCCCTGGCAACACTGTGACAAGCCACGGCACCCTGCATTCCGCAATTCTCTCCACTGTCTGCCACAGCCACCAGAGTGGCTTGGTTCTGTGTATATGTGCTAATCAGTGAAAAGAGGTGTAGATGAACAGCTTTGAAGTGAATTCCTGGTCACTTCCGTATCTCCACACACTTCGGGCCAGTTTGCTCCTCCTTGAAGCCAGGACACCTAGAAGTTGTCAGAAAAGATGACATTGCTCGCAAAAATGGAGGGAGAGGGCATGATTTCTAGGACATGATTCCTGGGTTGAGTGGCAGGGCTACCTTCCAGCCTTGCAGATGGAGACAGGAGGGCAACGGGGATGGGTCCAGGGAGGGCCTTAGGGGTGGTCACCAAACATCATCAGAACTTTCTGTCTGGGCTGTTTCCTGACAAATCCCCAGCAACTTGAAATCAAAGGGTAAAAAGCAAATCTCTTTAGAAATCAAATACAGGAATAAAATGTTTCAACCTTCCACGCGGGGGTGGAATAGAACATTTAGTGGGCAAGAGAAGCATCTGGAAGTTAGGCACGCAGTGAGAGGCACTGCGCGTGCTGGGGAAAGCTGAGATCACAGCTCTACCCTTCACTGCCCAGCAGTGACTCAGACCTCCCCAAGCCCTGGCTTTCTCACTGGGCTCCGGCGTGCGGGGGCGGGGGGGGGAAGGGAGGGGGCGGCACAAGCAGAGTATCCAGCTCATGGGGTGGCGGTGAGGATGTAATGGTGAATCCTTAGCAAGATGAAGCACAGCGTAAGCACTCAATAACCAGCCTCGGTAACCAGTAGTAAGTCAGACCCCTGCAAGGTGGACAGGGAGATGCGCTGCTCTGAGAAGCAGAACCAATAGTGTGTGTGTGTGTGTGTGTGTGTGTGTGTGTGTGTGTAGGCTCAGAGGAAGAGAGAATTCAGAGGATTGACTCATGGTTTTGGAGGCTAGCAAATTTAAAACCTGCAGAGTGGAGACCCAGGGAGGAGCTAGTGTTGCCGTTCAAAGCCCCAGATATCAGCTACAGATTCCTTCTTGCTGATGGTAGCAGCAGGACCATTTTAGTTTGGTTCTGCTGCTGTGATTAATAGCATGGTCAAAGCAAAATAGGGAAGGAATGGATTTATTTCAGCTTGCAGGTAACAGTCCATCATCGAAGGAAGTCAGAGCAGGAACTGAAGCAAAAATGTGAGGCAGAAACCATGCAGGAACTTTGTTTGCTGTTTGCTGGCTCACTCACAAACTATCACTTGGCTAACTTTCTTATCCAGTCTAGGACCAATGGACTAGGGAATGGGGCTGCCCAGAATGGGCTGAGGAATTAATTTGGGGAATCTCTCAATTGAAACTCCTTTCTCAGGTGAGTCTAGTGTGTGTCAAGTTGATGGTTAAAGCTAACTAGGACAGGGGTTATCAAACTTTTGTTCTATTTAAGCTTTCAACTGATTGGATGAGGCCTTGTCATATTAAGAAATTTACTCAAAATTCTATCATCTTTGTTCTGAAGAGGTAGTTGTTGTTTGAGAACATTTATTTATTTGTTATTTTTGAAATTGTATTGGTCAGTTAAACTTAAATTCCCAGAGTTAAGTGCTCCTTCCACCTCAGCCTTCTTTGAAGCTGGAGCAATAGACATGCGTCACAAAACCTGGCTTAAATCTTACCAATTTCAATGTCTCATCTAAAAACCTCATAGAAACATCCAGAATAATGTTTGATCATATTTCTGGGCATAATTGTGCATCCAGGTTAACATAAGAAATTAACTCACATTTTAGAAGTGGCTAGCCCAATTTTATTTTAGTTTAAGTGATTTATTTAATTTATTTGCATTTGAGTTTTTGAGACAGGGTTTCACAAATATAGCCCAAGCTGGCCTCTAACTCAGGATTTTCCTGCCTCAACTCCCCAATCGCTATGATTGTGTCTGCATCCCCAGAAACTACCTGCGTTTTATATGTGCTTATCAGACAACATGGCTGCTGGGACTGGGAAGGCCTGGAGGAGGCGGGTGCCAGAGACAAGGCAGCTTGTTCAAGACTTTGGATTTCCTCAAGGTAGTGGTTCTCAACCTGTGGGTCATGACGCTCTTGCTGTTCAAAATGCCCTTTCACAGGGGTAGCATATTAGATAGCCTGCATGTCAGATATTTATTTACGATTCATAACAGTAGAAAAATTACAGTTAGGAAGTAGCAACAAAAATAATTTTGTGGTTGGGAGTCAGCACAACATGAGGACTTGCATTAAAAGATCACAGCATTAGGAAGGTGGAGAACCACTGATTAAGGAGCTATGAACTGAGCTTGGGGCTTAGACTAATGACAGAGCTTTGCCAATAGAGAACAGCTTTGGGTGTCATCATTTGCCAAAGATGCAGGTATGCAGCCTCTTCCCAAAATCTGAAAACAAGCTCATCCCAAATAAATATTTTTTAAGTTATTAAATGAGGAACTGGGCATGGTGGCACACACCTGTAATCCTAGCATTTGGGGAGGCAGAGGCAAAGGCAGGCGGACCTCTGAGTTTGAGGCCAGCCTGGTCAACAAAGTGAGTCTAAGACAGTCAGGACCACAGGGAGAAACCCTGTCTTGAAAAACAAGAAAAAAAATTAAATGAGTAAAGCTCTTCTTGTGAAATAGTCTTCATTCTCCTGCTGTTTGCTTCACTGGCACCTGAAGGCAGAGGCCCCAGGGCAGCAACCAGCAGTTTATGAAACTCTTCAGTCCTCAGATGCCTCTATCTCCTGGGGGCTGGGACTCCATGCTGGGTATAGCACTGACCAAAAACACTGTTGGTCCAGAGCAAATGGCACATGTGAAAGAGAGATCCTGGTCCTTCTGGAAGAGAGCCTTAGAGTCAAGATGGACACTTTCCGTTGAAGGCAGGTTTGGTGGTATGTGCTCAGCAAGCCTAACATTCAGGAGGTAAGGCAGGAACATCAACAGGTTGAGGTCAGCCAAGCATGGTGATGCACAGCTTTAATTCCAGTACTTGGGAGGCAGAGGCAAGAGGATCGCCATGAATTCAAAATCAGCCTGGCCTACACAGTGAGTTCCAGGACAACCAAGGGCATATAAAGAGACCCTGTTTCAAAACAAACAAACAAACAACAAAAAGATGTGTGTGTGTGTGTGTGTGTGTGTGTGTGTGTGTGTGTGATCATCTTTAGATACACTTTAGGTATGTAGTGAGACCTTGTCTTAAATATATATATATATAGATACAGATATAGATAGATAGATAGATAGATAGATAGATAGATAGATAGATAGATAGATAGATAGATAGAAAGACAGATAGGTAGACAGGCAGGCAGACAGTCAATTTAAGCACATAAATATAAAATAAATAAATGGCTTCATGTCTACAGAGTTGAATCCTAGAAGACTAATTTATTTAAGTGGTAACCATCATCCCATTCCTCCTCAGGATGCCTGTAAAAGGTTTTGGGAAGCAGATATGAGTGCAGCTGTGAGGGAGAAATGAGGCACCCAACAGAACAGAGGCTACACAGGACGCACGGTGAGCTCATCTCTGTGTGTACTTAGCTCTTTAAACTACAATAAAAACAGTAAGATGAGAGAATGTGTGGGAACGCCAGCATTCAAGTCCAAAGAGGCCACCGTAGAAGATCTTCCACAGTGGAAAGCCCCCGAACCCAGTGAGAACAGGCTGCACCTGAGCTGCTGCTATCCCCCAAGGTGATCTTAGGGGTGGAAGCTCTGTGTCACTGAAGACAAATTTCTCTCTGGCTCCCCAGGCATGTGGTGGTGGGGTGCCTATGAGAGGCCTGAGTTTAAAATGCTCATGTGTGGAAGGAATAAAGGGAAGCAGCCTGCACCACCTGTATCATGAAGGTGAGGAGACAAGGCATGCAGAGGAGGGCACCAGCATCTCATATTGGTCCCCATAGTCAATAGGACTAAACCTTATATGATTTTCTACAAAATCAGTGTTTTTGTTTTTGTTTTTGTCATTAGACCAGGGTGGGAAATACAGATTTCTCCATACCTTTCCAGAGCTTCTGATGATAATTGGCTCAGATTTTTCTTCAGGTGCTGGATAATTTGAGAAATTCCTGTGCAAATTGCAGTTTATTTATTATCTTTGACTTAACAAATGAGAAACAGAAATTCAATAAACAGTCAAAATAATACATGTTACGGCTTTGCAAGAGGCAGAAAGACACAGGAAGTCTGTCTCTGACTAAGAGAGTACCCTGGGAGACTCCAGGTAAACATGCCATTTCTGGTCATATGCTCTTAGTCTGAGGTGAATGCTAGTCAACACTTCAAAGCATTGTCTAGACACGAGGCACTATTCTGAGTATGTACACCCATAACTTCCTTAACCCTCACAACTGCTTAAGGCTGGCTGTCTCTCTCAAATACACAAGAAACAGGAAGCACACACCAACAATTGAGTCAGAATAGTCAGTGAAGAAAGAATGATTAATTTGTCAACTGGCTGAGAATGTGATACCAACAAATGGAATGAGTCAGAGAGCAGCAGGGGAGGGAAAGGCAGGGCTCCTCTGGTTAAGGATGTTATGTGGCTTGAATGAGAACGGCCCTAAGGGCTCATGGGTTTAAATGCTTAGACTCCAGCTAGTGGGACTCTTTCAGAAGGATTAGGAGGTGTGGCCTTATTAGAGAAGGTGTATTGTGGGGACCCCCACTTTGAGGTTTCAAAAGCCTCCCGCCATCTTCAGTGTGTTCTCCCCTCCCGATTGCAGTTTGGGATGGGGGTTCTCAGCTGTTCCTGCTGCCCCGCTTTTCCTGTGCCGTCATGGACTCTAACCCTCTGGAATGGTAAACTCAGTTCAACACTTTCTTTTATAAGTTGCCTTGGTCATAGTGTTTTACTACAGCAATAGAAAAGTGACTAAAGCAGACAACCATGCTTCCGTCTTCCTTCCATTGTGTATGTGGAGGGTGTGGTGGCTTCACTCCTGTCCAAAGCTCTGCATTCTACCATGCTGATTGGTCTAACCCCATCTGAACCATTTCTGTTGTTGGGTGGTCTCTTTTGTGGTTGTTTTGTGTTGTGTTAAGATAACTCACAGCTCACACTGTGAACTAGGCTGACCCAGAACTTACTATGTACCCTAGGCTGGCCTCATGCCTTTGTGCCACCAATTACTGCTCTACCTTCTTAACATCACTCGTTCCTTCCCAAGAATCTATTAAAAGGGTCAGGTATCCCATACTTTTGAGTTGTCCTTTCCTTTATTCTTCGTCTCCTAAAACTGATTATATCTGCTACTCTATGGCACATTGTAGTTAATGACCTGAGCATCCATTCTGGTATTCAAGTCAGAGGTGCTGCATCATCCTTGAGCCTTCTCTCTTGTTATCTCATTGGCTTATCAAACTTGAGGATGCTAATGTGTAAACACCTTTCTAGTGTACCTACTTCTCTTACTCTCTTAGTCACTGTTTTATTGCTATGAGAAAACATCAAGACTAAGGCAATTTATAATTGAAAGCATTTAACTGGGGGCTTGCTTACAGTTTCAGTGCTCAGTCCATTTCTATTATGGTGGGAGCATTGCATCAGGCAGGCAGGCATAGCCGAAGGGGCAGGATGCCAACATCCTGGTCCTCAGGCAGGAGGTAGAGAGAGGGTAAGACTAGACCTGTTATGGGCTTTTGAAATCTCAAAGCCTGCATCTAGTGACGCATCCCCTCTAAGAAAGCCACACCTCCAAATCCTTCCTAAACAGTCCACCAATTGGAAACCCCACACTCAAAAATATGAGCCTATGGGGGCCATTCTTACTCAAACAGCTACTACCTCTGGTTACCACCCTCCTCTCTTGGGTCTGTGAAGCTGTGTCTTCTATCCTGGTTTTGTTGACATTCATTACTTCTCACTTTCAGATTTCCTGTGCAGCAGCCAGAGTGAGCTTTGTAAGTAAGGCTGACCTGACCCTCTGCTCATAGGCCTGCACGGAGTCTTCATTGCTCTGAAGTTAAAGACTACAGTCTGTGTTTGAAGAGACAAGGATTTGGGGATATGATACTCGTCTTACCAGTATCATTTCCCAGCTTCATGGTACTCCTCTGCTAGACCAGTCCTTTCCCTTCTTATGTAACCAATTTGGTGACCTCTGCCTCAAGAAGTCATTTGTGGTTTCTCCTATGTGCTTAGACTGGTGTTGCTGAAATCCCTTCTCTAGGGGAAACATGTGCACTGTATACCCTTCTAAGATCCCAGTGACAAATGGAAGCATGGTTCACCACTGCGGAGAACCAGTGAGTCTACCAGGCTTCTGTACAGAGCACAGGTGAGGGGTTACTTACCGGAGTGACTGCACTGGGAAATATTCACCCAGAAGGAAGGATGACTTTGTCATAGCCAGAGAGGGAGTTCCCTTCCCTAATCTTCCTATCCTAGTTAGTCTAGCCCCTCCCCAAAGCCCAAAGCCATATAATGTTAGGGATCAAGAAATTTTTGTCTAACCCTGGACCTTAGGAACTGAGAAATCACCCTGAGGCACTTTTAATCTTGAACAGTGTCTCAGAAGGAAAGCGGTCAAGGGAGGATATGGGTGTGCTGACAGGGCGTGTAATATCAGCACTCAGAAGACAGAAGCAAAAGGATCATAAGTTTAAGAACAAACTGTGGGACTGTGGGACAGTAGGAGATGCGGTATCAAGCAAGCAAGCAAGTGAGTGAGCTGGGAGCAAATAAAATTACCACGAAAATACTCAGAAGGCTTTTGCTTGGGCAAAAGTGAAAAGGTTTTGAAAAGGAAGTGGGCTCCTGGCTTGGCTTTTGAAGGGGAAAATCAGAGAATGGGAAGCCATTCCAGGTAGGAGGAAGAACTAGGAGGAAGTTGGGAAGGCTAGGAGGGCCGGGTGCAATGAGAGCAATTCTCAGAAGGTAGTAAAACACACCACTCTTTTCTGGGAACGGGTTAGACACGTAGCTCTGGGTGTTCACCCTACACCAATGGAGACGGCTTTGTTACTGTATGTTTCTACAAGGCCTCCAAGTGATCCCAAGTCATGTCAAGGCTGGCTGAATTCGGTCACTTTGTAGGATGGTCTGGAGAGCCACAACATCCTTGTTCTTACTGTGTGGCACTAAGATGGACAGCTGGGACAGGTGCAGCCAAATAGACAGAGGGCAAGTGTCTGTGTGCTGGTTCCCTCCTTAAAAGGTCCTGGAGCTCTGGGCATACTGATATAACTGTCATATTTTGTATTGGGCATCTATGGACACTCATTTTTTTTTTCTAATTTTCTTTGAAACTGAAGGTATGATGGTGGTGGTGGTGGTGGGTGTATTTCCATGAGTCTTGGTGCTCACCACACCAGCAAGTGCCACTGTTATGGCACAACTTCTGCCATTCTTTGTGTCCTGCCATGCTTTTCACCTCCTCTGACCTCTGTGGGTGACAATCATACTCTCATATGGGCCTTCTCAACTTTTTACTGGAAATTAAAGCAGGGTGTGGCAGAGTTTGTCCGTAGTCCCAGGACTCGGGAGACAGAGGCAGGAAGATGGCTGTAAGTTGGAACCCATCTATCTACATCCAGGACTACATAACGAGGCTGCGTGGAGAGAGAGAAAGTGGGGGAAAGGATGGAGGGGAGAGAGATGCTGACATGTTCGGTGTGTTCCAGGAACTTCCTACACCGCTCTGTTGGCCTGTTTTCTTTCATTATATTGTTCAGCTTCAATGCCATGCTTTGCTCTCTGTTTTGTTTCTTGTCAGTCCTTCCAGCCCCAGTGGAATTTACAAAATCAAAGCCTTGTGTTTTTATTTTGTTGGTGTACTCTTCGTGTTCACACACAGCATGCCATATAATGAATGGACCACACTACATAACTACCCCTGGATCGGGAGCTAAGTTCTGGCTTGAGTTAAATTAACTGGCTAAACCAGATTTTAGCCCCAAGTTGAGCCTATTAAATCCCACACAATGAGAGTTTGCAGAAGGGAGCTGATGCTGGATGGGACTCCAAAAAGGCGCCCCCGAGAGAACCCAGAAGACAGAGGCAGAGAGAACTGCAGAGGAACCCTGGTGAGAAGAGGCAGAAGTGGCGAAAGTGGGGTGGTGGAGTAACCCCAGCCTCATCACTTCCGAAAGTGTCTCAGAAACTGTGGCCCTGGGTGAAAGAGCTGCTACAGGCTACTCTGCTGTCCCCTCTCCAAGATAACATCCTGGCTGTCCACTGGCCTTCCCAGTGGGCTAGTGCCCCTTTCCTTAGCGACTGACTATTCTAAAAGCAGCTCACCATGGACAAGATAACTTGAGGGGTCTCCACTTCCTTCACCAGATTCACCTGACAATATAAGCCCTTCTGCAGCTGGCGGGAACAGAGCTGTCTATCCTGGCTCACCTTTGCCACACTTGGGGGGTGGGGGACACGCGTCCCTGCCCGTTTAGGCAGCAATGCTTGGTTGTATTGTTTCTCATTAAGTGTGGTTTCCTCATGGGAAACCTGTGTGATTCACCTTGAGTTCGTCCTTCCTCTTTATTACAGTTTGGGGAAAGGTCAGAGTGAGATCTTGTTGCTAAGCCAAGTCAGCAAACACAATCCCGTATTTACTGTTCTAGCATGGCCCTGGTGGCTCTTTTGAGGCAGGCTGAGGTGAGGTGGGGGAGTCAGAAGTTGGAGCCTGTATGGAAGGAGGACTGTGTCATGGCTCACCCACTCCTGTGCCCTCCCTAGGAACCTCCCTATTACCCGAGGAGCCACGGGGCCTTAGCCCCTTCCTGCCAGTCCCTCAGCCTTTTATTTTCCCGAGTCTTTTACCAAAGAATGTACCTGGAAAGGTTCCTATCTATCCAAATACAAGGTCATTTTTTCTAGAGTAGCTGGAGCAACTAGCTCTAAAACATTTCACTCTGGTACTGCATGGAGAGTGTTAGAGGCGCTATACAGCCTTCTTAAATGAAAAGGGCATTGTCCAGACAGCATGATAGCCAAGATGGTTCACTCCATCATTTTTTTAAATTTTTAAAAATTTACTTATTTATTATGTATACTGTGTTCTGCCTGCATGTACACCTGCAGGCCAGAAGAGGGCACTAGATCTCATTATAGATGGTTGTGAGCCGCCATGTGGTTGCTGGTAATTGAACTAGGGACCTCTGGAAAAACAGCCAGTGCTCTTAACCTTTGAGCCACCTCTCCAGCCCCATCATTTTTTTTTTTTTTTTGAGACAAACACGCATTATATAAACCAGGCTGGCCTCAAACTCATGGAATCTGCCTGCCTCTGCCTCCCAAGTACTACAATTAAAGATATGCCAACATGCCAACACTTCATGAGTATTGATCATGTTCCAGCAAGTGTCAGCTCTAGAGCACATCCTGAAGAAAATAGCGGTGACTAGACAGAAGTTCCTAACCTTCATAAACTTCACTCAACAGGCAAGATAGATATTAAATAAATAATTATGAACAAGATGGCTAGAGAGAAGGAGGATGTCTAAGACACCCATGGAGCTTTTAATGGGGTTCACTAGATTCAATATTAGTGCCTGGAAAAGTTCCTTGAGAATGAGTAGGCATTTTAGCTAGGTCAGGATAGTTAGACAGATAAATTTACATATGTGTAGTTCCAAGATGGGGTGAGCCAGGAAAGACAGACACAGACACAGGGCGAGAAGTGCTGGAAAGCTACACATTTCCTGTGGTCAAACTGTAGAGAGCAAGCTGGAACCAATGACAATATCAAATATGTTTTTTGGGGAAATAAAGTAGGCAGAGTTTAGCATTTGGTGGGCCTTCCCCACTTTACATGACAAATGGTTTTTCAACTTATTAACAGCCCAACAAGGAACCCATCATGCTTTGCCTTTCCTGTGTAAAGTGTACTTATTTATTTTGCTATAATGGAGGTGGAGCCCAGAACAAATGCCTGCTAAACAAATCTTTTAGTGCTCTCAGAGAAGTGTTGGCTATATCCAGGAGCCAAGACAATTGGTACCAAGTGAAGAATGTGACCCCAGCAAAGACCTTTGAACAAGCTTGTTGAAAGTTTTGTGACAATGGAGGCAGCCCATACCAACATGCTAGAGAGAGAATAGGAATGTCTCTCTGTGTGACTTTGACTTACAGACATCAGATAACATAGGCGTGGGCAGGAGAAACAGGCTGAGGTTTGTTGAGTCAATGCTGCTGTGAAATCTTACAGTAGGAAGTCCTCACAGCCTGCTAGAGGGTGCCTTCAGGTCACCAGCACACGGTTCTGGAGCCCGAGACAAGATTGTGAGAGAGACGATCCTGTCTTCCTGTTTGCCAGTGCATCCCTGTGATGGAGTCGATTACCTGCTGGGTCCTGGGTCCTGCCGGCATTCCACATTCCTAAGCTGGCAACGCTGGCCGCGGATAGATCTGGAAATGTGATCTCAAGGTTTCCTACAAACACTGGCTCTATGTTCTGTAGTAACATCAGCACTGGTGGAGGGAGGAAGGGTATGAAGCCTAGTGCGTCCCCGCTGTGTGCAGGCAGATCAGCGGCGCTCATTAGACCAGCCTTTAGATTATGGCTGGGCTTTTACAGCTGGTGGAAGAGAGGTCAAGACGGAAACCCAGACCGTTCTGCTCACATCCTGCTTATTTTTGCTACATGTTTCTACCTTACTCTTTTATTTCAAAATGATGTTTAGAGGGCTGGAGAGATCACTCAGCAGTTAAGGGCACTTGCTACTCTTCTAGGGGACCAGAATTCAATTCCAGCACTCAAGTCAAGTGGCCCACAACCACCTCTAACTCTAGCTCCAGGGCATTTAACACCTCTGGCTCCTGTGGGCACTGGCACTCATGGACACACACACAGACACACATACTATTAAATATACAATTCTAAAATACTTTTTTTTTTTTTTTTGCTTGTTTTGTTTTGTTGACACAGGGTCTCACTGTGCCGCCCTGGCTGTCCTGGAACTCATTATTTAGATCCAGCTGGCCTCGAACTCACAGAGATCCTCATGCCTCTGCCTCTGGAGTGCTGGGATCAAAGACATGCACCACCGTCCCCAGATCCTAAACACACACTTGCACTTTTTGAGTACCTTCTTTGTGTGAGCATGATATGAGTATCAAAACTCATATAGCAAAAACTGTCCTCGGAGTTCTGCTTTATTTCAGTATCTGCAGCTTTGAGTTTCTCAGGTTAAGTAATTTGCTTTTTTTGACAGAAGGTAATTATGAAGAATCACATAAGAAAATACACTGGGTCACAATTTACAAGATCCCAGTATTTAAACAACAGCCTGGTAAGAAAATAACCATAAGAGATTTTAAGTGCTTGTTTATTTCTATGTAAGGAAAGAGAAGCATCATTTTCATATCTCCATCGTCCAGAAATGACATGGTCTTCTTGGAAACAGTAAACACCTTTATTTTCAAGATGGCGTCCTGACCAGGCTGGTCCTGAACTTCTAGCCTTAGGTGAGTCCTCATATCCATCCTCAAGAGTGGCTGGAGCTGCAAATGCTGGGGGAAAAAAAATGGTGTTATGAACTGGTTGTGTGTGTTGTTTTCAAAAAGTCTTACTGTGTAGCCTGGCTTCAAACTAGTTAAAGCTTTCCAAGTGTTTAGGGTTACAGGTGTGCTTCCCAAAGCTTGAGACCACTTTTTTGCTTTCTTCTTTCTTTTCTTATTTTTGAAAGATTGACATCTTTCTATGTAGCTGTTCTAGAACTCACTGTGTACACAAAGCTGGCACCAAACATGCTGAAATCCTCCTGCTGCAGCCTTAAAAGTGTTGTGATTATAGGGACGAACCACCACACCTAGTTTCTGGTACCGATTTTCGCTTAAATATAATCTCATTGATGACTTACCAAAATGCCGCTCTGCCCTCTTCTCTGGGGTGGTAGCCTGAGAGTCATCTGTGATCTCTACATTCTGGGAAGCCTGGCATTTTTGGAAGCTGTATATGACATTTTCTATAACTAAACCATTGCTTCTATAAGAGCAGAAAGCTTGTATGAACAGTAAAAACCCTGCAGTTCAGAACATGTGATAGCCTCAAATTTGAGCCTTGGCTTTTGGGTCAGTGTTCATGGGCTCTATGTGTCAGGACAATGGCTGTAATGGGTGTAGTTCAGAGAACACATGTTCTGTGTTCAACCTGGGCTTCAATCCAGTCACAGGATGCCACAACAGGTGAATGATATCAGAAACACCTCAAATTTGCTGCATATCAGATTGTGAGTTAAAACTGAGCCATTGTGCACTTAGAAACCTTGTACTATTTTGCTACAACTTTCATGACCTACCACATTCAGTTATGTAACCTCTTTGAGGGTCATGACCCAGAGAATTTTTTTTTAAAGTAGTATTGTAGTGGGTAGCATTGCCCTCGATCACAGTGGTGAAGAACTTTCCCAGTAGGGGCAAGTCACAGCAGGGGAGCGGTCGGAACTCTCGGTGTTGAGGAATGGATTTCAGACCAGAGTCAGGGCTAGTGTCTGGCTAGCTGATGCCAACCGTCAGACCGAAAAAACACAATGTCCTTAGTGGCTATTCCCAGAAGTGGCTGCTCAGGTCACTTGCTTATCTCTTGGAATCAGGCCAAATCATGAGTTTTGATGACTTGAAATTTGAGCTGTGGAGAATTTAATAGAGGCTGCAATGTTTTCAAATCAAATGAGCAAGCAGCCATCAGTTCCACTGCAGCCTTTCTTGTTTTCTTGTGCTGCTGAGGCCCAAATCCAGAGCTCTGTGCATGGTAGGCAGCTGCTTTAGCATTGACTCTATGCTAGTTCTGCTGGAGTCTTGACAGAAGCCAAGACCAAGATGGGTAGACTTTCAAGATCCTCCATTGATCCCCACACAGCATTTCAGCACTTGCTTTTCAGAATGGGGAATAATTGATGATGTAAGTCTGATAGTTCACTCTTCACTCACTCACTCATTCATTCTACAATAGTCACTGTACATTTACCATGAACTGGGTATCTTCAAGGCCCTGGGAATAGAAGCAAATGACAGAAACAGAAGTCTTTGTTCTCATGAAGTGAATGTTCTACTGAGGGGACACAGAATCCCAAGTACAAACAGGTTTTATTGTGCCAGGTGATGAAAAGAGCTCTCTAAGCACATTGAGATGGCCGTGTGGAGCAGAAGGACATTTTAAATGGGCTGAAGCATAAAGCTTTGTTAGTTATGATCTTACCCGAGCAGACATCTGGCTGAAGGAATGGAGCAAACCTTGCAATTCTTTGGAGAGACCACTGCTGAGGTGCTCTGGCAAAGACAGGCTCATGTGGGATTGTTACATGCTTTGTGCGTGGCAAAGTTAAATATCCTGTGCCGACTAGTGGAGCCAAAGAGAAGCTTTAAGAATTGGTCTTAACTCACAATCAAATATGAGGCAGAGCCTGGGGAACCCTGTGGAAGAGGGGGAGGAAGGATTGAGGAGCCAGAAAGGTCAAGGACATCATGGGAACATGGCCCACAGAATCAACTCATGGAGCCCACAGAAAGTGAAGAGACAATCAGAGAGCCTGCATGGGTCTGAGCTAGGCATTCTGTACATATTTTATGCTTGGTTAGCTTAGTATTCTTGCGGGACTCCTAACAGTGGGAGTGGGGGTTTCTCTTGTGCCTGCTCTTGGGACCCTTTTCCTTCTCCTGGATTGCCTCATCCAGCCTTGATATGATTGTGTGCCTAGGCTTGTTGTGCTCTGTTCTGCTGATACTTCTGGGAGGCCTTCTCTTTTCTGAAGGGAAATGGAGGAAGAGTGGATTTGGGGGAGAAGGGAAGAGGGAGGACTGGGAAGAGTGGAGGGAGGGAAAACTGCAGTCAGGATGTAATGCATGAAAGAATAAATAAATAAATAAATAAATAAATAAATATAAAGAATTGGTCTTGAAAGAAAGCAGTCCTCCAAGTTGTTTGCCATCATTTTATCTTTTACATTGGTAAGCTCAAGTTCAGAAGTAGATCTAAGAAAAGAAGTCACCCCCATTAATGAATGCCCAGTGTTGTGAACTGGCTCCATCTTCCCTGGAAGCTTTCTAATGAACACATATATCTAGACCAGCATTCTCAACCTATGGGTTTCGACCTCTTTGGCAAACCTCTATCTCCAAAAGTATTTACATTATAATTCATAACAGTAAAAAAATTGCAGTTATGAAGTATCAACGAAAATCATTTTATGGTTGGGGTCACTACAACCTGAGGAACTGTGTTAAAGGGTCACAGCATCAGGAAGGTGGGGAACCACTGCTCTAGACTTCTTAGTACTTTTCCTGTTGATGTTGTTATTTGCTTTTGAGATAAGAGTTTTGCTGTGTTGCACAGGCTGGGTTCAAACTTGAATGAATCCTCCTGCCTCAGCCTCCCACATGCTGGGATTACATGCATGTGTCCTCCCAGCTGCCATGGTTTAATACGTTTAATAAAAGCTTTAACACTGACCCACGGACTTGGTACTTCATGAAATGTGTCTACAAGGCAAAAGGAGAAAAAAGGTAAACAAAAACTTCACCAAAGCACTTTATAGGACTTCATACAGTATGTGTGAGCATTTTATAATGAGAATAAAAATAAGCAATTAATATCAACATGCTCAGGGTTCATAAGGCTGTAGGTAGGAATGACCCATGGGGACAATGGCAAAAAGCAGAAATTTATTGTGTAGAACAGGAGATAAAAGATATAAACCTGAATATTTATACTGATTATAATTATGAAAAGATATTGGAATGCATATTAAAATGAGCAAAGGAGAACATTAAATATTCAACCAGCTTTCTATTTAAGCAGACTGTAAATTAATATCAGATCTTGCTTTCCTGCTTTGAGTTCTGGAAGTCAGGATTTGTTGTTCTTCTGTTTTCCTGAGACAGAGTCTTGTTTCACAGCCTAAGTTTATGTCTGCTGTGCAGCACCACACCTGGGCAGATTTTTTTTTTCAAGCTGAGGTTTTAGCTTGCACACATTGCAGTTTTTTGAAACTGCTGCTTAAAGGGACAGGACTATCCCACAGGTACTGAGCTCACTCTGCAGCCGTGAGAAATTTGCACGTGGAATCCCCAGGGACGGGGTGTAGCTTGCACAGTGACTGAGGCTCAGAAAAGTGCTGCTTTTTGTGATTTTTTGGAATTGGATCTGTAGTACAGACCCATAGGCTGAGACAGCAAACCCACAGTGGCTCTAGTGGGGCAGCTGGACGGCAGCAAACTAAAACTCACAGGCTGCTGTTGGGGGTGGGGGGCCAGAGCTGCTACACAGGGCCCATAGACTAAGCTACAAGTCAAAACAGAATTACTCACACTGCAGTTCAGTAAGCAGAAACAGTGGCACATGCCCTGAATGCCAACACTCAGGAGGCAGAGGCAATCACAGCTCGGAATGTGAGGCCTGCCTGGTCTACAAAGTGAGCTCCTGGACAGTTAGGGCTACACAGAGAAACCCTGTCTAGAAAACCAAACCAAAGCAACCAACTAAACAAAAGGAAGGCAATCAGTTTATCTGACTTTCTCAGAGGTAAGAGGTGTGAGATATAAGGGCCAAATGTCTCAAAACAGGACACTTTCCACAGCAATGAGAGTGAAGTTCCCTCTGTACCACCACACAGCGGACTTGAGAAGACTTATCCTTTCATGGTTTGTTTCTGTTTGATTGTTTGTATTTTTTCGTATAAAACAAAATTCTTAGCTGTGTGGCTGAGTGCAACAGCTATAATTAAGCTTCTGGGAGGAAGAGGCATGGAGATTGAGAGTTGGAAGCAGGTTTGACTTTCATACTCAGTTCCAGGCTAACCAGCCTGAGCTACAATAGTGAGACATTGTCTCAAAGAGCCAAAAGCAAGCAAGCAAGCAAAAACTCCAGCCACCAACAAACCAACCTCTTTAAACTTGGGTAATGGGATACTTCTATTTAAGAGCATGAAATATTGCCCAGTTCTAGAATCAAGCCAAACGTGAAGTCACATAGACAGATGTGCTGCACAGCTGTAGTCTCACTACTCAGGGGACTAAGGCAAGAGAGGATCACTTGACCTCTTGAGTTTGATACTAGCCTGGGCAACATGACCTCAAAAGATAAAACAAGTAAGGAAAGCCAGCAACGACCTTTAAAAAAATCAATTTGTTATAATTGTCTGATGTGGCCTAGCTGAGGACCTGAAGTGTTTCTCTGGGACAGTCACCACACTGCTCAGATGCAGCTCAGCATCTAATTTCACAGTCACCTCTTAGTGGGAAGAGGGACACCCCAAAGCAAGACACTGTGCAGACTGAACACGGAGACACATTCAGGTCCATCATGTCTGTGGCCACTGACTAAGTTCTCCCTGTTTTGTGCTTTGGGTGCCATTTTGTAGAATCTTGCTTTTAAATGTGTGTTTATCTTCTGTTTTTTTCTATTAACAAGTAGACTTCTTGAGGAGAGGGTCCACATCTGTTTTATTTCTATTGGTTTCTTCTGATCCATGATATTTGCTTTCTCTGTTTGTCTTGTTTTTGAGACAGTCACTTGATATGCAGGCCAAGCTGGCTTGGAACTATCAATCCTCCTGCCTCAGCAGGCATGTGCTACCATGCCTGGCTTGATGTTTACATGTGCAGTGAATGAATAAACAACCTTGGAACTCAGCCGCCTGAGGTCTGTGTCTAGCCCTCTGCAGCCCAGCTGGATGTAGTTGCTCAGCTGCTCTGAACACAAATTTCACACTGGAGAATGAGAAGACAAAACCTGGCTGCCCACAAATTAGAATCTCCACAGGAGGGCTGAGGATGGAACTGGGGGGCAAAACACCTTCCCAGCATGCAGAACACTCAGCACTCAATTCCCAGTGAGACAGAAGCGCGCATGATCATGCCAGCGTACACACACACACACACACACACACACACACACACACACGCACACACACACACAAAAGCTCAGTAGGAATTTCTAGTCATATGTGGCCCTGGGAAGAAAGGGAGATTACTTTGTTTCTCATCCTTGGAAATTCTCATATTTCCACCTCCCTTCTGCTTCTCTCTCCCGTCTCTTGCTTTCTACAGAGGATGAAGTATCACAGTTTGTAAAGCTATGGTGAAATTCTCCTAACTTCACTTGCTTTCACTGCTTTATGATTTGGAATTGTGTTTGCTGTGCTGGGAATTGCCCCCAAAGTCTTGCTCATCCTGAGCAAGTGCCCCACCACACAGACGCTCCCACCCCTTTGCTTGCTTTGTCCCGGGTTTGGTGGTCTCATAGCTGGGTGCTGCACCCCTGTTAGCTTTGCTGCGGATAATACCTCTGCCTTGGCTCACGATGGTCAATGCTGCTTATTTTTCAGGAAGTTGGAAGGAGCTTAGACCAAATGGAAACCACAGATCCTTTGTTTTCCCTGACAAGTGTCCAATGGGCAACCTTTTGACATTAGAGAGCTGAAAGTACATGCTCAGAGCACGTAATGCCATTTCCTACGCAGAGCTGCCCTGTGTGCCTGGGCAGGTCACTGGTCCTTTATTTTACTTCAGGTCACCTTTCCCTGTACATCACCCAGCCGCCGCCTCCTCCTCCTCCTCCTCCTCCTCCTCCTCCTCCTCCTCCTCCTCCTCCTCCTCCTTCTTAGCAGAGATTCTCTGTGTAACCTTGGCTGTCTTGGAGTTGCTTCGGAGACCAGGCTGACCTCAAACTCATAGAGATTCACCTCCCTCTGCCTCTCTGAGTGCTGGGATTACAGGCGTGCACCACCGCGCCTGGCTTACTTCTTTATTCTATAAAGTCCCTTGTCTTGTTGCAGACTTGAGGCCAGCTCTTCTGTCTCCATAGCTTTGGCTGTGTTTGAAAGCTCATCATTTCAGAGATTGCCACACTGGGTGAGACCAGTTCAGTAACAATCCAACAGGCAGGGCATCTTCTTGCTGTAGGTTGTTTGTTTGTTTGTTTCCTCCAGTGGCTGCAGGGCCCGAGAAGAAGAAAATCACACACATGGAGAATGGAATAGAGGAAATGGTAACTCAGGACATGTAGATTTGTGGTTGCTCAATTCTTGCCCCATTTTAAACATATGCACACAGCAGCCCGAGGGGAGGAGCTTCCCAGCACTGGAGCCTAGCGTCTGAACAGTGGCAGAGTCTAGCTCTCACAGTGCCGTCAGCAGGAAGTTGGTTTCTGTTGGCTGTGTGTGTAAACCCTCTTGCTTATACCAACTAAAGCAAGTTCCCGGCTGCATACATGGGGTCATTATGCTATGCAGGCACATGTCTGGAATCTCAACACTTAGGAAACTAAAGCAAGAGGACTTTTGTTCAAGGTCAGCTTTGGCTTCAGAAGATCATATCTGAAAAAACCAAGGATTGGGGATGTTGCTCAGTGCCTAGCAAGCCCCAGGTTCAATCCCCAGCATGGAGTATCTACCAAAGTGAAGGCTAGAAAAATGTATCTATTTCTGTGTTCTTGTTGGAAGTCACAACTTTGAAGGATTTGTTTGTTTGTTTAGACAGGATTCTCACTCTATTGTCCAGCTTTATCTAGTATGTGTGCTCAGGATAGCCTTCAATTTTGGGTAGCCCTTCTGCCCCAGCTCCCCAAGTGCTGCAATTATGTCTGAGCTGCCATGCCTGGCCAAACTTTCCATGACCATCTTCTTCCAGGACAGCTATGTGCTGGATTAAGTGTGTCAGGGAGACAAAGGTGAGTTGGTGTCAGGTAGAGGAGATGGTCCTCAGACTCTTTTAATACAGTGACCTCTCTCTTGGATGTCAGCCGCAGAGCAGGTAGACGAGACATTGACGCAGGCAGTCCAGATCTGCCAGCATGCCAGAGGCACTCAGTTTCTAGCAGTCTGGTGTGTTATATCTAATGTCTGTTGAGTGAGTCCCTCTAGGAAGGCAGCTGCTTCATCCAAAGTCATCTCCCTACTTTTAGACCCTCATCCAACGACGAGGTACAAGTGGGGGAGGGGGACACGGTGCAAGGGTCCCAGCCCTTGCCTCTCTCTCCATCCCCACAGAGCCTCCCACTGCAGCACACTAGAGATTTCTTTCTGCCACGTCCTCTCTTTTGAGGCAGCACACATCAACAGACTGCCTGTGTTAAAATCTCTCTCTTTATCTGTTTCTAGGGAAACCTGACCTAAGAAGGAAGCATGGTAGAAGGGCCTTGCAGGTTAAAGGGACAGCGGAATTGTTGCCTGGTAGCCTGTTATGTCTAGCTGATGTCTGTGTACTTGGGCGGGGAAGGAAAGGAGGCAGGAGGAGATCGAAGGGATCAGACCCTGGATGGCTTTGAGTGTGTGCCGAGGAGTCCGGTTTCATTCTCAGCTTGCTCTGTTCATGTGTCTATTCGTTGAACAGATGTGAGTCCTGTGGCTGCCTTGTGTAAGGCATGGTCCAAGGTGTCTTACAATGATGCACTGGTGACAAGTGCAGACCGCTGGGATGTGGATTAATCCTTTTCCTCTGAGATGACTGTGAGGGGGAAGTGAGATAACAACCATTACTAAACTGCAGACCACAGTGACTGTCACACAGTGGGTGCTGGGCTTACTAACGCTTCTCGCTTCCCCCTTCTCCTCTGACGTCGGCATAGTAGGAAACTGCAAATGGGGCATAGGCCCCATTTAACCATTAAGGTCAAACCAAATGATCCCCTGGGGCTCCTGCCACTGATGTGCTGGAGTACTGGACCTAGAAAAAAATTGCTAAAATTTTAATAATTTTCCAATGCTGTTTAATCACAGCCATTGTCAAAGTTAAATTATGGAAAGTTATAATTAAATAAATTAAATATTAAAAAAATGAAGGTAGTGACCTCTCAGCACTTATCACTTCCAGGGTATTTTTGCCACATTCACCATCACTAATGCTCTTATGCTTATTTCTATCTGTGATATCTGCCTGCCCTGGAGAAATACTCAGTAAGGATGTGTCCATCTCCATGGTCAGAGGTTTTGCACTGCTGGTCTGAAATCAGTCCTGACAGGAGTTATGACAAGGAAGCCACAGACACTAGGGAGAGAGAGAAACCTTGTCCTAAAAAACAAAAAAAGAAAAGAAAACAAATGCTAGGTAAAGAGCATGTCTTCTTGAAGTAGACAGAGTCTCGTGATCTTTACAGCACTGGCCTAAATGGTAAGGCTGGTAATTTAGAATATGTTAATATTCATAATGTTGATGTGTGTGTGTTTTTCTGGGGGTTAAACCAAGCACCTTTCACATACTGGGCAGATGCACCTCTGAGCTGTACGCTTGTCCTAATATTATGAAGTTTTAGGTATCAGAAGACATGATTAAAAGAACATGCTCTGTTCATATGAAACTTTCTGGTATATGGGGTTGACTTGGTAGGCAGAGGGCTTGGCATGAGGGTGTGTGTTTGGATCCCCAACATCTACCTAAAAAGCTGGGTGCAGTGATCCCAGTTCTGGGTGGGGGTGCAGAGACAGGCAGATCCCTGGGGCTTGCTGGATAGCCAGTCCAGTCAACTGACGAGCTTCGGGTTTAATGAGAGACCCTGTCTCAAAGAGAAGTGGAGGAGAGATCAAGGAAGATAGCCAGTGTGCAGTGTTGACCTCTGTAACAGCCGTACTCACACATTTGCATGTATACCCCTACATGTGTATCAACAATAGCACACACACACAAGCATGTTGTATACCTTAGATACAATAAAAAAAAGTGTGTTTTGTGTACTTGACTTTTATTCAAGCCTTTTTAGGTAAGGGAACATGTATTTTTATTTTGGGGGATGGGTTGGGTTGGGTTGGGGAGGTATGGTTTGTTTGTTTAGGGTCTCTGAGTTTAGCTCAGGCTACCCCCCAACTTGTGCCATTCCTTCTGTGTTAGTCATTTGCAAGTACTGAGACTACAGCCAGAAACCTTCCTGTTTGGCTGGGAACTGGATGGAGCTTAGATCAGCTTTTATCTAGAGAGCAAGATCTTATCTCTTGGAGGCATTGTCCTTCCTTTACCACCTCCCAAGTGCTCTGTAGGCCCTGACCACAGTGGACTCCAGGCCCATCACCAGTGGCTCCTGGTGTTGCCTTCTGTACTCAGAGATAATGTGACACTGCCTTGGATTCTGTTCCTCTCTGTAAATTATTCATTTCTTCCACTACCACCTTGTTAACTTTGTCTATTGTGAGCAGCTGATCTTTGGTCGTTTTCTTGGGAAATGTTCTCCAGGTGAGATTCATGCAGTGGTGCCTGGAAAAGACCTGGAGTCTTGGTCAAAGGCTGTGCCTCAAGCACCTTTGGACCCATAGGATGAATGGCAAAGATTTGGGTAACAGGGGAAGGGGCAGGTCCATCGTGCCTTCTGCTGAGCTCCAGATGGCTGGAGTTAGTAAGGGCCCCATACTTGACAGGCCTCCACTTCCTTCTCCTCTGGACTGTCAGAGCATTGCCCTCACCCCTGCCAACCCAGCCCCTGCTCATGCATGCCTGTCCTCCTGTCTCATCCTCACAGACTTGAGTTTTGGGAGCATTGGTCGATGCAAGGATTCCATTTCAACCCTGCCACCCTGTCTGTGCATTTTAAGGTGATCTGGCTTCCATGATCACTGTACCTCAGCAGACCTGTAGCAAAAATGGTGTGTGTGTGTATGTGTGTGTGTGTATGTGTGTGATGGGGAGGGGCACTGACCTCTGTCCTGAAACAGATTTGAACCTAAGCTGAATATCCAGATGCTCAGACAGGGCATTGTACAGGCTGCATCTATGGGAAGTGGGACGAGAGCAGGCTTGGGAGATGTGGTTGAGTGTTTGAGGTGCCACCAGCGTCACTCTGGGTGTGGGTGCCTGCTGTCATATATGCCTATCCTCCTACCTCAGCCTTCCAAGGGCTGAGAGAATGGACATGTGTCACCGCGCCTGGTTGTCACAGTTTGGGAAGCACTGGGCTCCCCATTGCGGTTGACACCCTGTGTAAGTGTTCTAGGGAGGGGCTCCCTGCGGTAAAAGCGGGGGGGGGGAATAGCTGCCTCCTGAAGCAGATTGGAAATCATGCTGACATGATAGGCTGCCCTTTGTGGGGTGGCTGTGCAGCAGGCACTTGGCTAAGGCTTTGTATGTACATTTTTTTTTCAGTCTTCACAGACACCAAAGAAATACAAACTGTCATCATTTCTAATACAGAGTTAGAAACGAATGTTCAAAACCGATCATTTTCACTTCCTCCCCACACAGCTGACGAGTGGCAGGGTCAGGATCCAGACTCCCCACATCTGCCTGCCCAACTTCCAGATTCAAAAGAATGTTGCCCGGAAGCAAAGCTCACGCCTCCCACTCCCCGTTTGCACAGGTCCCTTCGGTGGGGCTGCGGGCAGCATGTTCCCGTGGTCATAGGCTTTTGAATATTCCTACACAACTGGGAAAAAAAATCACAGAGTAATAAATTGTTTCCTTAACTGGTTAAAACTGCAGCTTGGACCTACTCTGGCTTTTGCTCTTTCAATCTTGTCCCAGTGTTGAGGCTACCTGGACCTTTTGGAGACAAGCCGAGGGGAACGAGTTGGGGATATATTTAGTTTGGCCTCAAGCACATGTTTGCATTGCTCAAAGTCTCTTTGGGGGCAGGAGAGTTTTTGCTCACTGGCCCGCTGGAGGAGTGGCTTCCAGGAATAGAAGGCTGTCACTGCTCACTTACCTGTGTCCCGGCTTGAAGGTACAGTTTTAGAGCCTGGATGACAAACATGCATGTGGCCTGTGTGTTGGGCCTGGAAAGTTTGTGAGAAGTAGGGGAGAAACCGGAGAACGTTAGAGATTAGCAGAAACCTGCCCAGGCACAGTGGGCATATTTTTGTAGTCCCAGCACTCCGGAGGCAGAAACAGAAAGATTGCAAGTTCGGAGTCAGCCTGAGCTATGTAGCAAGATACGGTGTCAAAAAAACAAAAACAAACAAACAAACAAATAAAAAAAACCCCACAATCAGACTAGTTGAAAGTGAAATTAAATTATTGGTCCATGAAATCATGCAAAGAATATACAGGCAAAAGCTATGGAAAGTAATGAATGCTAGAGACATGTCAGGAAGTTAATAAAAGTGCATGATATTTCTGGATTTTGTTATATTTACCAGCTTTTCTAAAAATTTTAAATTGTTAGAATTTCTTTACACATCTTAATTTTTTTTTGAGATTTGTTTATTATCACAGTGTTCCGCCTGCATTCGATCCCTTCATAGATGGCCACGACCTACCACGTTGTTGCTGGGAATTGAACTCAGGATGCCTGGGAGAGCAACCAGTGCGCTGAACCTGAGCCATCTCTCCAGCTCTTCTGTACACATTTTTAACAGCTACTTTTGTAATTAAATTTGTGTTTGTAGTTTTCTTTCCTCCCAGGATTTCGTCTGTAGTTTTCGTTCTTTCCCTGGAGCTCCCTCCGTTTTTCTTTTGCAGCACCAGGGGTTGAATCCAGGGCTTTCTACGTGCTAGGCAAGTGTCCACCCACTGACCTGGATTTCAGTTTTTCTACCATTTTTCTGAAAAAGCAACTCCCCTCCCCCAACCACCCAACCCAAACCAGCTCCTGGAACTAGTACTGCCCAAACTGCTGTTCTTTGAAACAGACTCCCTGTCTCCACCTCTGAGGTTCAGAGCCATCAGCGTGGACAGAACACTGAGGTTCACAAAAGCCTAAGCATTTTAGAAGTCAGGAATGCTGCTGGTTTCAAGAGCCCAGAGAGTCTCGCTGAGAGAAGGCAGCCTACAGCCTGCAGCTGGGCTGGGCATGGCCATAGCTTTTGAGGACTAAAGGAGGAGTTGGGGCAGCTTGTGATCACTAAGCTGCCCTTGTAAACCCTCCTGCAGCCCCACCCAACCCTGAATTTGCTGATGAGTTTTCCTTGGAAACCTCAGTCCAAAGGGCACTTCTGTGCAAAGCACCACCTGAGGTTAGAGGATGCAACTGAGTGTCACGAGTGATAACGAAGTCACAGTTCCTCTTCTGCCTTCCCATTGGATCTTGAGTGTAGGTGCAGACTTATGTTAGAGGTAGGGGGCTGCTGCGCCTGGAGCATTGGACTTTGACCCCAGACTCCTCGCCTCCTTTACTTCCTTCTTTCTGGCCCTAAGAGTCCCCATGGCTGCAGGAGCCTGGTTTTCTTCGGGATCTTGTCTCCTTTGTGGGGTTCACTTCTCCACCTGGTGTCCGGGTTGCATATTACAGGAGGTGATCCCACAGGTGTTGTCCCCACGTATCAAAGGGTGGTGTTAGTGGCTGGCAACATGGTTGCACCCATGCTCTAGGCCCCCCCTTCATGGTTGTACCCATGCTCCAGGACCCACTTTCCCTAGCTCGTTTTTGCAGCCACCCCATGGCTCAAGATGGTCACTCTCTCGGAGGAAGCTTTTCAGGACCAGGGTGCTGTGGTGGAGGGAAAGGCATGACATATCACTGATATCTGGGTCAAAGAAAAGTATCCCATTGAAAACATGATTTCCGGTGGAATTCTAAAGAAGAGAGACAAACTGCCGTGGCTGTAAGGACAGCCTGACGCAGGTGTTGCGAGTTGGCCAGCCCGCCTTGGGTTGGCCCTAGTGTTTTCTGTCTCTGGCTTATGAGTCCTGGGTTGCTCTCTGACTTCCCTCTCGGTGTGAGCAGTTCACTATAAGTGTAACTATATGCACAGAGTCCCTGCTGTTCCTCAAGTGACCAGAGGCATGATCAGTCACATTCTATACACACATGGAAAAACGTGAGCCTCCTCAAGGGCAGCGGAGTCAGTAGCACTTGGGATAGTGAGACAGACTCAAGCGTGTTCTTTCTGAACTCCCAGGCTCATCCCCTAACTCACAGGACCTCAGAGTGTGATTATGTTTGGAGATAATGTCCTTAAGTGAAACTACTGTGAGATCATTTTGAGGGCTCTTACCCAACACAGACCAGAGTCCTTGTAAAGATATGAGGATTTAGAAATGTACTGAGGGAGGAATACATGAAAACATCGGAACAAGGCGGCCACCGACAGCTAAAGAGAAAGCCCTAAAAAACTGACAGCCCGCCGTACCTTCATCTCCTACTTTGACCCTCGGAGCAGCAAGAAAATGCATTTTGGTTATTTAAGCTTTCCACTCTGTGCAGACATAACCGACTAATGTGTGAATATAGATAATTATGGTGACTTTATTTACTAGACATTAATAATCAAGAAAAGACATTTTCAGAACTACAGTTCATTGTTGTAATCCATAAATCACTTTGACACACACAGTAAAAATAGTTCAGACACTGGGACAAGCCAGGCTGATAGATATGATCCTTAGAATTCCGAGTGAAGACTGGGGAGCTACTCAGTGGTGCCAGTGCACATAAGGCTGTGGCGTCAATCACTTGTGATAGTTGAGATGGTTGAGAGATTAAGAAGCCAGGCCACGATGGCACATACTTGTAATCCCAGCACTTGGGAGGTAGAAGCAAGAGGATCAGAAATTCAAGGCTCACTTACCTGAGACCTTGTCTCACAGAGGGTTGGGGATCTGAGAGATGACTAGGTAGATAAAGCACTCGCTGGGCAAACAGAAAAGCCCAGCCAGGCAGCAATGGCAGCTGCCTGTTATCCCCGTATGAGGCAGAACAAGGGAATCTGGGGGCAAGCTGGCAAGGCAGGCTAGGCAGACTTGGTTCAACTAGAGTCTCTGCCTCAACAAATAAACTAAAGCGTAATTGAGGAAGACGCCTGGCATCAGCTCCAGCTTCCACATGTTTGAACACATGTGCACACACATTTATACACGGATGTGCACCTGCACTCACTCAAGCTCACACACAGTAAACATGCATACACATGTATTCATTTCACACGTACTTGACAGCGGTTCTCAACTCTTCCTAATGCTGCGACCCTTTAATACAGGGTCATGTTGTGGTGACCCCCAACCATAAAATTATTTTCACTGTTACTTCCTAACTATAATTTTTGCCACTGTTATGATTCATAATTGTAAGTATTTTTGGAATGGAGGGTTGCAATCCACAGGTTGAGAGGCCCTGACTTAAAAAACTGCAACGAGAAGACAAAAGAACTCAGGGTATCCTTGCTCAGCACACCCGCATTGCAGCTTTCCCTGCTCCCACCATTCCTGAAACTCTCTCTCTCATCACAGCCTCAGCAAGGAACAGGAAAGGGGCTAAAAGAGTACACAGTAGTTTTTGTTCTTGATCAAACCCAAGACCTTGGAGATGCTGACTATAGCTTTTTTTTTTTTAAGACAGGGTTTCTCTGTGTCATCTTGGCCATCCTGGATTCACTTTGTAGACTAGGCTAGCCTCAAACTCACAGAGATCCACATGCCCCTGCCTCCCTGAGTGCTGAGAGTGCAGGTGTGAACCCCCCCCCCACACGCTCTGCTGGCTATCACTTTTAAAAAATGTGGACTAAAGCCTTCTGTGGAGATACAGATATGTAGTCCCAGCGCCCAAGAGGGTTAGAGGTAGAATTGTGAGGCACGATCATCTTGGGCGACTTAAGAAGATCTTGATTTTGTTTTTGTTTTTGTGATGTGCCCAGATCTGGAAGGTTAAGACTTCCATGGAGTGATGGGCTGAAGATTAGCAAAGAGTGGATGAGGAAACAGTTGGAAACAGTGAGGGCAGGTACCAAGAAAAGGAAGCCTACAGAGGGAACAGTACTGAGAACCTTTATGATGGTAGGGTCCTCTGTTATGCACTATAGAAAATGGCAATCACCACAGTCATATGTGATGGCTGAGTGCCTGAAATGTGGCTAAATGTGACTGAACAATTGGATTCTTCTTCTTCTTCTTCTTCTTCTTCTTCTTCTTCTTCTTCTTCTTCTTCATCTTCATCTTCATCTTCATCTTCTCTCTTTTTTTGAGACAGGGTTTCTCTGTGTAGCCTTGGCTGGCCTGACTCACTCTGTAGACCAGGCTGGCCTTGAACTCAGAGATCCACCTGCCTCTGCCTTCCTGAGTGCTGGATTACAGGCATAGAGCACCATGCCCAGTGGCAACTGAATTCTTGACTGAAGCTAAATTTAATATAAACTGCGAATGTGGATACTGGCATAAGAGAGCCCGGTTCCAGCGCTCATGGTCCACTCTCCAGTTAATTCCTTACTCATGAAACCCCAAATTGGTTCAGGCAGTCAGAAGCCGCTGGCTTCAAGGGAGGAGAACTCCTCTCAAGCTCCGTGGAGATGTGAATTTTTACTGCTGGAAGGAATATGGCAATCACGATCCTTTTCCCTGTAACTGGTTTAGGAGACTGCAGATGAGGCAAATCCAGCCAATGACACAGGGGAGTTTGCTGGGGGACTCAGAAATTTCTCCTTTACGTTAAAAAAAAAAAAGGCTCTAGCTCTAGCTGCTTCTGGCCCTTAGATTACTACGTAAAGATGTGCTGTTTGGAGTTCCTGCCACCATTTTGAGTCCCTGTGGGGATAGAAACCAGCACACTATGGAGAGCCGATCTAAGACGGGGAAGAACCTGGGTTATCACTAATGTTGTCAACTCACAATTGAATAACTTTGTTGTTTGTGAAAGTTCTTGGGGAATGGAAAGATAGTCCAGTGGTTAAGAGTGCTTGTGCTCCTCTAGGGGACCCAAGTTCAGTTGCCAGCCTCCACACTGGCAGCTGATGATGGACTGCAGCACAGCTACAGGCCATCTAAGGCTTTTTCCTGTGCAGTTCAGGTACTTGTGTACAAATGGTGTGCATTCATTAAAATCCCAAATTCTTGGAGGGATACCATAATATGAGCTGGGAGCTACGGCTACCCTGGAAACAGAGGAAGGAGGATCCCTGGAGTGTAGCCTGTCAAACACAGCACGACCATATACTAACGAAGAATGGCGGGATACTTGGGTCTTCTGGTTTTTTTTTTTTTTTTTTCTGCATCTGGTTTATTTATTTTATTTGAAATAACATCTCCATTTTATGAAAATGTCAGATAAGCCACATTTTCCTAACACATTTGTCTTGCTATGGGCATCTAAATTGGTTCTATATTTTAGTTATGGTAAATGGTCTTCTGTTAAAACCAACCAGAAGTCTTCTTTGGGCAACAGCAAATATGTGGCTTTGCAGCCTCTGTTTCTGCCTCTAATTTGATCACTGTCAAATACAGCATCCCTCTCCCCTTATTGTTCTCAAATGAATGTTCCAAACAGTCATTATCAATTAATTAGAGGTGATGTGTGAGATAGAAATCTGTTAACTGTTCTTGCTTTAGGGCAAAATAACACAAGCATCTGGGTCACCACCAACCCTCTTTCAAGAATTTCTTTACAGGGGCCCTAGGTAACCATTGGAAAGTATTTCTGTGAAATCACCAACACGTCAGTACTCATGGAACTCGCCCAGAAAATCAGCTAAAACTGCCCTGCACCAGAGGATCTGGCTTTCTCTGGAACCAAGTACATGAAAAAGTGCTTTTGTATTTGGTTTGCTTCCTCCCCCTACCTGGGACAGGGTCTTCCTCTGTGGCTCCGCTGGCTTCAAACTCACAATTCTCTTCCTTCAGCCTCTTGAACATTGGGATTACAAGCTTGCCCCACCACCCCAGCAGCATGTACTTGTGATTTGGGGGTTCTTTGGAAGGGAAGGTCATTACACAGCAATCTTTACTTGAATATAATGGAGCAAAAATGCTCTTTTATTCATCTGATGTACATTAAATATCTTTGCAGCTGTTACATGAATATTTATCTGGCATATAAATGTATACACACTTCCACACGTGATAGATTTGCGCTGTATATGAGCTATCCCACACGGAGCATGCCCTTTCACAAGGATACACAAGGCTGTCTCAGAACATTTTGTGAAAATACGCTTGGCCCAACATTTTGGCACTCAGAAATGAGACACAAAGAAGCATACCAGAAAGATGAGTTCACAGCAGGGTCAGCTGAGCTAGAGACAGAGACTCCAGAAACCTGAAGGGGGAGTTACTGAGGTTCACACATGCAGCACATATATACAGTCCAACAGGGAGGTGGGGCCGGACCAGACAGTGGGACAGCAGACAGAGCACTGAAAAGAGAAAAGAGAGAATACAAAGCCAAAACACCCGTACACCCACACCAAGGACAGGACCGCTGCCAAGATCTCACCGCCAAGAGCAGGATGGGGTTGTAGACTGAGGGGGAGGTAGGCCTGAAGGAACCTCTTCTGGGGCTTTCCTTTATCTATCCAGATACTAACAAAGAGCTCCTGGTCTGGTCAGGCAGCAGACATACAGCCACATTTGGGCAAGTGCATGAACTAGCTAACTTAGTGCAATTTCCCCCCGAAGGAACAACATCCAGAGGGCGGTGGGTTCTCTGCATGGCTGGCCCTATTCTGAGGCAATATGAATGCGAAAAGAAGCCTTGGAGAACTGATGTGAGTACTTGCTAAATCGTTCCTTCCCTTGGACTTATGGGTGATGTAATGCTGACTCACAAGCCCAAGGGGACATGCAATTACACCTGGCCTAGATCTGTATGTTGGGAGGCCCAACCTCCTTCCCCAACAAAGCCAAGGTCCTGTGCATGCCAGCAAAGCACGCTGCTGCTGAGTTTTGGGAAAGCAAGCATTCTTCAGGGCTTCAGATAGTGATATGTTGCTGAAAGTTTCCCAATGCTTGGAGTTAATTGGGGGTTGGAGGCATCTGATCTGTAGCATTTGTTGCTTTCCATGCTGTAAACATTACCTCGGTGGATGAGCTCAGTATAATGTCACAGACCCTGTCACTGAGAATATAGCTCCAATAGGACAGACTCCATTACACAATATTTCCATAACAGACATATAATAGGCATATCTTACCTCAAGGGCATGGCTAACAGAAAAATCTAGCAAAATAAGTAGAAAGTGATGATATATAACTTTAAAATATAACTGATTTAACTGTATTTACCTTTCAGTGATGGCTATATTTCTTGACTGGCTTTCAAAATTTCTGAAATGACTGACTCTAAGAACTGGGTTGAGCCTTTTTCCAGCCATGACTGGATTTAGACAACACAACCCTCTATGGTCTAGCTGGCCAGTCCTCAGAGCACCTGAACGCTGCTCAGGGCACGATATCCTTGCTGCCAGTTTTGGCTTGGTATAAAAATTTATCTGAGTTTGAACCAAAGTCTGAAAGCTGTTGCTCTTTTTAGTTCTCAATTTTCTTGGCTCTAGGTCACATGCAGGTTTGGTAGGGCAGGCAGATGACGGGCCGTTGTTGCAGTGTAAGCATCCAACCTTCAGCTCTGAGTAGGGAGTTACACAGACAGGAGAGACCATGTGCCATCTGTTTCTTACAGAATGCCATGATCCTGCAGAGAGATGCTTCTCTCAGAAGACAAAGCTCAGAGCTGGGCCACTGCTGGTCTTATCAGGGTGTGGCGCTAGGAAGACATCAGAAATCCAAACCTTTACAGGGACACATGGAGTGCCATATCACTGCATTCCTGCTCCCCAAGTTCTCCATCCTCTGTGCTCCATGAAGGTAAGGGCATGTACAGTCCTCTGTCAAGAAGATACACATTCCTGTATCCCAATGTCTCAGAAAAGGAACCCTCACCTTTGTACACTGCTAGAAGTAAGAGGTCACGAGAGGAAGGAAGGAGGAGCGCAATTAATGAAAGGGAGAAAGTGAATATGAGCCGCCCAGAGACTGAGCTGGTGAGGAGGAAAGGCACCCACAGCTCTCAGAGGGCCAGAGACTACATCTTCTCTTTGCCCTGCATCCTTGAAGGCTCCAGGACCTCACACATCCTTTACAGCTTCAAAACACCTAGCAACAACCCCATGCTCCATTCCAAACTGTAACCTGCAAATTCCCTGGCCTCCTGTGGTCAGAACCTGTTTTCTGGGTGGCTTATTTGCTGAGGCTAGAGAAGGGGAAAGTTGCTTTTTGTTGTCTGCAAGGCAGTGTGACTGGGTCACAAATCTCTAACATCAGAAAGGAAACACCCCCAGGAGGGTTGGAGTAGAGGCTGGAGATCAGCAGTCAGCTGCCAGGGCTTGCCAGGTCCTGGAAGGAGAACCCTAGTGTGTCTAGAGAGGACAGGCTTACTTCCCAGCTCCCTGTAGAGAACAGCTCTGGGGAAATCAGAAAGGCTCTCTTTGCTGCAGAGTCTCTTCTTTGAACAGTATCTTAGTGCAATTTCCTGTTAAGACCATTTGAAGAGACACAGGCCTGAATGTGTTTTTATTTGTCAGGTACTGTTTAGTAGTCACTCCCACAAAGGCCGTCTATGTAGAGGTGTTTCCTTCTGTCACAGGTAACCCAGTCACTGCATAGTTCTTGTGCAACCTGTTGTAGATCATAAGTTGTTCAAAACTTGGAAAAATAAGACATTTGATGGAGAGACCTAACACATGATATGAGACAGCCTTGTCTCTCATTCCTGTCTCTCTCAGTTCCCAAAGAAATACTGCATAGGGTTAAATATCTGCACCCAGCCCAGTGCCTCGCCACCTAGCACCCTGGAGGCCTTGACCATGCAACAAGCATGTGCAAGGAGAGACTGACACATTTTACCTAACCCTCACCTCTCTTCGGCTCTACCAGGTTTAAGCAGCAACCTAAACAGACCCACAGGCTGCGTGCCCTATGCCTCAAAATGCTGGCATGACTAAATTGCATCTGGGGGTTGAGAAAAGTGGAAGGAAGCCCTGGCAATGGCTTGTGTGTGGTTGGTCAGAGGTTGTTGACAGGGGAATGGTCAAAAGCAAAAGCGACAGACAAGTGGAGACTCACCCATTTCCTGAAACAGGGAAAGGACAGGCAACGTATCTAATCTATCCTGACAACTTCCTTCTGTCAGATTACAAGAGAAATTTTACCTAAAATGGACACTTTGCTCAGCAGAAGAAAAATGTGAAGAAACATAAGATCAACTTCACATCATTTTACTGTATGGATGTATTTTCTGTTGTCTCAGTGTAACTTTCTTTCTTTGGGGGGTGGGGTGGTTGGTAACTAAGTTTGGCACAATATGGGATTTAAAGGAAGCTTGATGTACAGTCACTTGCCCCAAACAGTGTGCCAGTTTTCTACAATTCCAGGTGAAGGTCAAGTGCAGGTATTCCTGACTTCAGAGCCTTTCATACACAAACAACTAAGGCATCTTGATGAAGCACTAGGTAAAAGCCTTTCTAATATAAGGTAGCAACAAATCGAAGAATATCATATTCTATTTTGGTTGGCAGAGAACATCGGAAGGCATTCCCATGGAATGCTCTGGAAGCAATCCTAGAGTTTAGAATGTCTACCAGGTGCACTAATCTTGTTGCTGGAGTGTTATCAATGGGACATCGGACTCTCCCTGTTATCGCATCTCCTTCCCTACCTCCTCCTGGGTACAAACTTGAGCTCTCATTGGGTAAGATTTCTAAATGAGGGTCCACCACCCAATTTCTGTCAAATCATTGAGAAAACTGCTCCTGATGGCATAGATCTATTTAAGGCAACACTTCAAGGAAGCAGTGAAGTAGATGGACAGGGCGCTATAATCCTTGCATCTACATCCTTCAGCTTGTCTTCCCAGTACAGTGCATCTTCCAGGGTCGCCCCCCCCCCCAGGGCGGTGAACAACGGCACACTCAAGGTCCTGTGGGGTGGGCAGCACAGACAACATAAAAACTCTTCTGCCCTATTGTGTGAGGTCTTTCCAAGCAACCTCTTTCCAGACTCCCTTACTCTGTAATCTTAAATCCATTGTCAAGGTGGGCGTCCCATCAGCAGAAGGCAGATGAGATGCAGGTGCTCTCACGGTAGTCCTACAGTTGTCTGGAGAATAAAATAGTGCCATCCCTTTTCTCTACAGATGGAGAAATTGAGGACCAATGTGCCCAGCAACTTTTTCTTGGCCTTTTGGCCAAGATCAAGTGCATTCTCCCCAGAAACATCTCTAAGACCCCACTGATCTTGAGTATTAGGTCAGAACTCAGGCGTGAGCTGAATCAGGAAGCAAGACTGAGTGTGAGCCTTCAGCCCCAACACGCAGGTGGTGCAACGTACAGAAGTCACATTTCAGAGCAACAGGTTTGTGTTGTGTTTTGTTTTGTCCCCTACTGAGAGGATTCAGGGATCATAAAACTTGGGGGGGGGCATTCTGGACTGACTGTGAAGAGCAATGGTAGGAACTTCAGTTAGGAAAGGAGTTCAAAACGCAGGTGCAAATGCGGCTGTTCCCTTTCATTTTTGAAACAGATTTAAATTTCTTTTTTTTTTTTTTCCACATTAAGTGGGATGGCAGATGTCTGCCCTGGTGCCAAGGCCTGTGATACGTAACTGGGGCTTCTGTTGAATCTCACGGTTGTATCTTAACCTCTAGTTAACAAGCCACACTTCATCTTGGGAATCAGCAAGAACAGTGTCATGGACAACAAAGGTGATGCACAGTGATGGGGGTGAGGAAAAGCAGTGACCAAGAAGGTTTGTGACCACTGATTGTCCAGGATATTATAGAAGAGATCCCTCTTGGGCCACCTGGGAAGCCTGGGGTAGGGGACTACAACGGTTCTCCTGAAGAGGACAGATGAAGTGGGACTTATGAAGAGGACAAAGTGGGGTTCTGCTGGGTTAGCGTTCTGACCCAACCCAGCATCCAGATAAAATTCTAAATAACTCTGTCCTACAGTTTGGAATGCACTTGGTGTAGTTACACTATAAGACAGAGAATGGAGACAATTTGAGACTAAGGATTACCCAGTAAGTTCAAAGCAATGCCCTTGTATATGTCTGCTTTTCTTTTGCACTGGGAAGACAGGAATCCATATCTTACTTTTGCAGCAATTTTGTTGCATGCCACATTCAACCAAAAGATCAGCTATGGGCCTCCGACATGTCTTTTTTACAAGAAGACAAACAATGGGTTAAGTGAGGGGGAAATGAGCCCACATGGAAAGAGAATAACGATACTTTCTTGGGCTTTTAAAACACAGGTTTGTTTCTCAGTGATGAGAAGAGAAGCAGCAGGGAGTTCTGTTCTGGTCCCTGCTTTGTGGGTGTCTTTAAAGTCAATCATGTTTCGTCTTAAAGATTCGCCAGGTCAGCTCCGAAGATTTTGCTGATACCCTTGAGGTCCTGGCTCTGAGTGCCCATATCATCTCCAGGGAATGACTCTCTTTCTGCAGCTTCCCATCTTAATTCTAGGCTGTCCCCTCCACCAAGCCTGAATTACTTGATGGGGACAGTGGATTAATGGCTTATGTTAATCAAAGAGCTTTTCACAGAATTTGAGCTCCAGAAGGGATCAGGGAATGTGGTAGGGGAGGGAGGCAGGGGCCCCTCAGGGAGCGGGGCCATCTCTGAACATAATGATTAGTGGAAACAAAAGTTTCCTTTTTCTGCAAGCCCCAGGGCTTTGGTCATGCAGGAAAAGCTTCAAATAAGCAACAAGGATCACCCTCCAACACGGCAGAGGGAGTTTAAAAAGAGAATGTTGTTTAAATATGAGACTTATGCTGGCTGTTATCACAGGCTGCAAATCTACAAGAAGGCTTCAGATTTCAAAGATGTGTAAAAGAATGAGCTTGCGGGAGGGGGACTCAGAGAGAGACCAGGTCATTTAGCTGACAACTGGCCCGTGGGAATGTCCTGTTGACCTCTCCTTGCCATGCTCATGAAGATTCCGAAGGTAAAACAGACAGAAATCCACCAGGAGATGCTGTCCTGCCTGCCAGAGGGTAGCTTGTGAGAGCAGGCTCAGAAGCAGCCCCGAGACAAGGCTGGAGCCCACGGCCTGGGAAAGCCGGCAGGACCTGCTGTACAGCTGCTGGCTAAGAAGTGACAGTGGACAGTTGACCAAAGGAGGGCGGGTAGTTTTGACCCTCAAGTAACAGTACTGAGAGAGGTGCCCCTTTGCTTTTCCCGATGGCTTTGGTTGTGAATTTCTTGCCAGTTTCTAATTTCTACAGCCAATTGCTGGACCAGAGACTTGGGAGGGAATAATTTTTAAGAGATGGCTTTTCCCCCTCAGTATCTGCAATCTGGCCAGGTCTGGGACAGCTTTCCAGGAAATGCAAAGAGAGGCAGATCTCGATCTGTTTTCAAACACTGTGACTTCGGTGATTTGCATGCCACAGTCACATACACTGTGATGTCCCCAGCCCTCACACGTATTGGGTACTGGGCTTTCTATCTGCAATCTGCCTTCTACAGCTCAAGCAGTTTTTTTCTGCCAACTGGGGACAGACTTTCTTAGCAAAATCACCTTAAAAGTCCTGCCTGAAAGAGCCCATCCCAAGCGTGTCCCACAATTCTTTTGAAGTACCCTGCTGTAACAGCTAGAGTGGCTGGATGTCCTTTTTCTAAGTAAACAGGAAATATCACTCTGTATGAAAAAAAAAAAAAAAGAAAGAAAGAAAGAAAAAGAAATGCCTTTCCTCAGCACAAACTCAATCAAGCCAGCCTAAGCTTCCTGTTAATGAGGCGCCAGGAGCAGGGTCTGTTTCTTACACCAGCGCAGGCTTTACCCCCGGGACATTTTAGGAACACTTCCACAGGGCAAGGGGAGCGGGAGCAGCACAGTTAGGAAAAGATAACAATGCGTGGAAAAAGAAGAAAACAGTGCAAATCACAACACGCAACTACACTTTAGGTCACAGCAAAAGTTGGTGTTTTGACACTTGGCCACCTTTCTACACACAAAAACTCTGAAGCCTCTAGTCGGGCAGGAGGACCAACCCATGGCAGGAGAAGGAAATGGCTTTTGTTCCGTCACATCAGGACCTGGGTTCGTGTGTCGGGCAGGCGTAGCCCCACGAGTCCTCCACACACGAGCACGGTGGAAGCCAGCAGGATGGGGATTGCTTTGGTAATGCTGACCAAGGAGCCGAATATTAAGTTTCCCAGGACGGCCGCTGCTTTACAGAGCGCGTTCAAGAAGCCAAAGCCCGTTGCTCTGAAAAGGACAGAAACACAGACAAGGTTTAGAAAATGACGTGTGTGTGTGTGTGTGTGTGTGTGTGTGTGTGTGTGTGTAGAGATGGCTCAGCAGTTAAGAGCACTGACTGCTCTTCCTGAGGACCCAGGTTCAAGTCCCAGTACCCACATGGCAGCTCACTACTGTCTGTAACTCCAAGATCTGACACCATCACACAGCCAAAATACTAATGGACATGAACTAAAAATTATAAAGAAGGAAGGACGACGACGACAGCTTCAGGCCCACACGTCCCTTGCAGTTATTTTCAATGGTCTTTGGTGTGCTGGGTGTCAGTGGATAATTACATTCTTGTTAGCAAAGGTGGAGGCAGAGAAGCCAGCTTTCTGCACTGTGGCCAGCCTCCTGATGACTCACTTACCACTCTAGTAACTCTTATTTTGCTATGGAAGAAAACAGCTCTCTCTTGGTCCAACGGGTGTTGGAAGGTTCTACTAAGTAAAAGTGAATTTCACTCAATGTAAATCTTCTCAAGATAAAAGCAGGCAAGAAGCCTCTTCTCTTAGGGGTCAGCTCACCTCTGCCCACCTTGGAAGAAGCTGGACCACTTCCTATGTCCCTGGCAAAAGCCCCAGAGAGTGGGACTGACCTAGCAGGTTCTCTCCTCATTACAAAAATGACTTGTCATTTCGTTTTATAAGTGTCCATAATTTCATTGATACTAGTGTATAAGAGGAGATTTCAATTTCGTTCCAGAATGAAATACAGTTGTAAGCCAGGCACTCCAGCAGTCTGCCTTAGTGTGAGCTCACATCATTACACCGTACCTGCTGCCATCAGGAGCGGCACAGTTCCACTGTTGCTCTAAGTCCCTAACTACATAAGCTCCCTTTAACAGGTCCCTGTGGACATCACGGTGAATGCTCTCCCTCCCTCTCTCTCTCCCTCCCTTCCTCCCTTCTTCTCTCTCTCATTCTCTGTCTCCCAGCCTGTCTGATGTCCTCACTCTGAGACCATCTTTTCCTCCCCCTTGCCTCCCAATAAGCCTCTTGAATTAGGTCTGTGGCATGATGTGACCTCTTAGTGGCACACCTGGACTTGCCAGGTCCCTTTTGCCACTTTGTCCCAACAACAATGATGTGGTAATGGATTTCTTAAGGCTTATTTTTAATTTCCTCTTATTAGTTATTAGTTATCAAAATGATTATTCTAGATTTTATTTTTATATTAATTTGTTTTTCATTTATTCATCTAGTGTGTATGTTTGTGTATGTTAAGATGGGCAGGCTTACCATGAAATAGATGTGAAGATCAGAGACCTAATTAGCATCGAACATATAATCCCCCTGCCTCAGCACCCTGAGAACTATGATTATAGGTATTTGCTGCCAGGTTAGTATAACCCGCTAGATTTTTATTATTCATTCATTTATTCATTCATTGAGACAGGGTTTCTCCGTATACCTTGGCTGTCCTGGACTCCCTCTGTAGACCAGGCTGGCCTCCAACTCACAGAGATCTGCCTTCCTCTGCCTCCTGAGTGCTGGGATTACAGGCGTGCACTACTGTGCCCAGCTCACTAGATTTTTAAACAATTAAAGTCAATTGAATTTTCAAGAGGTGCGTCCTCCTCTTTTAGGTACCAAGAAGGTGAACTACCAGACTTTCATCCCTAATGTTCATGCTCACAGCTAGAAAACAAACACGGCCTGGTCATGCCTGGTCTGCAATGTGTGGGGCCAGAACCGTTTGGGATATGCACATAGACATTCCTAGCTGAACACGAGTCATCCGGAAACTTGAAGTCCAAAGTGCTTTACAGTCTGAAAACCACAAGCACTTTCAGGTTAGTAGCGTTCAGCATTATCATGTGACAAAAGCCTGGCTTTGCATGCCTGTAACGCCAGTGTTGTGGGGCAGGGGGCAGGGGAGGAGAAAAGAAGGTGGACACCGGCAACCAGCGAGAGAGAGAGAGAGAGAGAGAGAGAGAGAGAGAGAGAGAGAGAGAGAGGAAAGAAAGAAAGAAAGACAAGAGCAAGTGGGGAGTAATGACAGAAGATGACCCCCCAGTGCATTCCTCTGCCTCCATTCATATGTGCACTTGAACACAACACACGTGTGTGCGGAAGCTCTTGGTTGAAGATCTATTGTCTGCTGGCATCTAAGATATGCAAGCACGTGAGGTCCTTCCTCTTCCTCTTTCTTCTCATCCTGCTCCTTCCCTCCCCAACCTCTTCTCACTTCTTTCCTGTGTTTTCTCTCTCTGGGAATTGAACTCAGGGCCTCAGACACACTAAGCTTGTTATTATCACTGAGCCTCACCCTTACAGTTCAGGCAGCAACTTTAAATTCTGTGGAAAACAAAAATCTCTGTCTGTTTAGTATTCACACGATGGGTGGCTTTCTGTGTCCTTCTGGGCAGAAAAGTTCAGTTTTGCTCATGATTTTACATCTGCCACTGACTTCATGAGAGTATGTAAGCTTTCCTCTGACATCCCATCAGTTCGCTGTGTTTTGGCCGCTCCTCAAGTGTCAGTGAGGGTTAAAAGCAGAGGGAAGCTGACCCTTCTGTGCTGCGGGAAGAAGCAGCTGGTACGCACCTTTGTGTGACTGACACGCCAGTCTGGAAGTGTGGGGCGCTTTTGACAAGTGTTCCTCATAGCTCAGACACGCTATTTCCTGCCCCGTGTGCGTTCAGAATCTGAGACACATACTGCGGTTCCTGTGCAGCCAGCCCCTTGCTACTCCACTGACAGGGATCAACATCTCCAACCTCGCCCCGCCCCTGAGCTCGGGAGCCCAGACCTCTCACACACTCCACCAAAGATCTTACTGGCTCACAGACATCTAAAAAGGAGCAGCAAGCCACGACATCAACAAACCCCAAAGCAAGTAGAAAGAAGTCCTCCACACCCAGTTTGCCCACTGCCGCAAAGCCCTGGTGGGGAGAGCGATGCTTTCCCGCCTTCTCTCCAGCAATCGCCAAGCAGGAGAAGCTAGATGTGCCGCTACTTCTTTGCTAACTCCACCCTCTGCATGGCTCTCTAGCCAGACCTCGTTTTCAATGATTGCTTAGCGAGTCTTTAACACGTAACTCCTTACCCTAGATAAACCCTGTCCCTTCAGAAGCTCTTGTCCCATTCAGTCTAGCTCCTTTGATGGGCTAGCATTAACTAACATCATCATTAGTGGACAATCACCGTCAACACTGGAACGCACTCTGACCGTTGTGCATACTATAGGGTTTGACAAACAGATAATGACAAATGTGCCCCACAATATGGCCGCAGTCAGAATAATAGCTTCATTGTCCTGAAAAAATCTGCTGAGTATCACTTGTTCAAACCATGCCTCCTTCCAAGCCCTGGCTTCTCTTGGTCCTCTGCCTGACAAACTGTCATGAGCTACCACCTTCATCTTCTGGTGTTAAGATAAAGCACTTCCTGCTGGGGAAAACAGCTAGAGTGTGTGTGTTGCTGATAAGAAAAAGGAAAACAGTCCCCTGCCATGATGGCAGAATGACCATATAGGATTTACATCTGGGCTAGACTAACCATATGTCAACAAGCCACGACCCTCTGCTGTGACCCTGAACAGGGTATAAAATGTGGAGGGCTACCTCCTCACATCATGGAACTGGAGCTGGGAACAGGACAACTTCTGGAGACATCTGGGTGGCATGGATGGCTTTGGGAGCATCTGGTACCCGAGGATTATAAAGGAGAAGATCAAATCCTTATTTCCTGGCAATCTCTGTCTTCATTTCCCAAGCTGAGGCAGTACTCCAGGTGAAATCTAGTGTGAGCAGGTTGTGCCTGCCCTTCTCTCGGTGTGTGAATTATTCCTTCAAATATCTGCATCTGGGGAGAGTGATGCTCAGTGCATCTGAGGCCCAGCTCTGTTAGAAAAGCCATTCCCAAAGCAAGTCTCCCTGGGGACTGTCTGCTTTCTCTATACTGATGGGCTCATTCACTCCATCTCTGCTTTTCCTTAAAGCAAGGGTGCTGTGTCCGCAGGTCATGCCATGCTTACAAAGCCCCTTGAGGGCAGGGACACGGAGATCAAGGAGTCTCCACTGGATTTCTCAGCAGTAGGCTGGGCTCTGTATTATTTTTTTCTACCTCCTCTTACCCAGGATTTATTAGAAGGGGAGAGTGAAATGTTCTCTCTCTACGAGCCCTGCCCTTTGCACTTCTTTCCAACAAGACTTTGTTCTCTATTATTGTGGACACACATCTTAACATGTAAATCACTTCTTTACACTAGCCCCAGGTGCCTCCTGTCCTTGCCCCACAAATTCTGCTGTGTCCTGTCCCTGCGGCTGAAATGTGGCTGGTTTTTTGGTGGGTTTCACGATTTAGTGGCTTCTAGTTTACTTACACTGTTTTATGATTCATTTAATTAAATTTTATTTTATTATTTTATATGTATGGGCATTTTGTCTGCATGTGTATCTGTGTATGACTGTATGCAGTGCCCAAGGAAGTCAGGAGAGGGGGTCTATTCTTTTAGAACTAGACTTACAGACTTTTGTGAGACACCAGTTGGGCACTGGAATTGGAACCTGGTCCTCTGAAGGAGCAGTCGGTGCTCTTAACTGCCGAGCCGTCTCTCCAGGCCCATTCTGTGTTTTAATGGAGGCTGAGAAAAGACAACTGCCAGCTCCATTGTGGACGGAGGGAAACTGGCGCTGTCCTAACAGTTAGCTTCTTCGTGTCTTAGCGCAGAGGGTTGCTTACGTTTTGTATGAAGAAGAGAGAGCAAAGAGTGGCAGGACTTAGCGCCCTGCCTGGCACCTGTCAGCACCATAATGAGCCTTTGCTTTAACATGCTAAAATACCTACCCCAACTACAGATGAAATTATTAAGGAAAAAGTAATCGATGGGCTTTGCCAAGGTCTGGAATAGTGGAGTTCAGCTCCCTCCACAGATGTTGTCTGCTAAAAGGGACAAGGGCACCCTCCCTTCTAGGCAGAGCTTCTGGAAGGAGCTTTTCCCAGTCAGCATAGTCAAGTGATCCACAGAAGTTATAAAAAGAATCAAGCCTCAGAATGGGGTGTTTGCAAAATTACAGGCTGTGCTGAAATCAAGTCTACACCACTTCATCTGGAAGTGGGTTCTTTGAAATGCACATGGATTTCATTTGTCTGTGAACAGGCTGGTTTCCCAGGTCAATTCAGTGTAGCACTGAACCTGTTTGATTTTACAAACTATGTTAACTTGCCTAGACACCCTTTCTTAAGCAAATTTATCTTAAGTATGTTCCTGTGAACACATTCTCCTCCTATGTGCTTATTTATATTCATTTCACACCCACTCATTAAGTGCTTTTTAAAAATTTTGTTTGTTTTGGTGCCAGGGCGGCCTTGAACTCCCCATCTTACTGCTACCACCATCCCAGGGCTGAGATTAGAGGTGTGAACTATCCCGCCAGGCATCAAGCAGTAGATCATCTCTTGCACTCCGAGTGCTGCTCTGTTCTGCACCGACTACAGAACGCCAGGCCCTTTCACACAGGCGAGGACAGCTGGTGGCAAAACACACACTAGGGGCAAAGGATGAAGAATTCGATAACACGAGAGTCTGGGTAGGCGTGGGGTGGATGCAGAGGGGAAAGATGTCTCAGGATGCATGAGAGCAGGACCAGCCGTGCTGGGACGGTTGGAAATTGTCTGGTGAAGGATAACATGTGGACAGGGTACCCTGCCTCTCACAGTTCCCACTTATCTCATGGTACCCACTGAGTCCACCTTCCCACACCCCAAAGTCTTTAATGCCAAATAGGCTCTCTCTCCAGCCCTAACACAGCTGTTGTCAGCCCAGGGTTAGGATGGCAGGCTTACTGATCTAAGGTTTGTGAACAACAACCTTGCACTTGGGAGTTTTTCAAAGAGCAATGCCACCTGAATATGGTGGCATGTGCTTATAACCCAGCACATGGAAAACACTGGCAGGAGGATGGGAAGACTAGGGCAGCCTGGGATACAAAACAAATATAGGACCAGCCTGAGCTAATAAGAGATAGTCTGTTTCAAAGCAAACACACAAAACAAAATACAAACATGAATGCTCCGTAGCAATGGCAAGGCCATACCCACAGAGGTTCTGATTTTACTGCTCTCTAGTGGTCTAGGAATTGGTCTTTTCAGAAGTTCTAAAGGACCACAGGTATGTCCAGGACTGAGAACACTGTTACCCTTCCAGGGAGTTTCCGTTTTAAAACTGACTTGGGTGTACTGTTAAACACTAAAGGAAAGGAAAACATCCATTTCCCTTCCACCAACAGATCATTTTTCTCTCTGAATCCCTTTCAGCCTGTTTCTAGTCATGCAAATCACAAGCAGAGATTTTTATACAATTGCTTTCTTTTTAAAAGATCAGTCACATGAGGCTCCGTCTCACGCTGTTTGTGTTTGAAAGTTTTGTGTAGTGTGTAACCATCGTTTCTCTCACTGCACCCTTGGCTAGTGAGGCTTTCAAGTGTGGGGTAACACCAATGATAGGGCAATTAACACTCTCAAACACTCAACCGACTTTGTCTGTGTTCATTAGGGAATGTCAAGCATGCAAAGCAGCCAGGAGAAATGCTGAGGGTGCTGCTCCGTGGAGACCAGGAGCTGTGAGATCTGCTGTGTCTGAGCTGGGAGGGAGGTAAGAGGGGAGAGAGCAAAGAGGAAAGGCCTGCTCCTCTGAGTGTGCTCCTCTTTTGTTTGTTTGTTTGTTTGTTTGTTTGTAGACAGGGCTTCTCTGTGTAGCCTTGGTTGTCCTGGAACTCACTCTGTAGACCAGGCTGGCCTCGAACTCAGAGATCTGCCTGCCTCTGCCTCCTGAGCTCTAGGATCGGGGCACCTGCCACCACACCCAGCTGTGCCCCTGTTTTTGTTTGTTTTGTTGTTGCTTTTATCACTTTGTATTAAATATTTCCATACGCTATATTCTAACCTGTCCTCCCCCCCCTCTTACCTCTTCGTTCTGGTTTTGTTGTTGCTACTGGGGGTTTTTGTTGGTTTGTTTTGTTTTTTAGATACAGTCTCTGTGTAGCCCAGGCTATCCTGAAGCAATCCTGCCACTGCCTCAGAGCATGAGGCCTCCGAGCCACGAACCACCACTCCGGCTCCTGTCCCTGTTGGGTCTGCTTTGCATCCTACCAGTCATTTTACCAGGCACCATCGGCTTCTCGCCTAACTCAGAGTCTCCTCTCATTGAGGCTTCTGCCCACTCCATGGCTCCCACACACTTGCCTGCTGCAACCCTGGGCATCTCCCGACCTACAGTCAGCCTCCAGTCGGCTGGCTACATCTGGAGGGGGCTGCATGGCTCTCGAAGCTGCTCACTGTGAGCCCTTCTCTGAGGCACAAGGATGCCTGTGATAGTAAGTGAGCAATTTCCTGAATGCTCCTAAGTATGTTAGAAGTAGATTTTTGAAGCATTACTGTTCATTTGGACATTTTCATGACTATTAGTTGGATGACGATTGTTTACTGGTGCCAAAATACCATCTTGCTTTTTTTTTTTTCTTTCAGAGAAAAATGACCAGTCTGAACTCAGGAGTCAGAAGACTGAGTTCAGTTCCTTATTCTTTGTTCCTGCATGAGTGATCACTGGAGACAGAGCCCAGACCCTCGCACACGTGAGTGAAGGGTTCCACCGATGAGCACACACCACTCCCTCCACCGCTTTCTGATTCTTAATGGCAAATATCTGTCTCACTGAAGAGGGTGGCACCTTTCTCAGTGAGGCTAGATGCCAGCCTGAACCCCCACCAGCCCACTTTCCTCACTCCTTCAGATGGAAAAAGAGTTCCCTACAAGGTGTGGGCTGAGCTGACTTGCTAGGCTCAAAGTGGCTTCTCAGAAGTCCCTCTAAAGTCAAGGGGCTTCCTGTTGCTTGCTGCTGCCGAAATAAAACATTCCCATGAAACCTAGGTAATAATGAGAGCCTTTGTGTCTTATCTCTGAATCAGATAAACCTAGCTAGAAAGAGTGGACCTGGGCCAGGGTGAGGAAGAATAGAATGACCAAGAATGCTGGGCAGCAAGTGGGAGTTCATCTGAGGTCAAGGACCATTCATGCTGCTTCGTAGTCAGATAACCTGTGAGCTTCTGGTTTTTCTGTGGGCTTTTGCTGTTGTTGTTTTGGTTTTTTGTCACTGTTGTTTTGATCACTAAATCATCCAGACTGACCTTTACTCTGTAGCTCAGATAGTTCTCCAACTTGCAATCCTTGGATCTTAACCTTCCAAATGCTGAGATGACAGGCCTGTGCTGCCATCCCTGGCTGGTTCCAGAAGAGCTTCCTGAACACAGACTCCAGACCTCAGGCCTCGTCGGAAGCAGAGAGGCACAACTGTCACCTGTCCTGAAAAGGGCACTCCCGAATACAACATCTGGCTCTGAGACTAAGTGACCTTGGACAAGTTACTTTCATTTCCAGGTCTCATTCCTTCTTCTGTGAATGAGGTAGGAATAACTGCTCCTGTAGGGTGTCGGCACCGGATGGACTTAACATCTGAAACACCCCACACAGTACCTCATTCACCCTTTAATTCACAGATGAGAAAAACAAGGCCCAGGAAGGTAAAGGGCCTTCTCACAGCTGTCCAGCTAATTAATTTCTTTCCCTTTCTTTCCTTCTTTCTCTCTCTCTCTCTCTCTCTCTCTCTCTCTCTTTCTCTCCTTCCTTCCTTCCTTCCTCCCTTCCTTCCTCCCTTCTACTTTTTGTTCTTTTTAGAGCAGGGTTTCTCTGTGTAGCCTCGCCCCACCTCCCGAGTGCTGGTCCTGCAGTCCAGGTGATTTCTAGCAGGGTCTGCACTTGGATCCAGAACAGTTTTCTTTCCTCTACCGGGGCAGCGGAGCGCGCAGGAGCAGGCCCCCAGCAAGCAGTGCTATGTGAGGGCGGACACTGACACAGGGATCTGGAGATCAAGGACCACGTGGCAGAGTGGAAGAGGGGTACTAGGCGGTCAGCAGAGGAAAGCCCACAGAACTGGTCTGAAAGGCTCACTTCAGGAGCGAGGAAGCTTGGCCTCAGAGACAGGAACACGATAGTCCACGTCCAGGTGGATTTTAAAAAGCTTATTTATTTCTCTCTTTTGTATGAGTTTTGTTGTTTTCTGAGACAAAGTCTATGTAACTTTGGCTGGCCATGAGCTTGTGAACCTCCTCCCTTTGGCTTCTAGGTGCTGATGTATGGCCCACCATGCTCAGCTTAAGATGTATCTCTCATTTAGCAAATGAGGAAGGCAGAGTCCTATTCTTAAGAAGCCAACGCTTCAGTTACGGTCAGATAGCGAACAGTAAACACACTAATGTCCCATCTTCATGTGCTCAGTGGTGGGGTTCACTCACACAGCACAGAATTTAAAGGCAGTCAGCAGGCAGGCAGTGGTTACACTGGGAGTACCATCCTGGAAGCTGGCTTGAGGGCATGTTAATGAGCGGGCAGATGGGCTTTCACTGGTGACATGCGTAGGGTTTAGGGCATGCAATTTGATTGGAAGGAATGCCCTGCCATTAGCACAATAGGCAATCAGGCACCCCTGAGCCCAACAGTCTTAAACTAGTGGTATGATCCTCTTGGGATGACTCCAGGTTCTGGAGCACACATACTCTGTACCCCAAATTTGAACAAGGACTCAAGACACCCAGTGAGCTTACAAGCCAGCGTTTGCCTATTACTACATCACGATGTCCATGACCCTTTCATGCCAGGGCTTGTTCAGGACCTGGAGTAGAGAGAGGTGGCTTCCCTAGAGCTTAAGAATGGGTGGGATGACCATTTTCCTCATCCATCCTGTTTTCACATGCAGCAAGATCTTCCCCACGACAATGCAGCAGTGCGGCTGTGGCGAAGGCAGCACGTTCCCTCCATCTGCTCATGCTCCGCTCCTCTTTTTCAGAGACAGTTTTGCTCTATAGCTTAGGCTGCCTGGAATTTTCTGTCTATCTATCTATCTATCTATCTATCTATCTATCTATCTATCTATCTATCTATCTATTTATCTCAGGCTAGCCTAAAATTTGCAATCCTGTTTCCTCTGCCTTTGTCTCCCTACGGCTAGGATTATAGATATAGGTCACCATTCTCAGCTCTCACTCTCCACTTTTAATTGCCACAGACAAAGAGAACCTGACTCTACAGAATGGCCAAAGTGTAAACATATGGGAAAATGCAAACACATATAAAGTAATTATGTGACACAGAGAGAAAAGGAAGCCAGGAGTATGTAGGTTGGTAGGCAGCTGAAGGATTCCTTCATATAAAAATCTTCTTTTTAAGGCTATTATAGAACAGCACGTGATGGTGGTGACAAGAATGCTGGCAGTAGAAGGGACCCAACATGCCATGTACATCTTAAACAACTGAGGCACAGGCTGGCTACAGACACAGACGGTAAGAGAGCCAGGATTGCAGGTTGGCTGTGGGGAGGAAGTGAAACTACCTGAGGGAAGGGAGTTACGGGGTTAACTCTGATCCAAGGTTTGACCTTAGCCAATGAGAAAGAGAAAAATCCCCCACACCTGGGTGACAGCAGCAACTGTCAAGACTAGCAGAGGGTGGCAGGTGTGAGCTGCCAGGGTTTTACTTTCAAGACTTTTCAGTGGTCGTATCTGAACTGTGCCTACATGTGAACACAGGGAGGAGGAGGCCAGTGGCCAGGGAAAGGGAGAAGCTTACTGCAGGAAAAATACATACCCTGAAGACAGGCCTGCTTAGGGGCTGGAGGCCTGAGCAATGTGGGAACCTGGGTTCCATCACCTCCCGTGTGGTTCCTGGCCTGAGCTCCAGGGAGGGAGGGTCACTAGGATGGACACAGGAAGTGTGAACTCTGCCATGGCCACATGGGGGCAGCATAAAGCCACTGTACCGCACCAGAGCACAGGAGGCCACATGGCTACACTTAGGATATGAAAGAAGTTTATAGTTTAGACAAGAAAGAGAAGGTGAGGATGGGGACACTGAACTGAACTGTGGAAAGGCCATTTCAGCCCCTCTTCCAACTGGTCCCTTCCCCTCACACTGTCATGTCACTTCTTGTCACCTATGCTGTGACAAAGTATTTACCCAAATGTCATCTTTCAGGGCCACATCTCCCTGGACCATGCTGTTGCAAGTACAGCTGTCCTTCACACCAGCATCCTTTATGCCCCAGGGTAGTGGCGTTTCTCTGTTCAGCACTCAGCACCAACTGACAGGCCTTTATAACAGTACTGTATTATTGATTGTTTTCTCCAAATGGGAGTGTAGGCTCCATGAAGCCTGTCTGACCACCACCATCTCCCAGGGACTGAAACCTCTCAGGGCCACATGATATGCGTTCCCCAAGTGTCTGTTGGATCAGTTAGTCAATGGGCTCTATCTCCAGTTCAGGTGTCCATTTGCTTCCAACATATAATTTCGAATGCCCATTGGACAGCTCCATGCAGCCATGAAAAGCTGGCCTCCTCCAAATGGCACTCACCACCTCCCTGATTCCAGTCTGATCACTCTGCTCCTCCACAGTGTCCTGCCTCAACATGGCATAGCTACCCCGTCAGCGGTACAAGCTGAAACAAGGGTCCCCTTTGACACACCCTTTCCCTCCTTGCAACCTGTAACCAACCATGCAGTTTTCTTATGCTTTTCTGAATATCCACAAGCACGTGGAATTCTTACTTCTCCCTTTTCCCATCTACATTTTCTCCAGGCTACATGTTCTTCCTTGGAGTGCAATGCAAGTGTCATTTCCTCCTCTTTGGCCATCAGAGTGAACTCCCAATCCATGTCTGATTTTGTCTGTCTCTCTAGAAGCCCCTCTTCTTGCCCTCATGAACAATCAGTGGGCTGGCCTTTCTGACTGAGTGTCTGTGGAACTTTGCTGGTCCTCTTCCAGGGCTCTTCAGGTTGTGTTTCTCAGACTAGCCTATTCTACCCATCTCTGCCTGTAATCGTGTGCCTGTAACTCATGATTCTTCAAGCCCAAGTTTAGACGCTGTTCTTCCAAGAAATGCTCTCGGACACATTGACCACCACATCGCTTCCTTCCAGCAGCCCAGCCAGACCGTGCTGTAGCTGTATCCACATGTAACTGTACACATGCCTATCCTTCGCTGAGAGGAAACACCACGCAGGGTTCACCCAGTTCTGGTACAGCACTCCCTTCCTGCCCTCTTCTCTCTGAGGACCCAACTGAACACACTTTTCATCACTTGGTGCTTCATCTTCCAACCACAGTCAGAGCAGACTGATGTTACTCAGAGGACAGGTCTATCCAATTCTTGAGTTGTTTTTTTTTTTTAAAACCCAGTGTCCCCTCCCCAAGAGACTACTCATCACTCATCATCCTAAGAGTTATGTGACCAGTTGATTTAGTCTAAAATTTCATCAAACTGATAATGGAATGAAAACAGGAAGAAGGCTCTCATGGCCTTGCTTTAACACGGAGGGTGGGATTTAAAATGTAGCTGTCAATGTCTAATTTTGTGGGTCCAGTTTTCAAAATGAAATGGGGATGAAGAAAACCTCAGTGTATTTGCACCACAGAGAGAGTGAGCATAGGCTAGATGGGTCCAGGGGGTGCTGTGTGCCGACTGAATGGCTCTCACTGCCTGATAACAGGAGAGACTGTTTACTAAGGACGTAATGGGAATGCTTGTATGTTAGGTATGTTAGACCCTTGGATTTTGGATGTTTTATGGGCAGTTAGGCAAATGGGTGCCAAAACAGGTCCTATATGTGGAGAAAAGATAGGACGATCTTGAGGAATACGCATGTGAGTCTTCCCTATACAGGACATTCCCAGGGTGATCAATGAACTGACAGAATGGAGTCAGAGGAACAACACAGGATCAGAAACAAATCAAGAGCTCAAATGTCTCAATGCAGCCCTTTTGTGTGGGGTTTGAAGGCAAGGGACCAAGAATATCCAGTGCAGAGGACTTCCACGGCAAGAAAACACAGGAGTTTTGCATGAAATAGAAAATGGCAAAGGACATATGGTTTAGCTCATGGCAGGTGACAAAACAGGACTTTAATGCTGTTATGTAATTATTCAGCTGCTGTGGCTCTACAACAGGTATTCACGCCTCTTGTGGGGACCATGTGAGGAGGTATTCAGACAGTGATCTTCTTCTTAAAACAGTTGTGTGTGCATGTGTGTGTGTGTGTGTATGTGTGTGCAGGAAAACATGTGCAAGCCACACTACACTGTGGAGGCCACAGGACAACCTCAGCTGTTGTCCTCCCTTCCCGCTTTGTCTGAGAAAGAGTGCATCACTGCAGCAGGCCCTCGACTGGCTAGCTTGCCAGTCTCTGGGGATTCAGCTGGTTTTGTCCCTCCCACCAGGAACACTGGGATTTCAGATGGCTGCTACTGTGCTCAGATTTACGTGGTTGTAGGTCTTCATACTTGGCATGACAAGTGCTTTACCCATGGAGCCATCTCTCCAGCCTCCTTTTATTACTTATTCTTCCAACAGACTAGAAAGGCCAACAGATACCTTTTAGAAACTTCTTTGTAGTTGCTATCACAGGTGCCTGCAAATGTAAGGTCATGACACTCACAGGACTGATGGGTACTCAAAATGGAGGCTTAGATAGATAGACTATTAAATCCTAATGCCCATGGTGACATGATAGTTCTCTGTTACAGTTAGCCAACATGTTAAGTTGTGGATATAAATTTCTTCGCTGTCCTATTACCTCATGCTAGGAATCTTTTTAAAAAGATACAAGCAAAACCTACAAGTTCATAAGCTAGATATTTTGTGGATTTTCACAGCTTTGAGAGTGATGTTTGTTTATTTCTGTAATGACCTTTCAGTAGTTCCACGTCAGCCTACCTCCGGTCTGTGGGGTACAGTTCCACCGTGACTACATCAAGAGAATTCCATGCTGAGATGGTCAGTCCATTGTACAGACACAGCATGCCTATCATCATGGATTCGCTGGTGCCAAACCACAGGAAGAAGCAGCTGATCCCTGAGAGCACCATGGAGCCACCTGCCAACAGAAGACAAAAGATGGAGTGCTTCCTGTCATCTTGGGAGAGTGAGGACCTTTGGGCCTCAGAGCTCTCTCAAGAAGACAGTTCTGTGTGATAGCTGCAGACTGGGCTCCACAGGATGAAGCTCAAGTGCATCCACCTGTTTGAAAGGCAGTCTAAATGCCTCTCAAATTCGAGAGTACAAAAGCACATCACCTCTTACTCATCTACTTAAGTGGGAAAATATACATTAGTTACACATAACCAGTTTTTCAGTCTGTAACTCATGGAGATTGCTCATATGAAATGTAACCAGACACAATTTTCACTATAATTCAGTCCTAATCAAAGGCCTAAGGGATTTCTTATGCCCGGTGCATTTCTAAGGGAAGGGGAACAGGGTAGGAGGCGGGTTCCCTCTGGGTCACAGGGGCAGCTCTTTTCCTTTCCATGCTTGTAAGCACACACCTAGCATCGTTAAGCGCCCGATCCTGTCCATCAGGAGAGCAGACACAATATTTCCTGGTAACACCGCCAATGTCCCAAGAAAGTTGACAAAATAAATCCAGTAGGCACTGTAGTCATCATCAAAAGTTATCTGGCATCCTGTCTTGTTGTGAAGAAATGAGCAGTTTTGAAATTCACTGTCAATGAATTTATATGGCTCAAAATCTGTAGAAACAACAAGGAATAAAATCCATCAGGTTCTTGTCAGGTTCAAGTAACAGATATGGGTGGTCCCAGAGAGCCACTGAGAGACTTCAGCTAAGAAGCACGGCACCGACAATTTCCTCAGGGTCCCACGGCTGGAGCTGGCTTGACTTTCTGTGTTTCCTTACCAGAGCATGAGAGCTAGCCTGGCACCCCACGCTAACAAAGTAGTAGCATGGAGGGCTCCCTCTGCTGGATGAGGGGATAAGTTGACTACAGTGTCTAGTTCCTTGATTCCCTTTGGCCTTTGCTAATTATAGTATTGCTTACACCTTCACAACATTACTTTATTATATTTACCACGTTATGTAAAGATTATCATTTTTAGTAGTAATAGGTTCTAGAATACAATTATAAAAACAATTTGGTTTAAAATATACATAAGCTGGCCTCATCATTGTCATTTTTAGGGGCTCTGAAGTACGCAGAAGGAGCAGGACTCTCTGACTCTTTGGGGCTGCATTTATAATTTACGGTCCATGTAGATAAGTTCACAGAAGAATGAAGACCAGTCTCCCTCGAAGGCCATCAGCATTCATTCTATGCACTTGGTGGCTGTTACTGTTCCCTTATCTCCTCAAGAAGGATTTTACATGGTGCTGGGTTTGCTAACGCAGCCCTGGCCAATTCCTTGCTGGTCAGGAGTTACCCTCTGCTCCCTCTTCCGAGGTCAAATGGAGAAGACAGTGCTTGACCTCACCTCTTTGGAGTAGGGCAGAATTGGCCCCTGACTGAGCACCAAAAAGGCCAGGCTGCCAACAGGGCATGCACCCATCTTTGCATAGCACCAGGAGGTGAGTGTAGACAAACATGTGGGGATGGGAAAGCACTGCAGTCACATGTACTAGGGAGCGGAGGTTGTTGGTTACCAGGTCATTCACTGTGACCAAATTAGTTAACTTTTCTAATTCCAGCACCTGGGAGGCAGATGAAGGTGGATTTCTGAGTTCAAGGTCAACCTACTCTACAGAGGTAGTTCCAGGACAGCCAAAGCTACACAGAGAAATCTGTCTTGAAAAACCAAAACAAAAAGTATTCCTCAGAGGCTATTTATTAACTTACTTATTTGTCTAGCTTTGAACTTAGGTAAGCCTCTATATTAAACCCAAGAAAGCAAAACAATACCAATTTGCTTTTGAGTCAACGTGATACAGTGAAATTGTTCACTCACACTTTGATCTCCCCTTGCCACACAATCCTCTAGCCCCACTGTCACATGATTCTGCCAAGATGCTGCCCCTTGAAGGCTCTCTGCTGCCATAGAAGTAGTGTAAGCCATACCTACCTGTGTTCTCAAAAAGGGTATCAATAAACGTGCAGTTCTTGAAGTAGGTGTTCACGGAGGTCACATCGTCAAAGGTGCAGGACTTAAACACTGAATCTTTGAAAGTTACAGATTTGAACTTGACTCCCAGGAATCTGTACAACACATACACACACAAACAAATTGAGGCCAATGACTACTAAGTCAAAGGGATTTAGAGATTTGACACCTTGCTATAGCCATCCTTAAGTTATAAAGGGCATCTTGGCTTTCCAGGCACTTAGCCTTTTCCCATTTGGCCATGGACATACTGTTTTTTGGCTGCACCACTGTTCAATATTATTCCGTCAGGAGAAGCAATGACACGCAAGTCCAGTTGGGTTTTGCAATCATGGTAAAAGGTCTCCAGAGCTAGAACATCACCTGTGGCTCGCTAGATTGTTTCACCCCTATCCTCCCCCATCCTTAAACCTCTGAATGGATTCCTCTTTTGGGAAAGTCTCAACTGAGACTGGTGAATCTAACTTAAAGCTGTGTTAATATCGGAACTTTATATTTTTATGTATATTTATAGCTTACAGTGATGAAAACTGAACCTAGGGACTTGCAGTTTTAGACCGGTGTTCTACTACTGAGCAATATCTCTAGCCTCTGAGTTTTTCATAAAAGTCTGTTTTCTAAGTTTAGAACCTTAGATGGTAGAGAATGAGAGTTCTGCCTTTTCACAGGAGCAGTGACTGACAAGGGTGAAAAAATATGCACACTTATTTCCAGGAGTCCTTTTCTTCTTACAGTTGAAACATAGTCCTTGAGCCAACTCAAAACACAAGAGCTCTGTTGACTTTGGAATGATGTGCAGAATGAAGTGGGTTCAAATATGTATTAAAGGTACTGCAATGGGGAATTTGGGGTGGTGAAGGTGATAATGGCCTTAATGAGCCTAATGTCTTAAAGGAGCCTGTGAGTCATTGATATGGACTCACTGAAGCCATGGGGAAGTGTGCACTAGGGAATCATGTTTCTTTATTAAGACACTGTATCCTTTGCAAGTTATAGAGAGGCCTGGTCTCCCAGGAAGAGGTTACTGTATTAGCCACACCCCTCTTAGAGAAAGAGACTAATCCTTAGAGGCGTGCTAGCTGCCTCAAAAGCAGTTTGCTCACTCCTGAGCACTCTTCCTAATGGGCATTTATTATTCAATTGCAAATGTACTGTAGCCTCACAGACAAACCAGCTTCAAAAAATTCTCCACCCCAGGGAGCCCGAGTGAAAGCAGTCAAATGTGCTAAAGAAAACGGTACATTTGTGAAGACTGACAACTTTAAAGATGAGCCTGAATTTGGGAAGGGGAAGCAATTTTAATGTCTGGGACACACAGCACTCCTGGTGTAAAATTCAAACGGTTGGAGAAGGAAATGGTAACCCTCTACCTCCCACCTCCTGCTGTCTAGGCCTTGGCAAAGAAGCCCCCGGGCTCTCCCGGAACATTCTGCATACAGACAAGGAGGGACTCCTTACATTATCCATACAGGGTACTTGAATGGTTTTCCACGTCAAGGTGTCATCTCTACTGCACAGGGAAGCTACCATTTAAAATGGAGTCGGCAGCACTAGTTCAAATTTCTCTGAAAGACCAAACCCTTTCTTCTAGCATCGAAAATAAATGTGTAACACATGCAAAACCATATGTTTGCAAGGTTTTTCTGTTTGGGGTCCTAAAATCTTTCTTTCTCCCCTGCCTCTCCGTGTGTGTGTGTGTGTGTGTGTGTGTGTGTGTGTGTGTGAGAGATGTAGGCCATGGCATACTTGTGGAGGATAGAGGAAAACCTCCAGTATTGTTCTAACCTTTCCACCTTGTTCAATAAGGTCTCCTTGTTTTTCCCTGCACATAGCTCAGGCTAGCTCTCTTGTGAACTTCCACTGATTTTTCTGTCTCCATCTCCCATCTCTCCATACAAGTGCTCAGATCACACATATGTGAGTAAGCAGGCCTGGCTTTTGTGCGGATTCACCAAGCTTTCATGTCAAGAGCTTTACCCACGGAATCACCTCCCAAGCCTGGTTTTTGGTCTTTTGAGACAGATTTTGACCATGGAGCCCCAGGCTGGCTTCAACCTCACAGTACTTTTGCTTCCCAAGTGCTGGGATGACAGGTGCATGCCACCATATCCAGCTCAAGGATTTTAAGGGAGAAGTGTCAAAGTTATTAATATCCTGGATATTAGTTAATAAACTGAACACTAAGAGTGATAATAAATGTCACTAAAATTATGATTATTTCAGACATAAAAATTATTTTTTTTCTTTTTTGTTGTTTTTGCTGTTCTGAAACATGTTCTCATTATGGGGTACAGGCTATGAATTGTGCTGGACTCCATCTCACCAGCACCAGCCCCCCCTCCTGAGTGTTGGGATTACAGGCATGCACCACCATAACTATTGTATCTTGGAAATTTCTAATGGAAAAACAATACTTTTCGAAACAAATCCCAACACTTGGGAGGCAGAGGCAGGCAGGTCTCTGCAAGTGTGAGGCCAGCCTGATCTACAGAGTGAGGTCCAGGACAGCCAGGGCTACACAGAGAAACCCTATCTCTGAAAAACAAAAACAAAACAAAAACCTCATTCATCCCATAGTCACAGAAGGTGATGCTCAGGGTTCTCTGAAATACAAATGCCAGTGATCGCTGGTTCAGGGGGGTGCACGAGGCAGAGGCCACATGGCTTGGTTGTGGTTAGGTCTCTCCTTATTCCACCCACATGATGGTCTCCAGTCATCCATTTTTCATCATCTTCTTTTAATTTTATAAACTTTATTATTGAAAAACTTGCAAGTAAACACACACACACAAGATAAATTGCCAATTAGAATAATGACCCCCATACTGGCAAGTATCCATTATCCAGACTGCAAGCATTCCACAAACCTTTTTCATCTTAACAAACAGGTTTTTGCCTTGGGGAACTTTGATTATCTTGTATTAAAAAAAAAAACTTTTATTATTTTAAAAATTAAAACAATTTTCTCAGAATAATGAGCTACTGAGAGTTCATATCAGTGATTTTTGCTCAGAGAATACATAGCTGAACTTGATTACCTTGTCTATCCCTTTTTCTCTTGGAAAAGAAGCAGACCCACCTTCCGGAGGCCCTGGCTTGCCTAGCATTAGAAAACAACCCAGTCCTGTGCTCATCCTCTGCTGTTTTCACATCCCTTCACTTGGGGAGACCATTTCTGCTCTCTTACTGACAGGCTCCCTGACTCACCAGATCTCCTGCTCTCTTATTTGCTTTGTGCAGTGGAGACTTGAAATGGGAACTTTTTAGAAAAGGGAAATTCTCACTTTCATTCTTATTTCTTCCCTGACTCAGGTAAGTCTTTCACCATTCCCGTTTCCTCATGCGGTTCTCTCTTCTCTTCCTTAGCTTGTCCATAGCTCTTCAAGGGCCTCTAAGCTCTCTTCAAATGGGCAGTTAGTTCTGCTGCTTAATAGGCATGAGGCAACTCAGTTTCAGAAGGGGCTTTGTTGTTTTTTTACCCTTTTTTCCCAAGAGGCACATGATTGATTCTCTGCCAATTTCTGAAATTGTTTGAAGTAACTGACAAGTGTGTATCTTTAAAGTGAATTTTAAGTTATTAAAATTCATCCACAAATAACAAATAATACACTTAAAAACCCTGTAGACTTTGGTTATTAATTGTACCCCACTCTGAAGTGAGTTTTTGTGACTAGCTGGCAAGGTAAGTTATGTCAAAGTTTCTAGACCTGCCATTGTCGTACTCCATTCCGGTGTGGACCTGGTTTTCCATGGTGAAGTTAATGCTGAAATTTGAGTATTTATCTTTTTGCACATTTCTAGTTAGCAGTGCATACTCATCAGACTGCAAATGCTTAATGACATCAGGGAACCAAACAGACAATCCATAGTACCTGCAAAGACAAAAACAAAACAAACAAAAAAAGTTTGTAGCAGCACACACAGGGCCATTTGTAAGGTCCTCCCTTACATATCCAGAATGGCAGCAGCTCTCAGAAGCACTTCCAGACATGACTGGCACCTTGAAACATTTGAACAAATTATCACATCGTAATTGGTATGCCACCCCCTCCCCTTGCAAAACCAAGGGAGAGAGACAGCTGGAACATCCAGGCATGCAATTCCCGGGAGAGATGAATCCTATCCTGTACCCACAGTATGGTCTGAGTGTCCTCAGTGACAGTATTAAATGAGGCCTTTGGGCAGCATATGCAGAGTGAAACACAGCATGCTGGACCTGATGTCATCCTACCAACCCAGGCTCCACCGAGGAGCCCCATGTCCTGGGACCCAGGAAGGAACTGCTCACAGGATGGACTCTGTTCCTTCTAGTGCAGCAGCATTTTTGCTTCCTACACGACTGTGACATTGCTTGTCTGGAGTAGGAGCCATGTTCCCAAAGGAGTTCAAGGCAGCAGAAAGGGACATTTGAGTTTCTCTTCTCCCTCTTTCCTCCTCTCCCCATTCTGCTCCTTCTCCTCTCCCTAGCCTCTCCCTCACACCTGTCCTCCATTGAGACCAGGTCTCATGTAGCCCAGATGGCCTCAAATGTCTTATGGAGCTGAGCAAGGCCTTGAACTTCCAATCTTCCTGCCCCCACTTCCCACTGGTGGGATCCCAGGCATGTCCCACCATGCCTGCTGTGCAGGGGCTGGGGGATAAAGCTCAGAGCTTCAAGCATACCAGGTAATCTCCCTACCAGCTGAGCTGCCTGAATAACCCGGAAACAGCTACAGGTGATTTCCACTCCCTGCCTCATGATCTCTCATGTATGACTCTAAAAGCTGTGACATGTTGCTCGGCTGTTAGCAGCCACTGGTCACATGCAGCCACTAAGCCCCTGAGAGGTAGTCAGTCCAATCTGAGATGTGATGGTAGCACAGGGTTTTCAGGAGTTTGAAAAAAAAAAACTATGAAAAATCAGTTATTAATAATGTTACATTGATCATAGATATTACTTTAGACATAATGAGTTGAATGAGACAGTATTAAAATTATATTCACAGATTCTTTTTCTTTTGTGAGTATGGCTACCAGAAAATGTCAGGAGGAATATGTGGATCAAAGTATATCGTACTGTTACTGTAATGTAGTTGTTTTGAAACTATGATCCCTGACTCCACATCCATGACCCTGGCCTGATCCAGGACGTGGTGGCTCTGGGGTGGAGTACACAGGGTACCCTGACTCCACATCCATGACCCTGGCCTGATCCAGGACGTGGTGGCTCTGGGGTGGAGTACACAGGGTACCCTGACTCCACATCCATGACCCTGGCCTGATCCAGGACGTGGTGGCTCTGGGGTGGAGTACACAGGGTACCGCAGTGCTGTGCGCTCCAGTTGTCTTCCAGTTTGTCCCAGTGACACTCAGATGCCCGGGAGGAAGCAGTCTGCAAGTAGACAGAATTCAAGTCCTGGTCTTGTTTGCCTGCGGCGTGACCTTGGGTCCCTTGGGTCTTGGCTTACTTTTATGATGACTAGGATGTAGATTGCCTTCCATGGGCTGTTGCTCAGATATAATGGGATGCAAAGTGCCTACCACTCTAACGGTACCAAAAAGACCAGATGAGTCATGGTAATCATCGTCATTGTCACCAGGAATCCTCAGACATTTACTCTGGAGAGTCGCATGGTTTTCCACCCCCGTACTCCTCATAGCTTGTGTGCCAACGCAGTGGGGGTGTAAGGGTGATCACGGAGCAAGCAGTGACTCAGGGCTACGACACCAGCAGGTTGCTCTCTAGTGCCAAGGCAAAAGCTTGAGAGTGACGAGGAAGGCACATGACGTGGAGTTTTATCTGATGTTTTATTTATTCAGCAAACATTTGCTGAATGCCCTTTCAATGGCAGGCAGTGCTGAGATTTCATGAAAGAAATCCAGATAAGCACAGGCTAGCAGCTGCATCAAGGACCACCTTTTGTCTATCTTTTTCTTGCCTAACTCCTGAGCTAGTGGTTGGCACCCAATAGTATTGATTTCCATCTCTCTCCTCTAAAATTATGTATCCCCCAGAACAAGGGATGGAGCCCACGACCTCACACCTGCCTGGCAAATGCTGTGCCACTGAGCTAGGCCTCCAACTCTAAGCCTCTGAACTTAGACATGGGAGATGGAATCACATGGGTAACCATTGCAGAATGAGCTTCCAGGGTCCCTGCCCGAAGCCTTCCCCTTGTCCTTCATCACACCAACACAGGGAAGGGACCTCTCTGCCTGCTTTACTTTACGGATGTCAGGAGGTGGGAGCCAAACGGTCAATGCTGGGCTCTACCAGGCACCCAGATCCTTTAACCTGACAGTGCAGGGTTGTTTCTTTATTGGCTCATATACAGGGATTAGGTGACAGGGTTTCACACACATTCTGAAATAGAGATACCAAGTATTAGTAAATAAAACCATGGCTTGCCCTCCTCCATTCTTAGAACACACATATGGTAGTTTTATTATTTTTATTATCTTAGGTGGCATTCTGCAAACATTTTTAACTCCAGACCCAAGGATTCCAGTGTTCGTTTCTGGTATCCGTAACGCCTGTGCATATGCCCCTGCACATGTAAATATGCGAAATAAATCTTAAAAAAACTTTTGTATAGTAGAAAATAGAAAGTTCCACAAGAAATAATAAAGCTAAGAAGGGAACAGGGAGTGTGGAATGGAGAAACTGTAATTTTAAAAAAGGAAGGAAAGGAGAAAGGAAGGAAGGAAGGAACAGAGTGAACAGAAAGGGAGGAAGGGAGGGAGAGGAAAAGGAAGGAAGGACATAGCTAATGCAGACATATGGTGACTTAGAGGGTGACATGGCTTCCCAAATGCCACAGGAAGGGTCAGTTTATTAGTTATAAAAAATGTAACTGTCAGCAAATGTCTGCTGCTGTAAAAAAAAAAAAAATCTTTTCTATCAAGTTTGCAGATGTGAGCCATATGAGATATTTTGAAAAGAAGAAAGCAATGAAGAAAAAGACAAAGAAAGAAATGAAAGGGTTAGACTAATTTTGTAACCTGTATGTGTTCTAAAGCCCATAGTTTTGAGTTTTAGGTTTAAGTTAAGCTAAAGCCTCTTAGTACCTTTCCAGAGAATGGAGAAATGTGGCCCTATCTGTGAGGACAGATAGAAAAAAAAGAAAAAAAAAAAAAAAAAAGCAAGCAAGCAATGACCTTCACTCAGCAAAAAGAATGACCAGACCCTTGTCTTCAAGATAGTGTTTCTTAGCAACGAACCCAGACGGCCTCAATCCTTCTTCTGAGTAGCTCCTGACCTCCAGCCAAAAGCCAGCCCTAATCTTCAAGGATGAGCTAACCACCCCCACCTTCAATTGCAGCTGCATCCACACTTGGCAGGACTGGCCAAGCTTGAGCACCTAAGACTAACCAATTATCTTACTTTATAGCTTCCTCATCCAATCCTAAATTGCCAAAACTGCAACTTCAAATTTCCCGCAATTTTTCTTTTAAAAACCTAATGCCTTTGTCTCCTGGTGCCACTTTTTGCTGACCAGCAGGGGTGACCCCATTGCACAATGGTTAAATTAAACCTCTTGTTTTTGCAACGAGTCGTGGTCTGGGGGAGTTTCTGGGAAGGGCGTGATCTTGAACTCCTGAGCTGTGAGACCCCAGGTCTTACAGAAATAACTGGGAGCTACAATATAACAGTTGATTTTTGTCCACCAAGAAGTTAAATGTTACTTACCCAAAGGACAGGGTGAACCAAACAATCGTAAGCTTGATGGTGTTTTCCCTGACTGGGTAGTTGAAGCATCTCATAAAAGTCAACCAAATCTGTGAAATTCCAGATGGTTAGTTTTCTTACACAATTATATAGTGAATGCACTCCCCAGACCTTCCCATCAAACCCTAAAAGTTCAGCATTCTTACAGAGCTCAGTTAACTTCAACGAAAGTTTTAACACAACACAGAAGCGAAAGGCTGAGGTGTTCTTCTTTCTTTCTTTCTTTCTTTCTTTCTTTCTCTCTCTCTCTCTCTCTCTCTCTCTCTCTCTCTCTCTCTCTTTCTTTTCCTTGTGGTACTAGTGACTGAACTTCACCTCACACATGCTAGACAGGTGCTCCACCATTTAACTACATCCCCAAGTTCCCTTTTACTTTTTTATTTTGAGACAGGCTCTCACTAAGCAGCTTAGGCTGGCCTTAAGCTTTCAATCCTCCTGCCTCAGCCTCCCGGGTACCTGGAATTACAGGCCTTAACTACCAATGCTGCCCAGCATTGCCCACTTTTCAGCTTTCTGGAGGCCAACAGCCACTAAGACAGACTTCACTGCCCCAACTCCTGGACTGATACCTTCCTTCCTCAAGATGGATCCACTAGCTGCTGAGCTGAAAAGGGTCCAATTTGCTGGTCCTAGTGCAAGAGACAGGTGTCCTAGACAGAGTGGACAATCCCTCCTGGTGGGACAGGCTTCGTCAGTCCCTCCTGTGACCACCACCAGAGGTCAGCAGTTGACGTGTAGGCTGCTATAAAATACATACTTACTCCGTGCAGTTCTGTGCGGATCCGAACAAAACACCTCCTGTACCATGTTCCTGTGTCGCTCTCAATTTCAATCAGCTCATCTATTTGTTTGGGAGTTTTGATTTTATTTACCTGTGGACAGCAACAGAGTGCAAAGCGCTGGGTTCTCTTTCCTGATTTGATTAGAGACTGACAGAGAAGGATGCTATTTGCCAAGTGTGGGAACTGTGGTTGGACAGCTGGTGGGAAGGATACGAAGTTACAAACATCTAGGAGAGAAGGCAGTGTACTGGGCAATGGACAAGTATTTAAGACTTTTTGAAGATGAGTGCAAGTGTTAAGACATTGAGCGATGAGCACGGAAACAAGCCAGTGGCAGATGAGGTGGCAAGCTAGGGACAATGATCACTGATGTCTAGGAGACCGAATTACAGGGCATGGTGATTTACTAGATACCATGAGGATGAAGAAAACAAATAAATAAGATGGTTTTCAGTTTTAAATTTGGGTGGTGCTGGTAATACTTATTGGTGGCATTTGGGATAAGGAGGAGGCTGGGGCTTTCAGAGTAGGAAAGCCACTTATTCTGATTAAGAAAGTCATTTTTGAAGGACCACTGGACACACAAGATGTCCACAAAGCCCTTCAATCCATGTGTCTGGATCTTTGTGCAACAGAGATCTGTGCAACAGGAGTCATAGAGAAGTAGCAGGTAGTACCTAGGCCAGTCAAAGAGAATAGATAAGGTTTAAAAAGAAGTTAGCTGAGGCCTGGGGAGATGACTCAGCATGGAAGATTGCTGGCTGCTCAAAGCAGGAGGGCCTGTGTCTGAATCCCAAGCACTATGTGCCATGAGGGCTGAAGAAAAGACCCCCTCCTGGACTCTATCAGTACAGTGATATTTTAATTACTTTCTAGATAAAAAGCTGGACCTTGGTCTTATTGCTCAGGCCATGAAGCCAGTGAATTATGGAGCTGGGTTTTAAACTCAGAAACATCTGTGTTACCTAGGAGACCACAGAGTACCCTGAATTTCCTGCTTAAGCAGCATGTGAAAGCAAGTTTCAGATGAGGCAGGAGCAGTGGCCTGACAGGGCAGAAGCGGTGGCCTAGCGGAGACCCCAGTCTTCTCTGATAGCAAGACAAAGAGAATCTACTGGTGATTCTTACAGCCAAGGCCTTTCATACTGATCCAGGAAGTAGAATAAATCTGAGAAGTAAGAATAAATTGTTGTCTTTCTGCTTAAACTTTGTTTCTCAGGTTAGTATTATTTAACCAACCACAGAGGCTTGGAGTTTTAGGTAGGTGTGAATAGATTGGTAGTCTCTGGCTCAAACAGAGCCCTCTGTTTACTTGTGTAAATAAAGTTTTATTGGAACACAGCCAAGGCCTGTGGTTTAGCCATTCTCTACGCTGCTTGCTTTTACACTGCAAGGACAGAGCTAAGCAGCTGCAACACTCTATGACTGGCAAGGCCTTAAAAGTCTGGCTCCTTACAAAAGGCATCCTGACCTCTGGCATCGGGATTCTCTGAGGAGCAGACTCACCGTGAAGACCTTCTCTGGCTGGCCTCGGGCTCTCATGTTGGTATCATGAATTAGCTTGAGAATCATCCAGGCTTCATCATGTTTTCCCACCTAAGAAATACACAGGGAGTCAGAGGCTAGGACATTTATAACTGCCTTTCAGTGACCGTGCTGAGTTTTCAGAGCATACAGAAGGTGTTCAGCAATTCTCTACTGAAGCACTCAAGCTCAGACTATCACTATAGAGCAGCAGTTCAAAATGTGCCTTCAACTAGAGATAGGACCTATGACAATAACAGGTCACCTACTCAACCCCCTCATCGAGTGAAAGCTATTTGCTTAGAAAAGAGTATGTGTGTGGTTCTGGCTGTGAGATAGCTTTTACACTCCTCTTTGCCTAAAGCATGTCTCGGCGAAACCAAACCCTGCAAAATTCCATGGTAGGAAGGGAGAATGTGCCTCCCAAAGAGCGAGGCCTGCTTTCCTGGAAACAGCGGGGAAGCCTTCCCAGTGTGCGTGGGCCACTTGTGCTTCTGTGGCAATGGATGGGCCACTCGTGCTTCTGTGGCAACGGACCTTACCTCCAGCAAGAACCGAGGGCTCTCCGGCATGAAGGTCAGAGCCACCACGGAGGAGACACAGGGTAGCGCACAGACGATGACAAAGACACGCCAGCTGTGGAACTGGTAGGCTGAGCCCATGCTGAAGCTCCACCCTGGGAAAAGACAGAGGAGTGAGGGAGAGCGCCTGTGCACAGCAGCTGGAAAAGTCAGTGTGGCCCCTCAGGGATTTGTCAGTCCTGTCTTACTGCCCAAAGGAGAGTGGGCTGGCCTCTAAATCAGTTACAGTTACAGACACCTTCTCTCCCTCAATGGCAGTGCTGAGGACAAAGGTGCCTGAAATCAAAGGGCTCAGGATGGAAGCAGGGGGTATAATGTTTAGGGTTACCTAAAATCAAACCACAAAGGCCGGATGTGGGAGAATGTGATTTGCTACAGGCCACCTTGTTGGGGGGCTTCCCTTTGCTCTTCCATATCATGTTCCTCTCTTTCCCATCTGTCTGCCAAAAAACGGCCCTCAATGGACTTCATTGTCCAGTTCCCAACCAGGTTTTGGGATGGGATTCAGAAAGGCTTTTTTATATAGCCTTTCTGGCCTTGAACTCATAATAATATTTCCGATTCCACCTCCCACTGACCGGTGTGATCACAAACATCTGTTACCACACTTGATTCCCAACTCGGTCTGAGTAGGATGTAATTTCCTTGTCTCCTTCCTCCTTCCCTGGCCAGGTGGAAAAGTGGCGGTGGCCTTGGGAGCTCCTGGACCCACTCTGACTCCTCAGCCAGCCCTCCCGCTGTGGGCCTTTGAGGCTGCAGACTCCAGGGTGCTCTAGCACGTCTTGCTGATTTATCATTACAATTCATGCAGCCCTTTCATTTGAGTACCGTTAAATGGCCATCTGGGAGAAAGCTGACTTCACAGAAACGAGAACTTTTACCTCTGTTCGCAGGAAGAACAGGGATTGAATAGCAGGGGAATCTCAACTTCTGAGCAGACATTATAAAAATCAGTGTTATTACAATATATAAGAACACTCACAAAGGGCTATAAACAGAGACCCCTTCAGTGTTATATGGGTATAACCCTGAAAGCACGACTCAGCCAGGGTTCCAAACAAGAAAGAATGAGGCACATTTCACCGAAGCCAGAGCTGGGTTTACAGAGGGTCAGGGGGACTGTGTGCTAGTCTTCAGCAAGGCTTGGTGACTAGAAGGCTTCTGTGAACAAAAGTGAGGTAGCCTATGCCCCCTCCCCAGGAAAACAGCATGCTTGCCCTTTGTGGGACTCCTAGAAGTCTCTAGAATGACGCAGTTCCACAAGCTACAAGCTGAACTCACAAAATCCTTACTCCAGGATTCAAGATGGAACTGCACACTAGCACCCAGACTTGTGCAAGTGACAGCTTGCCCACTGTGCTGTTGGCATGTGCCATCAACACCAGTGGCATCGATATTAAGCTTGCACTAGTTTGGTTCTGAGAATTTAATGAGAAGAATGTGGGTTGCTAAGCAACACGGAAAGAAAGGGTTACTTCGTCTTAGAGCTTACAGTCCACAGGGAGGGAAGTAGGGCAGGAATGTGGAGGCAGGAACCTATGCAGAGGCCACTTATTGGCCTTCTCCATGGTTTGTTCTCCTTGCTTTCTCATACCACCCAGGACCACCTGCTCAGGAGAGGCCCTGCTCATACTAAGTGCAACATCCCAAATCAATCATTAACCAATAAAATAGCTGGCAGTCTCCCTTCAGTCCAATCTGAGGGAGGCCTTTCCTTAGTTAAGGCTTCCTTTCCCAGATGACTCTAACTCATGTCAAGTGTACAATTCTGAAGCAGAGAGCAGAGGAGAGAGATCTGAAGGAGCTGCATGCTGCCTTTAAAGATGTAGGCCCTTACAGTAGTCTATATATATGTGGCTGGCACCCACAGGCACGTGTATAAGTGTGAAAATGAACAAGGAGGAAATGGATCACTAGATTGTAGGAAAAACCATCACACTTCCTTAGGTATCCTTTGGGAGGAATAAACACGCTTCCAGCAGGCAGACAATCGAGGGAAGGCTGTACATCAGCCAGAGCTGCAGCACATGATACTGGCGATGAGGACAACGCAGACGCCAATGTCTTCCTGTAATGTCAACCAGGTGTTTGGGGGTAATGAGGTGACTCACTTGCCATGGAGCATAATGATCAGAGGGACAGTGGTGCTGGCGTTGCTTGCCACATGTACATCAAGCTGTTGAAGACCTTCAGAAAATATAGCCAAGTGCTCTGTGAGAGGACAGAAACTCCAACTTGTCTCCATGTTAGGACCAGGCCTGACTTTAAAAGAGAAGTCATCAGTCCCAGGAATTAGGCTATAGGTCACCAATTCCAGGAACAAGACCATAAAATCTGCTATCCAAGGAGCAGCCTGGAAGTAACCTCAAGAATGGGAAGATATCTTACCTCAGGATGGGGCACCTGTGCTGGGCAGCCTTACCTCATCCTGTAGTTAAACATTCACAGCACAGAAATGCAGCCCACCGACCATCTGGACGCAAGCCAATCAGGATTCGACTTCCCTGGTACCCACCAATGAGGTTTTAGGTTACCTAACTTGCTAGAATTCCCCTAGTTTCCTATAAAAAGCCCTTGTTTAGGGTTGTCATTTTGTAAAATGGTTTTACCCCTGCACTCAGGTTTTCTCAAAATAAAGCACTCTTGCCAATGTGGTCTCCGTGCGGTGATTTCGGACTTACCACTCTGTAATTTAAAATATAACTCAGAACAGGTACGGCAGCTGTTGTAGTTTGGATATGAAATATCCCCATTGCTTATGCGTCTGAATTCTTGGTGCCCGCCCCAGGGTGGCGTTTTGGGAGATGGTGGGGGCCTCTGCGAAGGCTGTGTCTGGCTGAGCCCAGGCCTCACTGGTTACAGTCTGGACTGGGTCTCACCTGGTTCCCTTTCCACTTCTAGACTGCAGCTGCAGCGAAGCCAGCTGTCGCATGCACCCAGGGCCACCCCCCCCCCCCCAGCACAGATAATTCCTTCTTCCCTTAAGCTGATCTTGGGTACTTTGTCACAGCTGTGAGACAGACAGCTAAGACAACAGCGAATGGGAACTAACTAGAGCAGACTCATCGTTTTCCAGCTTAACCTAGGGCGCCAGCCTCCCTTGCCACTTTATCGAACTTACTGGCCCTGGCCGTGCACAACGTAAATTTAGATCAGATGTTTAAGTATGCCAATGGGGCCTCTGCTGCTTCCTTCTGGCAGTTCTAGGAGACAACTGTAGTTTGTAGTCCTGATTCCCAGCTTCTACCAGTCCCCTATATGATAGTAGAGGGCTGGTATGTATGTATGTATGTATGTGGACAGCCATGCTGATCTCCTGCTCCAGGGCAGGTAGAGTCCAGCGGAGAGGCAGATTCCTTAGGAAACTCGATAAGGCTCCTGATGAGGCAGGTTAGGAACAAAGTATCAAGTGCAGGCGGTATGCAGCCGTCCGCTCTCTTGAGGAGACTTTTCCCAAGAGCTCTGACCAAATCCCTTTTTCCATTTTGAACGATGCACAAAGCAAATGTTTGAGTTTCCAATGTCAAAGTTAGAGAGAGTTAAAGCCTGTGCTTACCCAGTAGGCAGGGCCACCCAAGACCGATTGCTTTTTACTTATTGTTTTCTAAGTGACTGTCTTGGAGAGAGGGAGGGGTGCTCTGGAGCAGTGGGGGAGCCCAGGGCAAGGGAAATGGGCACACTCCTTCTCCCATGCCCTGAGACCTGAGAGGAAGACAAGCACCACTGGGGCCCTGAGAAACGAGCAGGAAGGGCTGAATCCCTGACCCTTCATCACTGCTCAGTCCTCAGCTCTCCCGAGCGCCATTTAAAAGAAACTTCAATCTGAACGGAAGCTCTGTGCAACCCACTGAACAGCCTCCAGGTAGGGTGAAGAAGAGGACAAGGGCTCTCAGGAACGTGGGTTGTGCCTTCAAACATGCCTGCACTTGGTAAAATGGATTGGTAAAATGGATTCTTTGAAACTAAACCTTACCGTTGGCACTGCCCTTTGTTATTATTTTTTTCTGTCTTAGAGATGATTCTTGCAAAGTTGACGTTTCTAATTGTCCTTTGGATTTTGCTAAAATGCTCATTAAAATGTCACACTGTGGGATTTATCTACAGATAATGTAAATTCCAAGCACTGGAGGACCTCAGTCAGGCGGTACAAAAGGCTGTTAGGGCCTAGCTCCAATCAGTGTGATGCTAATAAAAGAGGGATGTATTTTGCATAATAATCAAGGCCCTTGCCAGCCTCACCCTGCTGACGCTTCAGGGCCTCCTCAGCTGCCTCTCCCAGCTGCCTGTTGTTCCAGAAACAGGCAAAGTGTGTGACACACATACCGGACCCTGGCTCCTACATTTTTTTTTCTAGGCTTTGTCCTGTAAGCCCTGGTATTCTTGGTACCCACTTTCTGACCTGCTTTCTGGTCACCAATTGTGCAGTATTATCCCAAAACTGTCTTTGACAAGAGGGGAAATTTTAGGTGCAAGACTCAGAGCCAATGTACTAAAGAAAATCTTCAGAATTGTACAAGGCTGGCAAGTCTGAATAACTAGTTGGCATACTTCTATCTTGGGCTTCTCTCACAGGGCACAGACCAGCTAAAATTCTCTTAAAGTGGCTCAAAGTTCATTTTCTCCAGGGAGAAAAATGTAGAGGGTGGGGACAATGGTCTGGGAAGTTCCTGATATTATTGCTACAGAAATAAAAATTTATACCCTTAACATGTTTCTGGCTTAAAATATAAAAGCTATATACATAGTCAGCGTGCAACTTGACTCTGGCCAGCAGCTCGGGCTGTCAGGCAGCCAGTACCACCCCAGACGCTAAGGTTTAACTACTTGCAGCTGAACAGTCCTTCAGAGATGTTCATCTCTTATTTGTAGCAAAATAAATAACGGTGGATAGATAACTAAATGATGACATTAGCGGGCAAACCGGGAGATAAACTACGGTGCAGCCAGCCATCTGATAAAAATCATGTGACTACTGGACAAGAATGAGGCAGATCTTTCCGATGGAACATGGAAAATGTCCAAGTGGAAAAAGAGAAGCTTCCCCCAAAGGGATGAACAGCAATGATTTCACGTTTATATGTACATAAAACATATCATGAGATGTGGGAAAGCCATGGTCTGGAAACCATGAAGCTGTTTTGGGTTGCGAAAGGCAGGAGGAGGCTGTGCACGGGCATTTCCTGTTCTGACATTATTTCTTTAATTTGTAAACTTTACATAACCTTTTATTACTTCTCATTTAAAACGAAAATGGCAAACCACAACTGTAAGCCTTTGACTTTGAGTGGCTCAGGTGCCTGGGGGAGAGGAAAGGAAAACTGGAATTACAGCTGAGCCATTACTAAACTTTGGCGTTTTCTCAAGAGATGGCAGAGCTTCTGATTGCCATCAGTGTGCACACTGAGAATACAGCGTGGCTCTGTGGGCACCCAGGAGAAAGGACCAGGGGCAACCCTGTGTCTGCACATGAAAGAAAACTCTTTTCACTGCCTGACCTTTTGGTCTTAGAGAGTTGAGGGAAGAGGGATGTATAAAAATTCCACTTTGTACTTTAAGATAATTAAAAATACAATAAATAGACAAAAGCAGTTTGAACATAGATGCCCTGCGTGGGTGGATGCCCAGAACACACGAGTTACTGCTTTTATTACTGATTTTCTGAAACAGAGTCTCATTATGTACCTCTAGCTGGCCTCACAGAGTTCTACATGTTTCCAGCTCATCAATGCTGAGATCAAACGTGTGTGCCACCACACCTGGCCCAAATTAAATAAAACCTCAGCATGGGGCATGAGGCAATTCCCAAGGAGGGACCCCGGAGGGAGGCGCTAGAACTTCCCAGCACAGCACATGTTTTAGGACATAGAGAAATCGAGCTGGGGGAGGGGAAGTGGAGAAACGACTTCCCAGGAGCACCTGGTCCTCTTCTTGAGGATTAGGGTCAACCTTCATTGAAGATGCTAACCGGCATCTATGACTCCAGACCCAGGCAATCTGACGCCCTCTTCTGGCCTCCACAGGCACTGCATCCATATGGTGCAATGACACACTCAAACAAAATATATATACACATTAAAAATTAAATAAAATGAAAAAATATTTTTAAAAATGTCAAGCTGGAACTGACCTAAAAACTTTCTTCCTGCTGGATAGCTTTATAGTGCTGGGTCTATGAAGAGTTAAGTAGGCTACTAGGGAAAAGAGTTTCAATGTGTTTATCCAGAATTGAGCTCTAGTGTCACAATACTGCCCTGCCAAGAGGTGCCCACAGGTACAACAGTGGCATGGACTTTATGGGTCAGCCAGGTACTCTGGAATTGTCTTTGAGGCTTGCTTGTCAGGGAACAATGCAAGCCTGGTATTGTAAACCTGTCAAAAGCCCGTGGTCCGGAAGGTGACAGAGTCCGGGGATGGCAGTGGGTAACTTTTACGGTTGTTTTGCTAAATAGACAGAGTTATTGTCAAATTGCTTCTAAATATTTATGTCTGTACCCATAGATTAGTGCAGCTCTCAGCCGTGGCCAGAGAAGTTTCTTTCTGCTGTGGGAAGCAGTTAATGCTGAGACTCAAAATAGTTGAAGTGCAAAGAAACTTGCAAACCAGAAATATGGGGGCAGCCACCATTCTTTTCCCTCCTGATGGTGTCAGTCAATGAGCAATGCAACTCTATTTCTGTGTTTCTCCAGAACTTGTTTCTTTATCGCCCTCGGCATACCTTTCCTGGGCCACCTTAATAGACACAGGCACAGTTGGCCCAGATCTGCATGACTGTCCCTGCTAATGGCACATTTGTGCACGCATATTATGAGACCTTGAGCCTTGGCTCAGTCCATGGGCCTCAGCTGAAAAGTAACACCAGACCTGTAGAGGGACCCCTGGGTTCCAATCTCTTATGACTCACCAAGGCCCTGTCATTAATTCATTTGAATGCTGCTTCTCTAATGGAGTTCCCAGATACTAGTTCTAGCCTTCATATATCGTCAAGAGAATTTTGGATAATAAAAGTCAGGTCACAGGGACTGAAGAACTGGTGCAGTGGTTAGGAACACTGGCTGTGCTTGCAGATGACTTTACTTCCCAGCATGGCGGCTCACAACCATCTGTAACTCCCGTTCTAGGGCATCGGACACCTTCTTCTGGCCTCTGCAGGCACCATGTATGCATGTGGGGTACATCCATTCAAGCAAAACACTTATTCACAAGACACACAGATAGATATCTTTCTAAAAATCATCATATGCCTCAGTAGCTTAAAATCCTTCAGGACGAGGCCACACAGTCTGAGACCTGGCTCTTGTCCTCCCCTCCAGTCTCTCCTCTAGCAAGCCCCTTTCCAACCCTCTGCCAGGTTTTTGTGCCTGCACACTGTGTCTTCTGTGTTTGTTTGTTTTTGTTTTGTTTAAACAAGACCTGGATAAGTAGTCCACGCTGGCTTTCAGCCTCCTGAGGGCTGGGGTCACAGTGTGTACTGTCACATCCTGTCTGCCAGCACTCGTTCTGTCCTGTGACCTGGTGGCTGGGAGAGCTGTCATGTAACCCTCAAGTGACATCTAGGCCAATCCTCCCTCCCAGCTGACCCAGAATGTGCCTACCCTTCAGTCTTCTATTAGCCAAGTTGGCGTTGGCTCTGTAAATACTTCCTGACTTACTGCACCGAGACTCCCTCTCCTGTCCAGTTACGTATTCCTATGTATTTCCACAGCCTTTAGCAGGAGCCCAGCACAGAAGAAAGCCACAGTGAAAGCCACCGAGAAGCCATGTGTTGTCTGTTCCTTGAGGGGAAGCACCATGCCTTATTCATCCTCAGTATGATATTAGCAACTCAACACATGCTTCTTTAAATAATGAAGAACTCATTATTGGGTACTTTTCAAATCAGAGTTTGTCTAGAACATTCCAAGTTGTGTGTATGTGTGTGTTTGTGTGTGTGTGTTTGTAGAGCAGAGGTCAACCTCAGGTGTGGTTCCTTAGAAGCTATCCAACAAATGTGTGTGTAATATATAATACGTAAATAATAAATAAATACATATTACATACATACATACATGTATGGAACAGAGACACACAGAAGGGATCTCTCCCTGTTTGGAACTTGTTAATAAGTAGGATATTAAAGTATAGGCTGGCCACTGAGTTCCAGGGGTCTTCCTGTCCCCACCTCCACAGAGCTGGGATACGAGTGTATACCAACCCAGCTGGGCTTTTCTCAGTGATCAAACTCAGCTCCCCATGCTAGCAAGGCAAGCCCTGTGCCAACGAGCCATCTCCCCAGAGCCCCAAATAATTTATCTGGCAACATGTCTTTTATGTTTCCTCATTTTCAAACACATAATCTTTTCTTAAACATTTTTTAATTTTTAGTTTAATTTCAATATGATAAGAATACATGCTTGATAGGTTTTTTTTAGCATGTGGTCCAATTTTAAAATTGGCCCATGAGTGATCAAAAAGAATGTCTGCTCTGTAGCTACTGGGGTCAGAGTCTGTGGATACCCAGGGTCAAGTCTGTTCATCATATGCTGCTTCTCTCCTCTGCGTTCTCACTGGGTTTCCCCCAGTTGTTGTGTTAACTTCTATTTGTTTTTTGTGGGAAGTCTGTTCAGCGGCACAAACAGCCAATCACTAGCCAAACACCACCTGTGATGAAATCAACACTCATTTAATGCCTCTGCTAGCATACTTCCTCATGCCATGGTGGCTGGCAGAGGTCACTGGAAGCACATACCAACAGTGAGAGGGAAACAACATGGAAAATGACGCCTACTTGAGTTGTCATTGAAGAAAGACACAACATTGGATAGTTTAACTTTTTAAGCTAATCAGGGGTTAAAAAAATATGAGACGCTTTCAGTGGAGTGCTAAAACAACGCCACAAAAACGTCTCCCTACACCCATTTGCACGCTAAGGTACAACCCACCCAGGCATGTCTCAAATGCCTCTGTAGAACTTGTGTTAGTTGTAATCTTGTTTCAGAGCACGAACAGGCAATGTTTTTTACCTCAAGACACAGCTATACCACTCCTGGACATATACCCAAAAGATGCTCCACCATACAACAAGGACATTTGCTCAACTATGTTCATAGCAGCTTTATTCGTAATAGCCAAAATCTGGGAGCAACCTAGATGCCCATCAGTTGTGGAATGGATACAGAAACTGTGGTACATTTACACAATGGAATACTACTCGGCCATTAAAAACATGGAAATCATGAAATCTGCAGGCAAATGGATGGAATTAGAAAAGATCATCCTGAGTGAGGTTTCCCAGAAGCAGAATGACACACATGGTATATACTCACTTATAAGTGATTTTAGTCACACAGTACAGGATAGAAATTCCACAACATACAGACCTCAAGAAGATAAGTCTGATGGGCATCTTAGGCTTCATGTTGGCTCAATAGTTAGGGAATTGGGGGATATCTCTGACATGGAGTATGTTGCCTGCTTTTTGATCACTTCCCCCTGATGGGACTTCCCTACCAGGCCACAGGGGAGGAAGAAGAATTCAGTCCTCATGTGAATAGATGAACTGCAGTGTCTGCGTAGCAGAGCTCCCCTATTCTGAGGAATAGGGGAGAGAAGACACGGAGGGAGGGTGGACTGGGTGGATAGGAGGGAGGGACCTATGACTGAGATGTACATTGAATTAATTAATAAAAAAAGAAGTTGGATAAATTGGCTGTGGTCAATGAAAAGTAACAGGTTTCTTAGTTGTGCTGGTGACTGGAGGCTGCTTCCTGTCCTCAGCGCCTCACCCAAGCCGTGATGAAGCTTGTCCTGTCTCAGTGTGATCTATGGAGAAAATGGACATCCCTGTGGATTAATGAATTTGTTTATTCACAGACATAGCTAATACTTCCTTAAGCACACATTAGTGTGTCTTTTAGGAAATAAAGAATTCAGGAGTCAGAAAGCCAATCTTGAACTCTAAGAGGGGGTTCTCCCAGCACCCCTAAAAGCCAGATTGTCTGAAGGAAAACTTAGTAGGCTAGCTACGTCAGTTAAATGGTTGGCAGAGACAGACTCAGGTTGCCGGTCCCTGACATTCGAGTGCTCTTTTCCACCCCTTTTTCCTTTTATTTCAACAGGCGGCTTCTATCCAGAGTGGAATTCCACCTTTGCTCTCTGGAAAGGTTGACTATGTGAGCCATTAATCTTGGTCCTCAAATACGCTCCTGGCTGCAACCAGCCGCAGAAAAGATTGGTCCTGGTGAATCCCAAGAGATGGTTTTCTAGGTCTATGGCGCCAGAAAAATCCAACTCAGGGTGACTTAGTCTGGGACTAATGCAGCCATTTTTCATTCAGCACCATGGGCTGCTGTTTATGAGAAATGATCTGGCAACTCAGGGAGACCGCAGTGACAAAGCACTCCAGCGGCACAGGCAGACAGATGCCCTGGCAGGGGTCACTGAAGGGAGGTGTGGCTGGGAGGCTAGTTCCCAGCACTTCAGATTCACACGCGTGCTCCTTCATCCTCAGGCCAGGCCACCGACTGATTGTGGTGTTGGGAAAGGACCAGAAGCCTGAGCAGAGACATGGGTTGAGCAGACATAAGTTTCTTGGAGTATTAATAGCACATCTGCCACGTGCCAGACTCACTTACGTCATTTTGTTTCATACACTTTACAATCTTATCATACACTTATCTGCAGGGCCTGCTGATCTTCCAAACATACTTTAAAAGCCCCTTGAAGAACAAGCAAAGATAGCACCCAGTAAAAACTGCCCCCAAACCTGGACCTGCCTCACTGGGAAGTCTGCTACCAGATACACAACCTCCAGTGGCCAGCAAGATACCAGCCAGTGTGGAAGCAGCTCTGGGAAGGGCGCGTGCTTTTCAGCATCAATAGGGTCGCATAGGCCTGGCTGACAGATTAGCTGTGTGGCCCTGGGCAAGGAACTTGATCACTGTTTTGTTTTATTTTCACTGTGGATCTGGAGAGTGGACCTGCTCCCCACCTAAACCATCTTTGAGTGTGAAGTTCAGTGTCATTGCAAGACCCTTCACGTAGCATTGTCTGACATTCCCACCACCCATCCCCACAAGTTTTTCACATTCCTGAAATGCTGTCTGATTTACCACCCGCTCCTGCTAACCTCCTTTCCACTCCCTGTCTGCATGGATTCACTTACCCCAGTCTTGCGATTCATCCGTGATGTAGTATGTCTCAGAGGGCCCTTCCTTTATACTGCAAATAATGTTCCATTATGTGAACGTGACTAACCTGAGCATCTGCCTGGCAGACCTCTGGATTGTGTCTTCCTTCTGGTTATGTTGAATGATGTTGCTATGAACGTGAACCTTCTTTTGGGTCTCAGCTCTCAGTTCCTTGGGGTTTATCTGGACCATGTGGCATTCTTTCTATGTTTTTTAATTGAAGAAACTGCCATTCTGAGCTCACCATTTTTTGCCTGTTTTTGCTTCTCTACAATGGCTAGCTGTGGCTGTCTTGCTAGCCGGTTGATGGGCCTGGACCCTAAGGTTCCTTTCCCACAGTCAAGGCTCCTTTTCCTTCCAGCTTGTGCTCTGTTAGCTCCCATCATTCATTCAAGAGTACCTCTCTTTCCCACTTCATCTTCAGTCTCCACCCACTCGCGTTGAGATTAAAGAAACAAACTAAAATCTACAGAAAATGAAGCATAGTATTTCCAACTGTCCCTCTCTAGGATGAGCCACATAGCTGCGGTGACTCTGTCTCCAGCATCCTTTCCTCCAGCAGGGCTCCTCCTACTCCAGGTAGCAAAGGCCTTATGAGCCCACTCAACCACAAGTCCATAAGATACTAGATTTAGTTTACACTACCACGGCCTATCTTGTAGATTGCCTCTAGTAAGATTTAAGACAGTAAGTCTCATTACTGAACTTTCATTGTTCCAGGTCATCTGTCTTCAGAGAAATGTGGCTTAAGACTACAGGAGAAGGGGCTCTTCCAGGCAAACCAAGCAATGGTGAGGTTTGCTGACCCCTCCACACACCATTTTCCAGGCTCTACCTGAAGTCCCAGAGATCAGCAGCCATCAGGGACTACCTGGCGAGATCCCTTCCCCAACTCCCTCCTTGCCAGGTTCCTCTAGGCAAACCCAGCAGCTGTGAGGTTTGCCCTGTCCTCTCTGTGCACCATTCCCCAAGCCCTAGCTCCATCTAAATTCCCAGAAACCGGCAGTCATCATGCACTACCAGTCCCCAGTTCCACCTAAGATCCCAGAGATGGGCAGCCAGCAGGAACTACCAGAGGCAGTCAGTCATCAGGGATCACCAGAGCCCTGCAGCTATCAGGGCCTACCAGCACTAGCTGCAATTCCAGAGGCCTACTACCATCAGAAACCACCAGGCTGGCTAACACCAGAGACAACCAGAGTGTGAAAAAACACACTCAAGAAAACCCAGGGCAATGTGACACCACACAGCCACCCTACGACAGCAAGCCCTGCACACCTTAACACCCCTGAAGAGCAAGACATGACCTTAAATCTAATCTTTTGAAGATGATAGAGGCCTTTAAAGAGGAAATGAATAAATCTCTCAAGGAAACACAGGAAAATATAATCAAACAGGTGAAGTCAATGAGTAAATACCTTAAAGAAATACAGGAAAATACAAGCAAACAGGAGAAGGAAATTCATAAAATTGTTCAAGGCCTGAAAATAGAAATAGAAGCAATAAAGAAAACACAAACTGAGGCAATCCTGAAGATGGAAAAACCTAGAAAAGAGAACAAGAGCTACAGGTGCAAGCATCACCAACAGAATACCAAAGATAGAGAAGAAAATCCCAGGCATAAAAGATACAATAGAGGACATTGATATATTGATGAAAGAAAATGCCAAATCTAAAGTTTCTAACACAAAACATCCAGAAAATCTGGGACAATATAAAAAGATCAACCCTAAGAATATTAAGAACAGAAGAAGATTCCCAGCTCTAAAGTACAGAAAATATCTTCTACAAAATCATAGAAGAAAATTTCCCTAACCTAAAGAAAGAGATGCCTATAAACATACAGAAAGCTTATAGAACTATAAATAACTCCGCCAAAAAAAGAAATCCTTCTGCCACATAGTAATCAAAGCACTAAATGTATAGAACAAAGAACAAATATTAAAAGCCACAAGAAATAAGGGCCAAGTAATACACAAAAGCAGACCTATCAGAATCATACCTGACTTCTCAACAGAGACTTTCAAAGTGAAAAGGGCCTGGACAGGTATCATGAAGACCCTAAGAGACTACAGATGCCAACCCAGACTACTATCTATACACAGCAAAACTTTCAATCATCATAGATGGAGAAAAACAAAATATTCCATGACAAAACCAAATTTAAACAACGTCTTTCCACTAAGCCAGCCCTACAGAGAAAACTAGAAGGAAAACTATAACACAGGAAGAGTAACTACACCCAAGAAAACACAGAAAATAAATAATTTCATACAAGCAAAACCAAAAGAAGGGAATCACACATTACCATCACCAACATCAAAATTATAGGAATCAACAATCATTGGTCATTAATATATCTCAACATCAACAGACTCAATTCCCCAATAAAAAAGACACAAACTCTCAAAGTAGATTGAAAACAGGATCCATTATTCTGCTGCATTCAAGAAACATGCTTCAGCAACAAAGATAGACATTACCTCAGAGTAAAATGCTGCAAAAGGTTTTCCAAGCAAATGGACATAAAGAACAAGCTGAAGTAGCCATTTTAATATCTAATAAAAGAGATGTTTGACCAAAAGTAATCAAAAGAGATGGGGAAGGACACTTCACACTCATCAAACGAAAAATCCACCGAGATGACATCTCAATTCTGAACATTTATGCACCAAATGTAGGGGCACCGACCTTGATAAAAGAGACATTACTAAAGCTTAAATCACACATTGAACCCCACACATTAATAGTGGGACAAAATATCCAACACACCTCATGATAAAAGTCTTGGAGAGATCAGGGATTCAAGGCCCATATCTAACATAATAAGGGCAATATACAGCAAGCTGATAGCCAACACCAAATTAAATGGAGAGAAATTTAAAGCAATTCCACTAAAATTAGGGATAAGACAAGGCTGTCCACTCTCTCCATATCTATTTAATATAGTACTTGAAGCTTTATCTAGAACAACAAGGCAATTAGAGAAGATCAAGGAGATAAACATTGAAAAGGAAGAAGTCCTATCATCTCTAGTCACAGATGATATGAGAGTATACACAGGAGCCCCAAAACTTATCCAGAGAACTCCTACAGCTATATCATCTCTATTCACAGATGATATGAAAGTATACACAGGAACCCCAAAACTTATCCAGAGAACTCCTACAGCTGATAAACACCTTCAGCAAAGTGGCTGGATATAAAATTAACTCCAAAAAACTCAGTAGCCCTTCTTTATACAAGCGATAAACGGGATGAGAAAAAAAAAATTAAGGAAACAACACCTTTCATAACAGCCAAAAACAACATAAAATATCTTGGTGTAATTCTAACCAAGCAAGTGTATGACAAAAACTTCAAGTCTCTGAGGAAATAAATTGAAGATGGAAATATCTCCCATACTCATAAATTGGTAGGATTAACATAGTAAAAATGGCCATCTTACCAAAATCAATTTACAGATTCAATGCAATTCCCATCAAAATTCCAACACAATTCTTTACAGACCTTGAAAGAGTAATCCTCAACTTCATATGGAAAAATAAACAACCAAGAATAGCTAAAACAATTCTGTACAATAAAAGAACTTCTAACGGTATCACCATCCCTGATTTCAAGTTGTACTACAAAGTAATAGTAATAAAAACTTCATGGCATTGGCAAAACAAACAAACAAACAAAAAAACAAAAAACAAAAAACAAAAAACAAAACAAAAAAAACAAAAAAAACAAAAAAAACCCCAGACAGGTTGATCAAATCAAAGACTCAAAAATAAACCTAGACACCTATGGACACTTGAAGAAAGAAGCAAAAATCATACAATGGAAAAAAGAAGGAGTCTTCAACAAATGGTGCTGGTCTAACTGGATCCCTACATGTAGAAGTATGCAAACAGATCCATATTTACTATCCTGCACAAAACTTAAGTCCAAGTGCATCAAAAATCTCATCATAAAACATAAAATACACTAAGTCCAATAGAAGAAAAAGTGGGGAAGAGCCTTGAACTCATTGGTACAGGAAACAACTTTCTGAACAGAACACCAACAGTTCAGGCACTAAAATCAACAATTAATAATGGGACCTCATGAAACTGAAAAGCTTCTGTAAGGCAAAGGACAGTCTCCATAGAACGAAATGGCAGCTTACAGATTGGGAAAAAAATTCTTCAACAACCCTATATCAGACAGAGGGATAATATCCAAAATATATGAATAATTCAAAAAATTAAACACTAACAAACCAAATAATCCAATTAAAAATGGGGTATAGAGCTAAACAAACAATTCCCAACAGATGAATCTCTAATGGCCAAGAAGCACTTAAAGAAATGCTCAATATCTGCAGCCATCAGGTAAATGCGAATCAAAATGACTCTAAGATTCCATCTTACACCTGTCAGAATGGCTAAGATAAAAATTCATGCTGGCAAGGGGAACCCTTCTTCATTGCTAGTGGGAGTGCAAACTTGTACAACCACTTTGGAAATCAATCGGGAGGTTTCTCAGACAATTGGGAATAGTTCTAACTCAATACCCAGCTATTCCACTTCTGGGCATATATCCAAAATATGCTTCACCATACCACAAGGATACCTGCTCAAATATATTCATAGCAGCTTTATTCACAATAGCCAGAAACTGGCTAGAAACAACCTAGCTGTCCCTCAATGGAAGAATGGATAAAGAAAATGTGGTACATTCATAGAATCGAATACTATTCAGCTGTTAAAAACATGGAAATCATCAAATTTCCAAGCAAATGGATAGAATTAGAGCTGTGTAAGGTAACACAGCCCCAGAAAGACACACATGGTAATACTGACTTATAAATGGATATTAGCCATATAGTAGAGGAAAACCATACTACACTCCACAGAGCCAAGGAAGCTAAGTGACTAGGAGGGCCCAAGGGAGGAGGTTTAAATCTCCCTCAGGAGGGGAAATGAAATTGACATCAGAAGTGGATGAAGAGAGAGAAGTGCGTGGGCGAGAGGGTGGAAAGGGGAATGAGGGTGGTGATCAGGTGCAGAGACCCACCGCCACACATTAGGCAAAACTTGGGGTGTCTTGTGGAAGACTTGGGGGAAGGATTGAGAGATGCAGAGGGGACAAGAACTACACAAGAAGACCAACAGAGTCAACTACCCATGGGGGCTCAGAGACAAAACCACCAACCAAGAGCATGCATGAACTTGACCTAGGCCTCCTACACATATGTAGCTGATGGGCAGCTTGGTCTCATGTGGGTCCCCTACCAACTAGAGCGGGGGCTGTCTCTGACATGGACTCTGTTGCCTGCTTTTGGATCACTTTCCCCTAGCTGGGCTGCCTTGTGAGGCCTCAGTGGAAGAGGATGCACTTAGTCCTGATGTTACTTGATGCTGGCAGTGAGAGGGGGATGCTCCATTTTTCTGAGGAGAAGCAGAGGGGGAAAGGGAGAAGATGATAGGAGGGTAGGACTGGGAAGAGAAGAGGGAGGGGGCTGTGATATGGATATAAAGTGAATAAAAAATAAACATCACAGCAGGGCCCAAGGGAGGATGCTTAAATCTCCCTCTTCTAGGTTCTGAATGTGGTTGAACCTGGTACCTCACCTGTGACCATTTTTATTATTATACTGATGTCCATGTTTGACTTCTACTGCTATATTAAAAACAGTGGCCAACAATATCAACAAAAAGGCTACAGGAGAGCCAGCAGCATGCCCAGCAAGCATTGGGAGACATAGGGATAGTGGTACTCTCCTACAGAATGTTTGAGGGCCTATGGTGGCATGGTGTGGAGAACTGACAGGTGTTTATAAAAACACACTGGCTTATGACTGGGCAATCCCCAACCTGGGCATCTAAGAGAGGTGAGCACATAAGCAGAGTGAAGCTGCCTTTGGAAGACCATTGTGAGAATGTTTAGTGAGCAAACTCTTAAATACAAATGCTTCCAGCAAAAGAATGCAAACAAACAAACAAACAAAACTAAAACCTGGCCACAAACAGAATGTCCATTCATAGGATCTTGGAGAAATAAATGATGACTTGTCTACACACCAGAATGCAATTCAACAATGAAACAATTGACACCACAGCATGAATATATTATTTTTAAAGCATTGAATGAGAGAAGCCAAAGTTTCCATAGTTTGTCTGAATGACGTTCTGGAGCTGGAGGAGCTCAGCTTTGGTTACAGAAATCAGAACTGTGGCTTCTCTGGGCTGGAAGAGGAAAAGAGAAATGGGAATCAGGGAATCAGGTCAGAGTGTTCCATATCCTGATTTTGGGGCTGGTTACATGGGTGTATACAACTTCAACAACCATTAACTTCACACTTGGGATCTTTGCATTCTTTTTTGTTGTTGTTGTTGTTACACAAATTACTCAATGTGGAAGAGTAATGATGAGAAGTAGCCATGAGCCTGCATTCCCATAAGTCCACCAGGCTGCTAGAACAGGACTCCACACTTCATAAGCTACTCTGATTTGAAACATCATACATTTTCATCTCTTTGGGTTTAGACCTATTTTAGTTGGTGGCAAGTTTGTTTAGACCCAGGAAGGTATCACTCCTTTTGCTTTTTACAGCAGCAGAAAGCAAAACTCAAGCTCCTCCAAGGCCCCACTGGCCCTCATCAAGCCTCCTACCGGAAGAAGTCAACTGCTGAGGACTGCAGCCAAGCCCAAAGGACAGACAAAATCCCAACCAGTTCCCCTGGCCTCCCGACTCTCTGACCAGGGCCTTCTGATTGGAACTGACCCCAGCAGCTTCTAGATACAGTTGATACAAAGCTTTCCCTTCTCCAGACCCTCCTGGAGAGGCTGCGATGCACTGTTCCTCCTCAGGCTTTCCTCAAGCACAGGCAAGCTGTTCTGACCCTTCTGGCCTTTGGAAGTTTGGTGTGTGCTCCACCTGCACCCACACACCTCACAGGCATGTTCCCTACACCACACATGTTATATGCACAGTACATGCATTATACATACACCACCCTGCACAACACAGCACACATATGCCACACAGTCACACATCACCCACAACACATGTCACACACATACTCTGCACACACTTTATACCCACACAGGGAACACTATATATCCAACACATGCACTATACATATTATATGTAACATACCATACATATCACACATTCCACACGTGCTTCACATCACACTATATATAACAACACAAGTGTATAATATGTATATAACCACTCATATTACACATAGCATACACTCTGCGCATACTCTGCCCACGCATTTAAAAACAAGGCACACTGCATACCAACATTCATATCACACAAATGTTAAAAGCAAACCTCACATACTCCATCCAGCAAATCCATACCACACGCGCGTGACTCATCTTCAACACGCAAACACGAGCACACAGCACACAATATGCCACACATGCCACAGGTACACCGAACACAACACAGGTGACACACAATGCACAAACAGCACACCTGTGCACACACACACACACCACACACACCACACACGAGCTCATGAGCCACACAGAGCATTTCACTCCAGCAGCAGCTAGGAGTGTGAAGATTAATGAGCAACATCATGCATTAGTTGGCAGGATTAACCAGTAAGCAAAGAAATGCCTTTGCTTAATCTTGTGGTTCTTGAAGTTTGGGGTATTTCAGAACTAGTGCAGGTTTCTGAGTATTTCAAATGCCTGGTTTCACAACTAGCCCAAGTTAAAAAAAAACAATAAAAGGCACGCTCTGGATATAAACATAGATTGAAGAAGGCTGCAGAAGAAAAGGAAGAAAAAACAGGAAAGGTTTTGGGTGCCATTCAGTGGCTGCAGGTAGGCAGAAGTTCAAATGCACTGTGAAGTAGCAATGTTTGTTTTTTCTAGAAAGATCCAAAAGATGAGCACTTTGACATTGGGTGGGAGGGGTTGTAGGTCTGAAAAGCAGTGGGAGTAGGAAGGACTCGTGCTGGGCCATTGAGGCACGGTGGCTGAGGTCCATAAACCCAGAGTTTAGGAAGAGGAGGCAGAAGAATTTCCTCTTGAGGCCAGCTTGGGTGTCATGCTGATTTCCAGACCAGTTTGGGTTAAGTAGGTGAGCCTTTGTCACAATAGAGGAGAAGAAAGAAAAGAAAAACAACCAGCCAAACAACAACAAAATCCTTCTAGGAAATGAATTTTCTGGAAACTGTTTTCTTCTCCCTAAGAGCTCAAGCCTTCAAATCCAAATGTCTTTTAAATACCCGAGGACCTGCCCTCTGCCCATGGACAGAATATTCAGAAATTACAACAGAGCACTTCTGACAAAGTTAAGTCTGAGACAGGAACCACAAGGCTAAATAAAAGGTGCCACTTCCCTGAAGGGTGTTTTAGGGAACAGTGATGAGTGCTAACCAACGCTGGGGGGCAGCCTGAGCTCACAAGACACCCCAGAGTCTTCAGGTGCTCCAAGAGCCTCCTCTTGATAGCTTTTACTTGTAAGCCTGAGGGGTCCTTCAAATGAGGTCAGGCTTTATGGATCTAAATGTGAAAAAGCAGGGGTACTGAAAACTACTGTGATTTTTCTCCTCTGGTTCACCATCATTTTTCCAGTCTGTGTCCTAAAGTCAGTTTCTTCCTTCTGACAGTCCTTCCCTCAGGTCCTGCCTTTCAGCTTTCAGGCCTGGGATTCACCTGGCTTCTAAGACTCTAAAGGCCAAGCACACACAGTCAAGGAGCAAGGGCTGCAGGTACAACTTTTTCAAGTGGGAATTTTTTTGCATACCATATTATAAAAGAACCCTGCACACCTGTGTTCCCCTCCCTTTCTATCTATCTATCTATCTATCTATCTATCTATCTATCTATCTATCTATCTATCTTCCTGGCAATGGGCAAAGAGACACCTTGGTAGTGGTGTTTGTACCAGTCCGTCAGGGGCAGAGCAGATGGCAGCCCTTTGTTCATCTTAGCTTGATGCCTGGCTAGGTGGTCAAAGCTGTCTTATCCCTAGAACTCATAAAAATCAAGTCAAATCCAGGCAACACAGCATGGGAGGAGGAAGACAGACAAAGACCTGCAGACTGTCATGGCACCCACAGACCTGACTTTTAGTGTATGGCACAGGCAGGCCATAGACACCCACTTGCCACCAAGCCACGCAGGACACCTAGGAGTCACTAGTGGCATGGCCTGTCTGCAGCGGGAGCCACCACAATGTGAGAGTATGTGGTGGTCAGTGGGAGAGAAAGAGAAGCAGAGCAGCTTGAGCGTTATGAGGAGAGGTGGAACTTCAGACTCAAGGGTGGAGAGGAGCAGCCTGTTATGAGTGGCCAGCCCTGCCACCTGGGGCCATGATGAAGTCTGATCCTGAGCTGCCACTGGGGGCCATGTCTGAGTCCATGGCTATGCAGTGGCTGGGGTTGGCGTTCCTGGCTTATATCACCACTGGAGAACATGGGTGTGTCTCTGGTCAGGGCGGCTGCCAGGAACCACTTGGATGCTCAGGGGTTGTGCATAACTGACCCCTCCCCCCATATGGTGCTGGGAGAGCTGGCTCCATCTTTAACACTGGCAGCACTTAGGAGAGTGGGCCCTGTGCCTCGCCCAGGCAGCACAGCGGAGCTGGTCTTGGCAGTAGGGGTGTGGATAGACTCACCATGCCACTTATCTGGCATGGGGTGGCATGGATGCAGAAGTGATAGTACTTTCCTCCCCTCCCCTGACACATCTGGCCAGAAAACGCTGCCCAGAGGGACAGGAGCTCAGAGGAACTAGCCCTGCCCCTTGCCAGCTGCAACACTCAGCAGAGAGGGCCCTGTGCCTTGCCCAGGCAGCACAGTGGAGCTGGTCCTGGCATCAGGAGGGCGAGAGCTTCCAAAAGCTGGCCCATCATTTGTCCCCTGTGAGGTGTCATGGGTACAGGGATAGGGATAAAGCCCTCACCCCTTACCACCTGTAGCAGTCAGTAGAACTGATCCTCAGATCATTAGAGTGTGTGAGCTGGCCCTGCCCCTGGCTTGGGCAACACAGTGGAGCTGACCCTGATGGTAAAGGCGTGGGTGAGCCAGCCCTGAGAGTGTGAGAGTGGAAGAGCTGCCCAGGCTACACTTGTGAGAGTGGCCCCACACCTCAACTGGGTAGCACAGTGGAGCTGGCTCTGGAGGTGTGACAGCATGAGAGTGGACCCTGCCTCCTGCTGATGAAGGCACTGACTAGCCAGGGCAGTCCTGGAGACCTCACCTGGTGGTGCAGATAAGGGAGAGCCAGCCAGCTGACCAGCTCAGCTACTGCCCAGGCCCAGGCCCAGGCCCAGGCCCAGGGCTCTGCGTTGGCCAACTCCAAAATATATATCATCTGCAAACAGTTGGGACATGTGAAAGGGCCAGCCCTGTAGCTCCACAGCTGTAGGATCTCAATGACACAGGACAAGAGCAGGATAATCAGGAGGGGTCCCTACAAAGATCCAGTATCAATGGTTCTGTAGACAGACCTAGAACCAGACCAACGACTGACTGCAATGAACATTTGCAGATTGACAGATTACAATGAGATGTTTTCTATACTTTGTTTGCTTTGCTTGTCTGTGTGGCTTTTTTTGGGGGGAAGGGGAAGTTGCAAGGTTGAAGGCCGAATATGAGGGGAGGGAGAGATGAGGAAGACTGGGGTACATGATGTGAACCTCACAAAGAACCAATAGAAAGTTAAATATGTACAAGTGTGGGTACACACACACACACACACACACGGAACTCAGTATGGACCAGAGGACTAGAAAATGGCTCCAGCACTAGAACTGATGAAAAGGGACACCCACCCACCTGCTAGAGCAGAGGAAGAGGATCCCACAGGAAAGAAATAAGACGAAAAGATGGTCTCAAAACTACCGGTCTTGCCTGTAAGGGACTGGAAAGATTCTAGCCACAGTCCAGAGAATATGTCAGGATTCCCTACTGGAGAAAAAGGCTCAGGGAAAGCACTGTGGTTTTGAAAAAGGAACCTTCAATGTCCCTGGAGTTTTATCTTGGATTATTTTTTTATGTTTCTAGACAGAGTCTCACTATGTAGTTCCTGCTATTCCGGAACTCACTGTGTAGACCAGGCTGGCCTCAAACTAACAGAGATCCTCCTGCCTCTGCCTCCTGAGGGTGGGAGACTAAAGGAATACACCACTACATGGGGGGGGTATTTTTTTCTGATGTCTTGACTTACCAAAAACTAGTGGAGCTAGCCAAAGAGCTTATAATGATCTTTAATCATTAATCAGAGCAATAGGGAAAGCCTATTAACAGAGAATTTCCTGGCAGCGAGTACTAAGAAGTCTAAGTGCAGTACGGGCTAGGAAGGCAGCTCAGTGGGGAAGTGTTTACAGTGTCAGCATGAGATCTGAGTTCAGATCCTGGCACCCTGATAAAAGCAGCACAGGAGCCCAGCTCTGGGTGGAGATGGACAGAGCCCGGGGACTTTCCACCCAGGCAATGCAGCTGAAAAGATAAGCTGCAGGTCAACGAGAGGCCCTGTCTCAAAACAAAATCAAGGTGGAGAGTGGCTGAGGGAGATGTCCTGGTGTCAAGCTCTGATCTGCACACAGGCACGCACTCCTTGGCCAGGCAGTGCTTTTGGTTCCGGTTACAGAAGCAACACAGGCAAGCAGAGAACTTAGGAAACGGATCCATCCAGTTTCACCACCCTGAGGCAAACACAGTTACAGCTTGGATTTGGTTTAATTACTAGCACTTAATTAATCAATGAGAGGATTTAGTGATAGTCATGGTTAAAAAGCTTCATTCATAAATATTTACCCCCCTCTTTCAACACTAGGGACCGAACCCAGCCTCTCACACTTGCTAGGCAAGCGCTCCACTGCTGAGCTCCACCCTCAGCACGCATTAAGAGGGTTCCGAAGTCTGAATCTCGGCTCACAGTATGTAAAGCTCAGCCTCAGCTCTGATTCACTGCCATTGAATGTCTGTATCGTACAATTCAGACCAGAGAGCTTCCACATAAATCAGGCGATTCGTGAGGCTGGAAGAATGAGATCAAGCAAGCCTATCAGCTGGACAGCTAACTGAAGGTTTGAGGGCTTTTGGGTTTAGGATCTGCTCCTGCTGGGCCTCTGGGCCCAGCTTCCACTAAACACTCAAAGCCCTGAAGATAAAGGGACTTACTAGTGCTGCTAGTCTGCCTTGCGGCCACTGAAAAAAAACATATTTTTACTTCCCACCATTAGGAAAGGGAGCAGTTTAGATTTTTAAAAGATCGTTGAGAATGTCCTGCAGCAGAATTAAAAAAAATCCTAACATAGGAAGAAAGAAAGGTGAGTGGTTTTCACTTTTAGCACACGGGGATAGTTGGTTCTACATTATACGCCTGATAGGGAAGCTAAAGACTCCGACTTGGTGATATTAATCAGGAAGATACAGTTATTTCACGACAAGGATTCTGATTTTGGGGTGACAGAAAACGTAAGGAGGGACAAGGACCACCTGACATACAAGCGCCAGGGTCCAGCAGCACCTCTCCAGCCGGGGCAGGTGGAATGGAGCCCAGCTTTATGCTCAGCTAGCCCCAAAGATTTGGAAAAAGCTATCATATTCCACATTCCCAAACTGACGTTTGTATCCTCACCATAGCTCTGGGTCTGTCTATGACTAGAGGACATTTTCAAGTAAATCCATGATGTCACTCTTGGAGATGGGTCAGTGGCATCTAAAACCAGCAATTGTTAACTGATCATCGCCACTTAAAAAACATGGGGACAAAAGAGGGACATGGCGGGCTTCTGTGACAACCTACACCCCCACTCTCTGCCTCCCCCAAAAATCAGCCTAGAATGGAAGCCCTCGAAAGAAACTTAACAGTTGTTAACGGTGGCTCTCCCTGGTCGATGGCTCCTGTTGGGGAAGAGCGTGGGAAGGACTCAGTCTTCTTTAAGGAGCTGGCCACTGGGAGTTTGATGGTGCTCTAGTGAGTATGTGGGCAACACAAATTGGACTTTTTCTTCCCTTCTTTTTCCTTAGGGGTGGGAATCACAAGAATTGGGGGCCAGTTAGGAAGTGGGTATGATCAGGGTGCATGATGTGAAATTCACAAGTTATTAATGAAGACGTTATGTTAGGGAGAAAAAACCATGGTGACGAGTTCATGAGTCAAAGACATTTACCTGATTCTCTTCTTTGAGTTCAAAATTCCACCCCAAACTCTCCACAGATTTCTAAACTAAAAAGCAAAAAACCTTTTCATAACTTTATTGCTCAACCTCTGTATTTCTCTGTGACTGATACATTTATCTCAAAATGAGATGTAAAACTGTGTCTTGTGACCATAGGCTTCCTGATGATAAAACTTAGATCAATTTAGCTATTATTATAATTACCATTAATCAATAGATCAAGTGCATTATATAATTTGTGAAATAAAGTTTTACGGAAGTATGTCCTTTCATACCATGAGATGGAGGATTTCTTGCTATCGGTGTATGTATCCAGGGGTAAACACTAATGACTGTTAGAATGAGTGCTTCTCTTGAACTCTTCCTGGAGTCAGTATAGGGGAGGCAGCTACGTCATTTGTTCTGCCATCAGGTCTTTAGTGATACCTGCAGACTTCATCAAGACTCTCTTTCTTAAAAGCAAAGCTTGGAAACTGCCTGGTGCAAAGAACTTATTTACTGTTTATTAGAGGAAATCATTTCTCACTACGTGTTCCAACCTTACACACACGCACACACACACACATACACACACACACACACACACACTTCAGAGCCCTGTGCTTGATGACACTGAGCGTCTGTGCTTCAGGGAGATTTACTTAGGGGAAGTGCTTTTGCAGCAGAGTTTCAGAACATACTCTTTCCTTTTCTTCTGTTTGTTTTTGTTTGCTTCAGACAATCTGACTTTGTTGCTCAGGATAGATTTCAACACACAACCCTTCTCCCTTAGTGGCAGTATTAAACAGCTTTTTCTGAGGTGGAGTCTTCTCATATAGCGTAAGCCAGCCAAGAATTCTATATGTAGTCCAAGCTGTCCTCAAAGTCCCAATCCTCCTGCCTCAGATCCCCATGTGCTGGGCTAAACGTGACTTTCTGTTACTGTACGCTTCTTGGACAGTGAGTTTGAACACTATTTTAAGGACTCAGAGCCTCTGGAGTTAGCCTGGTTAGCAGTTTTAATTCTGGTACCTCATGCCTTTAATCAAGGCTCTCACTCTTCTGAACTAGTATTCTAGTCTGTAACGTAGAGGTGATAATAGTAACCTGGTTTATTGGAGGCCCTGATATGCAAATGTTTAGAAACTCGGCATGATGGCTCGTGTCTGTAATCCCAGCAGTCAGGATGCTAAGGGGAAGTATGGGTTTGGGGCCTGTGTAGACTACTTAGTGACATCCTATATTAATATATATATATATATATATATATATATATATATATATATATATTGCTGTGTGGGCTGGATAAACAGTCCGATGGTGTAAAGCACAGGCTGCTCTTCCAGAGAAGCTGAGGTTGGTTCCCAGCACCCATGGGGTATCTTATAACCCTCTAAAACTCCAGGTTTGGGGACCCACCCCCACCGCTTTTTGCCTCCTTGGGCACTGCACACACACAGTTCATAAACATACATGTAGGCAAAACACTCAAACACATAAAACAATAACAAAAACAAATGTTACAAAATTAAAGATGCATGGTCAGGCCCACAAATGATGCCTGACACTGGAAGAGAAATCATCGCTAACAAGATTAAGAGATATTAATGTCCAGTAATAGGATACTGAATAGGTGTGGGTCTGGCTCTAATACTCAACAGTGCTGTTTCCAGCAGCAGCCGTAACCCTGGCTAGGAACATTACTGGCTCCACCCAGACCAGTTCAATAAGAAATTCAATTCTGGGGAAGAAATTCTGGGAAAGGACATGAAGTTGGGGAGGAAAGGGATGGGCCGGGATGTGTGAGTGGAACAGAGGGCGTTAGGATGAGGAACTGGCCGTGAATATGTATCAGAATACTACCCGATGTCCCCAGCAGTGGTGAGTGCCTTCTCTCAGTTCTCAAGGAATACATTTACTAGCAGTAGCTGAAGTGATCAGGATAGGGAAGGCTTCGGGGATGAAAGCACAAGGCCTATGAAGCAGCTGTCAAAGGGTAACTTACAAACTAATAGCTGCCGTTCTGTGGGCAAGGGCAAGATGGTCTTTATGTCTCCTCTCTTGCAAAAAGGAAACAGAATAAAAAGGAACAAATCCATCCACTGAGGTGCTGAAGGAGATGAAGATGTGGCAAGGTGGCTACGAAGGACCAGTTCTATACTTGGTCATCCAGTTCTCTGATTTGTGCTGTGCCAGAGCATCTCCTTCATTCCACGGTCCTGCCAACTCTAATGATACTGATCACATATAGGGGTCTGGTGCTGAACCCCAGTTCACATGGCTCACACAGGAAGAAGGTCTGTAGTAGTTTTTCCAAGTTCATGTGCAGTGCCTCTACTGCAGTATTCTTCAGGATGGCTAGAGGATGGGTAGAAGAGCTTGTTCAGAACGCTGCATTCTCATGGGGTCTGGACACTGTTTCCACAGCAAGTGGATATTAGTACACATGAAATGATTGCAGCCAGGTTGCCTGACAACAGCCGCAATAAGCCACAGTGCACTCAAAGAAAAGCAAACTCTCAGACACTGCCCTTTTTGGTGTGAACATGTGTGGGAAATGAAAATTGTGTACATAATACACAGTAGGTATTTTATTAGTTTTGGGCCCTTCTTGATCATATTTTAAAAAGACAGGATGTGAAAAAGAACAATCAAATAACATGGACTAAAGAGAGAAAAGCCTGGGTGTGTTTTGGTATTTCTTTACAAAAGAAGTAACCCCTGAAATATACCAAAAGATACAAAACTTAAAATCATTATCAACTTTTTGATTTTCATGGCCAAATTCTATAATTTAGAGGATGTGACTTTGAAAGACAACTAGAAGAACATTCCACAGATCCAGTGTTCAGAATAAAACCTACCAATTGTGCAGCAATCGCCACCGTGAGCCTCCGAGTGTTAAACCGCCACCACAGAAAAATCTCATTACCAGGAGCAGGGCACAAAATTGAGCTGCTGAATGGCTGACTGAGTCGGCTGCTGCTCTGGAGATTTATGTACCCTACAGCTCTGCAGAGTCTTCGACTAACCCTAGTTCACAGCTGCTACAGAGGCTGCAAAAGAACGCAGCCCTGTGCACAGCCTCTTAGTGCTGTCAGCATTTGGACCACAACAGAATAAGGCAGCGAAGGGCTTGTACTTCCTTATCTCATTGCAGAGAACGCAATGCACAGACATCTTCACGGCCAGAGGAATCCATTTCCAGGACATTTTTGTTATGGATAGTAGTTATAAAAGCAGTTCTCTTACTAACCAAATAAGAGCAGCTGCTGGGATCAGGGTAATTATTCAGGCCTCAAATCTTATTAAGATGCTTCTCAAATTGGTTCTAAATCACAATGTCACAATATTTTTCAAACCCAATCTTGAATATTTCATGGCTAATGTGCCTGCATCATTCTGCATCATTCATTTCCCCATGTTATTTATTTCCCATGGCCTCCTTCCTCTTTCTCTGAACTAACTCTGTCACTGTGGGAGGATGTAAATATTTTTACATCGGGTGTAAGGCATTTCTTCTTTGTGTGACTGCTTCAAAAATAACAACGGACCCTAGGGCAAACAAAATCTGTGGGAGCAGCTAGCCTAACAGCCTCTCAAATATGGCATAGCTGTTAACTGCATGCCATCAGCCTTGAATCACAACATACAATGGGGGGGGGCATCTTGGAGAACTGTGACGTGTACTTTCATGTACATATCTCAGAGAGAGAGAGGGAGAGAGATATCTAGGCTCCTATCTGCTCCTTTGTTACAAAACTCACTTTTATGTTTAATGATGATTTAACTACTTGTTTGTTTGTATGCATGTTTGTACATGGGGAGTGTACATGTAGATAGATGGGGTGTATGCATATGCAGCACACATGTGAAAGTCATACACAATCCCAGTGCCAGGTCTCAGGTGCCTTTTTGTTTGAGCTAGGGTCTTTTTTTGGCCTGGAAAATCTTTTGCATATATGTCACACAGTTTCCCCCTTTTGCAGCTTCTAAGCATTTACCGCCCTCTGCCTCCCCTCTCATCCTCACTGTGATTCCAGATGTGCACCCCTGGGCCAGACTTCCATATTTGTTTTAGGGATGCAAGCTCAAGTCACCAGGCTTGTGAAAGAAGCCATTTTTCCAACGGAGCCATCATCTTTCTAACCCTGACACAGCTGGATGTGGTGGTACATGCATGTAATCCCACTGCTTGGTGGTGCATGGTAGCAGGAAGAATCAGGAGTTTCAAGGTCATTCTTGGCTACTTAGTCTGGCCACATCAGACCATATATATATTAAAACAACAGAGCAAAACAAACAAAAGCCCCCACAAAGGAATTCCATTCTTAGATGGGGAAACACACATTGACAAAAGTAGTGTTCACCAGCCAACCCGCTTCTGAGTCTATTCATTGCTTTTGAGCAGTTTGGCATTTATTTGTAAACTGAAGATAACAAATAGACATGAGACTTGTATTTTCCTCAGTTCAGTAGCATCTGCAAGGCAAATAGGACATGTAGACAAACTGAGTGGCCAGGATTCCCAGTGCAGATTTTGTAGGATGTGCAGATGACTAGTCTCCAGTATTCCTGCTGCAGATTTTGGAAAACTACTTTTTCCTTCAGGAAGCCTTTCTTCTTCCCTTCAAGGACCTAGTAGTCACTGTGGTCGAACACTGCTCAGTGGATAAAGCACTTGCCATGAGTATAAGAAGCAGAGTTCAGGTCTCCAGCACCCACATAAATGTTGGTTGGGTGTGGCAGCCTGCTTTCAATCCCAACACCCAGAGGTTGGAGACAGGGGTCCTTGGAGCAAGCTGGTCAGCCAGACTAATCAATATCAAGATGGTGAGCTCCATCTTCAACTGAGCCATCCTGCTCCGGTGACTAAGGTAGAGAGTGATCAAGGAAGACGCCCAGTGTCAATCCTGGACTTCTACCCACAGGTGCATGTGAAAAAAAATGTATAAATATTTCAACAGGCAAGAAGGGAGAAGCTGACACCTGCCTTGAATTTCGTACCTGATTTGTTTGTTTATACAATAACAGCATCATGTAGTCTCTTATTTGCATATTTAGTCTTAGAAGCAAATAGGAATGGCATCGTGGTTGGTTAGGAGCTAATGTTTGCGTGATTTAGTGGTTTTGAGTTTTAATACAGAAGACTAAAACTACTTTTGGTTCACAATAAAAAAAATGACTTAAATTCAGAATCCAACTGTACAGACTGATCATTCTTGTAGTAGTCTTAGGACTGACCCACTCGCTGGGTGACACCATTTCTTCCTCTCAGCATCTTTCTCGGGTCTCTGTGCTAGGGTGTAACGGCTCTAAGAAGGAAAAGACATCACCAGCAGTGATAACTCACAACGTACAGTGAGCACACAGATAATAAAGAATCCCCTCACAGGGAGAAGCGGGCTTCTTCTCTACTTCTCCCTCATGGTTCACAAAGTCTGCTTTTATCCCTGGATGTAGAAAGGGAAAGTGACCAAGAATTTCAGGTTAAGGCACATACAGGAATCACATAAATGATTATAGCTCATGTCCATGGAAAATGTAATTTAGTTAAAATTTTACCTGCAACATTTTAGGACCACATCTGTCACACTGAGTCACTGGTGTCACTGTTACTTCCTATTCTTCCTAGGACTGGGCTCCGTCCCCTCATCACTCTGCCAGCTAATCCTGCTGGGGGCTTCCCCAGTGTGGATTTTACCAGTGGACAAACTGGAGCATCCTGGGGCAAAACAGTCCTGAGTTTCTCAGTTTATTTTGTTTGTTTGTTTTATTATTCGTTATTTTTTTTTTTTGACAGGGTTTCTCTGTGTAGCTCTGGCTGTTCTAGAGTGAGCTCTATAAACCAGGCTGGCCTTGAACTCATAGACATCCATCTGCCTCTGCCTCTTGAGTGATGAGATTAAAGATATGTACCACCACAACCCAGTATTTATGATTTTTTAAAATCTTTCTTTCTTTATTTTCATTCTGCAATGGTCACCAATGCACATTTTGGTGCAATAAATAAATCATTTGTAATTGTTTCCTCAGTACGTAGTTTCAAAAGACAACTAAGGATGACAACTTTAGTCTCTTTGTAACCTCATAGCTATTTTGTGGGTATTTCACTCATGGAGCCCTTAATATATATATTTTTAACCATAGTATAGGCTCAAGTAGAAATTGTCATTGGGTGGGCAGGGAGAATAAAAGTAGGTTCTTCTTCTTATTATTTACAATTTATTCACTTTGTATCCCAGCTGTAGCCTCCTACCTCATCTCCTTCTGGCCCCACCCTCCCTTCCTCTTTCCTCCCTATGTCCCTCTCCCCTAGTCCACTGATAGCGGAGGTCCTCCTCCCATACTATCTGACCCTAGCCTATCAGGTCTCATCAGACTGTCTGGATCATTTTTCTCACCAGGGGAAGGTGATCAAAGAGTAGGCAACAAAGTTCATGCCAGTGACTGCCTCTGCTCCCCTTACTAAGGTACCCCCATGGAGACTGAGCTGCCCATGGGCTACATCTGAGCAGGGGGTCTAGGTCCTCTCCATGCATGGTCCTCGGTTGATTTATCAGTCTCTTCAGGCCCTTCTGGGCCCAGATTTTTAACTCTGTTGGTCTCCTTGTGGAACTCCTATTCCCTCCAGGTCTTTCTGTCTCCCCCTTCTTCCATAAGATTCCCTGCACTGTGCCCAAAGTTTGGCTATGAGTCTCAGCCTCTGCTTCAATACCCTGCTGGGTAGAGTCTTTCAGAGGCCCTCTGTGGAAGGCTCTTGTCCGTGTTCCCTTAAGGAAGATTAAGCCTCTTCCTTAGGGTCCTCCTTGTTGTTTAGGTTCTTTAGGACTATAAATTGTAGTATGCTTATCCTATATTATATGACCAATATCCACTTATAAGTGAATATATACCATGTGTGTCTTTCTGCTACTGGGTTACCTCACTCAGGATAATCTTTTCTAGTTCTATGCCTTTGCCTACAAATTTCATGATTTCCTTGTTTTTAACTGCTGAGTAGTATTCCATTGTGTAAATGTACAACAATGTCTGTATCCATTCCTCAGTTGAGGGACATCTAGGTTGTTTCCAGATTTTGGTTATTATGAATAAAGCTGCTATGAACATGGTTGAGCAAATGTCCTTGTTGTGTACTTGAGCATATTTTGGATATATGTCCAGGAGTGGCATAGCTGGATCTTGAGGTAGTACTATTCCTAATTGTCTGAGAAAGCACCAGATTGATTTCCAAAGTGGTTGTACAAGTTCACATTCCTACCAGCAATGGAGGAGGGTTCCCCTTTCTCCACATCCTCTCCAGAATGTATTGTCCCTTGCGTTTTTGATCTTAGCCATTCTGATTGTTCAGGGTTGTTTTGAGTTGCATTTTCTGGATGACTAAGGATGTTGAGCATTTCTTTAAGTGTTTCTCTGCCATTCAATATTCCTTTGTTGAGAATTTTCTCTTTAGCTCTGTACCCCATTTTTTAATTGGATTACTTGGTTTGTTTTAATTGGATTACTTGGTGTGTGTGTGTGTGTGTGTGTGTGTGTGTGTGTGTGTGTGTTGAGGAGGGAGAAGCCACAAGGTGTCCTCAGGCAGTAGAATCAGCATAGCACTGTGATATCTTGCTTACTGAGGACAAGCCGATCCTGTACATGGCTCCCAAACCCTCCCTTTTGCTTCACTGTTTCTGATTCTCAGAACTGCTGTTTACATTCCCAGCATTCACCCCACATGATTCAGGACACAGTGAGTCAGGACGACCTTTCCTGTGGAAGTCTATAGTTAAGGAATAACTGGCCAGTTATTTGGACATCCTGGAGTTAGAGAAACAGGTATGAGTGCCTGACAGCGTGAGCTATTGGACATCCACAATAGTGTCCTGGGTAGGAAGAGCACATGACTAATAAAAATTATCCAAGAAAACTACTTACGTATTACTGACAATTATTCTTTCTTTTAGAAAGATACTAGAAAATTCTGACATGTACTCACGTTGCTTAGTGCTAGGAATTTTTTTTTTTTTTTTTACAAAGGGAACTGCACATCTATAATCTGTATAAGATGGAGGGAGTGAAATACTCAGAAAAATGGAAAGATTAAAACTCACAGAGTTGTAAAAATATGATTTTTTAAAACTCTTTGTTTCTCCTCTCTGGCCATTTCACAAACACCCAGGAAGCCAAATGATGGAAACAGAGTTAGGAATTTGGCATTGCATGGTAGATAGCTTTAGGTACAGTGTAAGGAAACCTCCAAGATAAATATACCCCTGGAAAAATCCCACAGCCACAGTCATCTTGACACACACACACACACCATTCATTGCCTGTTTTTATGGCTGAAATGTGAGTCCTGATTTTTGCAGTGTTTTAGCGTGCCATCTAATAAACTGTCTTATGTAATTAATCACATCTCCCCCTCTTGCTGGCTCCAGTAACTCCATCCCTTAAGTATCTTTAGATCAAATGCCCATAAATCACACGCAGCCCCAAGCCAGCTCCAATCATTCCCCATTTCAATTAGAATGCAGACATAGCAGCCATCCTTTCGGAAACCACAGGAACAGAAGGAGCATCGCTGACCAAGCACATGCAAATCCTTCACACTCAAGCTGCTCACATTTACAATGCCCCAAACTTAAAAAACAAAATTTATGAGTTTATGAGAATACTGGGAACCTTTAAGGTGTGCCCGAATGTCTATGAGGGCTGCCATTAAAGCAGCTCCTGGTCAAATCTGATTTTTTTTCTTAGCTTTTACTCTTAGAAACCCTCAGGAGCATTTATAACAACTTGCACAAACAGAGCTGAGTCTATGCCTCTGTGACTGCATCCTGGTTTCCCTTCACACCTTGCTTCTCTGTTCTAACCCCATTAGTCCTTCTTCATTTAAGGTTGGCCATTTATTTCATTCATTTAGTTCACAGATACTTAACGAGGACTCAGCACTGGGGAATGACCAATTGCAGGTTCCTAGCCATACAGCACTTATAAACTAATGAGAAATACAAATAGAGAAATACAGAGACTAATTAGAACATAGCACAACAAGCTAAAGTTGGGAGCTAGGCAGAGTGCCCCATCAGCTTACGTTTGAGGGGAGCTAACCCAACTGGGAAAGGCTGACATATAAGCCAAGTCCTGAAGAATGAGATGCATTTTATCCAGAAAAGGATAAGGACAAAACCAACATTCAGAATGTGGCTCTCCTCTTTGTACCATTATTTCCTGACTGTTTTCACTATCAAGTGTTTAAACATCTTGACTGCCCAAGAGATCTACGCTATCCAAGATGTCAGCCACTAGCTGCCCATGGCTACCTCACCCTTGAAATGTGGTCAGTGTGACTAAAGAACCGAATGAGTTTTTGGTTGGTTTGATTGAATTTTTATTTAGAAGACAACATAATTCAGTTGTTCAAAAATTATTAGGAATGGTTGGAACACTTGCCAGAGATTGTGTTCCACCAAAAGAAGGGCATACGGGAGACCCGCCAACATGGGCCGCGTTCGCACCAAGACTGTGAAGAAGGCGGCCCGGGTCATCATCGAGAAGTACTACACGCGCCTGGGTAATGACTTCCACACCAACAAGCGCGTGTGCGAGGAGATCGCCATTATCCCCAGCAAGAAACTCCGCAACAAGATAGCCGGCTATGTCACGCATCTGATGAAGCGGATTCAGAGAGGTCCTGTGAGAGGTATCTCTATCAAGTTGCAGGAAGAAGAGAGAGAGAGAAGAGATAACTATGTTCCCGAGGTCTCAGCTCTAGATCAGGAGATTATTGAGGTAGATCCTGACACCAAGGAAATGCTGAAGCTTCTGGACTTTGGCAGTCTCTCCAACTTGCAAGTCACTCAGCCTACAGTTGGGATGAATTTCAAAACACCACTTGGAGCCGTTTAAGTCTGTTCTGTCTATTTTCAATAAACCTGAAAACAAGAAAAAAAAAAAAGAAGGGCATACGTCCAAGGCCTAGGGTCCCTAAAACAATCAACCCAGATAGCGGTGGAGAGCTATCCCCGGATGCCAGGTATGCAGAGAAACTTAGAATCTGCATTTTCAACTGGGAACTGAAATCTAAATACAAATGGAAATTTGATTGCAAACTGAGGCAAGTTTAGTAAACTTGTCAGATATGAAGACTTGCTGGCAGAAAAATATGGAAATGTCTAATTTTGGATATTAAATGTATATTAAAGTGGGTATATTTTAGATGAATAGTAGGTTAAATAATATATTAATTAATTGTATATCCCTTTTACTTTAAAAATATTTGGGTGTGTGCACACACCCATGTGTGTATGTGTGCCTACACATACATGTGTAAAGGCCAGATGACAACCTGCAGGAGCTGATTCTTTCCGTCCACCTTGTGGACCAACCTAGCATGTGGGTTCCTGGGGCTTAGCAAGTGCCTTTGCCAGCTGAGCCGGCTCTCTGGCCCACTTCTCTTTATTTTTACCCTGGTAGTTAGGGAGCTGTAAACCATATTTGTGTCGTATCCCCACTAGATGATGTGGGTCTGGAGTCTGGCTCTTTGACAGCAGAACTGGACCTTTACGTAAGTTCTGTTTCACAGTTTGTTTTACGTGCCTCGAATGTTTTAGACTACATGTAGACAAAGTTTCTGTTTGCTGTTAATCCCATAATTTTTTTTTCAGAAGCCCATTACTCCAGGTTCTATTTTATGTTCAAGGGTCATATAACCATATGAAACAAAGTTCGTGACTTCAAGGGGTTTCTGAATACTGGATACTCTGTATACAGACTGGATACTCCCTGAATGCATGTTATAAAGCAGTGTAAGGGATAGTGGCGTGGGCTGGGCCTGGGTGGCGAGGAATGGTCCTTTCAAGAACACAGAAGGCAGAACCTGGTGCTGTCTGAGGGAAGAACGTTCCAGAGGGGACTGTGCTTGGTATGCTCACTTCAGAATAAGGCCAGCAAGGCTGCATCACCCCATATATGTAAGAGTAAGAGATAAGACGTCAGCACGGACCAGATCAAGTATGGTCAAGGATCCCAATACAACGACGTGATGCTCACTGCTAAGTGTAATTAGGAGACACTGGAGGTAGAGAGCCTGAAACGGCAGGACAGACCTACGGTTTTGGAGGATCACTCTGGTTTCCTTGTTAAGAAGGACTATAGGGAACAAAAGGGGCCCAGAGAAACCCATTAGGAGTTTTGGCACAGGTCAGTGGTATCTTATTGAGCATCTATGGGTGTACACCAGAGAAAATGAAGATGGGATAAGTTATCTAGATAATACTCTGAAGCAAGATGATTTTGGCTTTTAATTCTATAGCTAGCATACCATCAACCTAGCATAGGGTCTGGTAAAGGCACAAGCAGCATACCCCTTCAAAGGGGTACAATTTTGTCAGAGACTGTCCTCCACTCAAAGGAAGAAGCTCTGGCCATCCCAGGAATAAGGAGTCAACTCAGGGTGACAGGTGTGCAGCAGAACAATGACACAGGGCCGAGAATTCCAGGAGAAAACTTCTTTGGTGTGTGGTGCGAAGAAAGGCCACCTAGGAGATCTCATTGTGTTGCCCATGACATCCACAGGCTGTGACTACGGAAAGAATCTGTGGCACGGACAGAGAAACATGGGAACCTGAAAACACAGCCACTAACCTCAGGAACATCAAAAGCAACATCGAAATGCTACTTAGCTCATGTGAAGTAAAAGTAATGCCAATTCTGATTTGTTTACCTTTCCTCTCCCCAACACTGTGATGTAATTACTGAGAGGATAGAACAAAACGGATCTTAGAGTGGTACGGGCTGAAAGCAGTCATCATCACTTTCTGTTTTTAGTGCATAGAAGAGATCATGGGTGACTAACAGACACATCAAACGAGAAATTGCATTTGTGGAAATACTTATTTACTTAATGTGAATGCATGTGTGTATGCATGCGTGTGCACACGTAAGTTCACGTATGTGGTGTGTGAGGGGGCATATGAGCCACAGCACATGTGTGAAGGTCAGGGGACAACTTTGCAGAGTCAGTTCTCAACTTCCACCTTTACACGGAGAGCAAAGTCAGGCTTCCGTGTTGGTGTGAGTGCCTTTCACCACCTTGCCTGCTCTACATAATTTATTTAAACACTGAGGCAGACACAGAGGAAGCCAGCCTAAAGGATGGGGGAGAGAGAACAGAGAACTTCTCCCTTGCATTATGCTCTAAGTGAGGTATTGCATTTTTAGAACCATGAACGTATTTACTTGGATTTTTTGATTTTTAAAAATTAACTAAAAAAAGATAAAGTGTAGTTGTTAATGACGTAAGCTAGTTTTCTTTATCCACTGGGCTGCAAAGCCAGTTCTTTTGAATAATTAAAAAGCTGTATTTAAAAACCTTGTAGCTGGGTGTGGTGGTAGAAATATGTACCTATGACTTGGGAGGCTGGGGCAGGAGGGTGGAGGTTCATTAGACTGTGCTGTTGACATGCTTCCTCTCATTTTTTCCTAGAGAACCGAACTTAGCTGATGACACGGTAAGGGCTTGATCCCTCTAAGAAAATGCAGGCCCCTTTGCCGAACTGCAGCAGCACGCTCTAGTTTCTAGGTTAAGAACATTTTGCCTTCTAAAATACAAATTCTGTTTCATTCAGGATTAATGGAGAAAGGAGGCTGTTCAACTGTCTCTTCCTCACTTCTACCATCTGAGGTGCAAAAGGTATGGTCCTTGGTTGTAGAAGACACAACAAATTATTTCAAATGTGTCTGAAGCTAAACACAAAAGAAACAAATGTAGATTTGTAAAGAGATAGTATTCTTTTCTGGATCTGAAAATATATTATCAGACTCATTATGATTTTATCATGCTTGTGTGGTTTTTACCTTAGTAATTATTTGTATTAAGTAAGTGTTTACTAAAAGTGATGGTCTGAGGTTTTCAATGTAAGTGGCACAGGGCACTCCGAGCACGGAATTCCTCTTGAGTGCAAAGCACACTGTAAATACTATTTACATCACAGCATTGCTTGCATTAATTGTTTGCATTGATTTAGTTTTGTTAGTTTTCTTTGTAAGTTCAACATCTTCTCATAAACATATTCACCATCAGATCACAAACGTCTCAGCTTTAGAATGCGTTCTCTCACCACCACTATACAGAAACTTTGCCAATCAAATTCTACCATGCCTTAGAAAAATCTATATGATAACAGCAAAGAGACTCCATGCAGTTATAACTAAATGTTTTATCTCTTTCTTATTCATTTTTTTGTCTATTTCTCTATGTCTAAGTCTCAGTTTGTCTGTTTTTAGCTCCTCTGCGGAATAATATTAATGAAATCAAATCATATGTGGGTTGTTTATAATTCAACATGTTGTGGAGAAGAAAAATTACTGAGGCTGTTGGTGTGTTGCCAAGTATTTTGTTGCTGCCTCTGTGGATCGTGGCCTTGATTTACCAAGGAATATTGGGGGCTGGTAAGCCTATTTCTAATCCAGTTCATACTAAAAAGAGACTGGAGCTAAGTACTGTGACTATGGGACCTGAAAAAGGTGAAATAAAGAGTAAGGATGGTGAGAGGATTAATGAGCACAGGAAGAATTTAAACCAACATTTTTGGGGTACGGGCCTGATAGCTTAATTTTGGCCTCAGAGGCCAAATCAGTGAAGAGAGCAAAATCTGAATGTTCGCTGCCTTTAGGGACACAGCGGAACACAGAGACGTTGCCTTTGACTGTGTTGGGTTTCCCACCTATACTGATAGGCTGTCCCTGCTCAGGAAAGGCACTGATGAGGTTTGGCCAGCACGTGCAGCTGCTGACACTTCTATCTGTTGATCACATTGTCTGCAGGATGACCGGTGGAAAATGCCTCACCTGTGCCACCTCCCATTGTGCGTCAGGTGAGCACAGGTCGCCACTCTGACTGACAGTGATATACATGGCCAATAAAGGAAGTTGCAATTTCCCACTAAAGTGTGCACCAGAAGGAAAATGAAACACACGTGAGCAAATCAATTCCTTAAAAGGAAGCCATGATTTATGAAGCTAGTAGGCCACAAGGAAACTTGCTTCTCAGGGCGGCGGCAGTGATCCTGAGGGCCATCAGTAGAATGAACCCTGAGTCAGGACGGGATCTGCTGCTCTGATGTCTACTGCAGGGTGGGAAAGAAAGGAGCCTCTCCTCTGTGGAGTCCTCCCTGTGGAAATCACAGTAGCACAGCCACAAGGCCTCTGACTGACCAACCCCTTTTCCTCTGAGTGTTTTCCAGATCGTTTGCATTAAACCATTGCTGCAAGCCTTGAATGTGGTGTGCAGGCTTTGATAAGCTGCAGGATACGTGGAGGTATTCATGTGAGTCATGGTTTTCCTTGGAAACACGCAGAGTAATAATGGCTGCATTATTCAGTGTGAACGTTTGATACATACACTTAATTTTGTTGATGTAGAAAGGGCAAATATTACATTGTGTGGCTAGGCGGTTTTAGAAACACACCAGGGGCACTTCTAAATTATAGGTTCTATTACATTTAAACATATATCGAATAATATATTGTAGTCCTAAAAATCAAACCAATATATCCATATGCACCCTGGATTATAGAAATGCATTAAAAAATAAGCAGTTCCAGGCACTGCTGTGGCATGAAGAGATTTAAAAAACAAAGTTCCCAAGGTCAGAGGAAACACCCTCAACCACGGCCGCATTAATACGGCAACTTCTAAAAACTGTAATGGTACATAAGATATTTAGAGGGCATGATGATCTCTGTCTCTCTCTGTCTGTCTGTCTGTCTCTCTATGTGTGGTGTGCCTATGTCTTTTTCCGTGTTGGGGATGAACCCAGTTCCTGATACATGGGTTCTCCTGACAGAGTACCTGTCTGTAACATGATATTTTGATATACAGGGTTGACACTGTTGGTCTGCAGTTCCATTGCTGTGATCCACAGACAACCTGTCTGGCTACTCAGCCTTCTGAGGACATCGCAGTGCCATTCAAACCACGGCCACATCAAGAGGTTTTCTTCTAGAAATCCCCAAGTGCATGTGAACTGGCTGGAGAAGGAACATGCCCTCTGATAAATCAGAGTACCCCAGGATGCCTTACACACTACATAGAGCAAAGGCCATAGATCAAGTGTGAGGCAGAGGCTAGAAGACAAGGCAGGAGCAAGAGAAACCCACCTAGAAGGTTGAGACCATGTTCAATGGTCAAACTGCAACAACAGCTTAGCCATGACAAGACCCCAGGTGCATGATGGGTAGCAGCAAGACTCCTCATCATCTGCTACCCTATTTCCTTTATGTCACCTGTGTAGCCTCTAAGGTGGTCATCTCTGTCTTAAGCTGTTGAGCAAAGAGAAGCCAGGAGGCCTCTGACCCCTCACAATTCAGCCTGACTTCCTTCCCTGTTTCTCCAACTCTCATGTGGCCTACAGGTGTTATGAACCTGCCTCCACTTAGTAACACTGCTTCTAAGGTAAAGGATAGAGGATTCACGGTGGCCCCAGCAAGGTAGTTCATCAAAGTAAAGGAGTGCTTTGCAGCTGCTGGGTACAGCAGGAAAGATGAGCATCAAGGCCCTGACCCTTCACTGTTATTCCATGTGGGATGTTTCTCTGCACTCCTATCTTCCTCTAGACACTCTGCTGGCTTCTAGCCTCTGGCCAGGCACAAAGGGCTGCTCAATAAATATTCTTCAGACCCAAAGTACAGTGCTATACCTTTATCAAATAACTTAAGTGAAGACCTAGCTTCATCACTGGCAAGGGAGACAGTTCTAGAATCCACTTCTTCATTGGGTAATTTGAAATTTTATTCTTTACATTTTGTGTAAATGTGTCTGTGTGTGGGTCTGTGCACGTAAGTATAAGTGCTCATAGAGGCCAGAGGAAGGCATCAGATGTCCTGGAACTAGAGTTAGAGGCAATTGTGGGACACTTCAATGTGAAGATCAAACTTCGGTCCTTAGCAAGAACAGTGTGTGCCCTTAACTGCTGATCCGTAAGTTCAGCCCCTTGGATAACAGATAATTTAAAAAGGCACAGATCATATATATGTTATACATATAAACATATATATATAGAATAAATACACACACATATATGTGTGGTTGTGTATATATATATTACTATTTCTAAGGTAAAGAACAGAGAATACAAGGGGGCTGCTGCTGTTCTCTGCCTGGCATATTCACATATATATATGAATATGTGTATGTATTCATTCCATAGCCAGCAACCAATTTCCAAACTCATGCCAGTCATGTCATTAAGATGCCTTACTAATCACTGGGAAGACTGGGCAAAGAATGAATACACACATGGTTTGGTTACTCAATCCCTTCCTCACAGACATTCCACTCTGACCATTTTGTCCTCTTGTAATGTTCTGTCTCCTTTGATTTTTGCCAGATTTTGAGCTGGACCTCTGCCACTTCTCTACCACTCAAGCTTACTGCCATCTTTTGGGCAAATGTGTTGCCAGGACCTCAATCAACTCCCGTGTTGCTTACACATTCTCCAGCAGGATGGACTGCATGTTTGGAGAGGCCCTTGGAGGTTGAGCACAAGAATGAAGAGTAGGTGGGAAATGTGGTTCAGCCTGTCGTCTAGACCCGCACTAAGGTGTTTCAGAAGAGACCAGACACCTTCTAAGGAAGAAGAACCTTCCAAACTTGACCAGTGCTGTCTCTTCCAAAGGCTTCTTCCAATGGGCTCTCTTCTGTGTGGGCAACTGTGCATCTTAGACAATCAGTCCCACAGGAATCCTCCCCAGTACTTGTGGGCACATTTGCCAAGATCTCCTTGGATTGTCCCGATACTCTCTAAAAGCAACTCAGGACAAAACTAAGGTGCCCACCAAATCAGATCACCAAATCAGACAGTAAGAGAGAAACTCACTTAGCACCAATGCCTCCTGCCGGTGGTTTACCTGAAAAAACTGTTTGCCTTCCGTTGTATAAATGGAAGACTATTATGTGTCACCCCTCCTCCCAGGATGGGTAACGCTACAACTTTTAAATTGTAACCACTTGGGTCAGTTAAAAGATGATTAAAGTGTCTGAGGACTCTGCCATATATATGAGAAAAATGACACCCAGGTTCAGCAACTTGGGCCCTGAGATACAAAGGAAGCATTCTCTGCTCTTCTATAAAACTACATTTATTGCTTCCTAAGGTAGCTCAGTATCATTCATGAGAGTCTGAAGAGTGAGCATGACCCACAAAAAAGGTCATTTGGAACGGGATGGCTCTTTATGTTCCTCGAGGTGGAAATGCACTTAGGAGCAAAGCAGTTAGTACCAGGACTTAATAGCGATACTAATTGTAAGCCTTGGCTGAGGGATACAATTAGGTTAATGATGAACTCAGCCCAGCAAGGGGGCTTTTAGCACAGTTCTTCTCAGAGAATTCTGCCCCAGTGTCACATATTTTTTTTTTGTCTACTCCAAAATATGGAAATATGCCCAGAAAGGGGGCAGGGGGTTCTACAGACCATAGAATTATGGAAAGACCTTAGAGAGAGAATTGTCAAGTTAGGCTTTGCAGTTTATATTGAATATATATATATATATATATATATATATATATACACACACACACACACACACACATATATATTGTTCATTGCCTTTAGAATATATATACATATATATGTACACATATATACACACACATATATATGTTAGGCTTTGCAGTTTATATTGAATATATATATATATACACACATATATTTTTCATTGCCTTTAGAATATATATATACATATATATGTATATATACACATATGAATATACGTATACATATATATGTATATGTATACATATATACACACACACATATATATGTCTATATATAATTGTCCAGCAGAGGATAGAGCTGCTTTCTAGTGGCCAGAAGGCTTCCCTTCCCTTCTCTTTTTTCTTTTCTTTTCTTTTTCTCCTCCTCCTTTTTATTTCTGCTAAGATTATGGTCAATAGTGTTATAGGTCAAATTGTGTTTTCCTAAACTCATAGAATAAACACTGTACTGTAATATGACTATATTTGAAGATAGGGCCCTTAAAGTGTACAGAGGTCATGAAGATGGAGCCCTAACCAACAGGATTGCAGCTTTGTAAGAAGAGGAAGAAAGAGACAGACCTTGCCCACATTTGCCATGTGAAGGTGCAGCAGGAAGGTGCCCATCTGCAAAGCCAGAAAGATTACTTTCATCAGAACCAGCCCACCTGTGTATCCCGGTTTTGGACCTCTTGTCTTCATAACTCAAGAGGGATATTTTTTGTATAGCCTCTGAGTTTGTAGCATTTTATAAAACAGGAGTCTGAGCAGGCTGAGTCAGAAGCTAGCTAAAGATAGACTACTTGCCAGGCATGGTGGCAAGTGATCCCAGTGATGCCTGTGATCCCAGCACTCAAGAGGCAGGAGGATCTCTGTGGGTTCAACACAAGCCTGGTCTACAAAGCAAGTCCAGGACAGCCAGAGCTTGATACATAGAGAAACCCTGTCCCCCTACCAAAAAAAAGCTAGGTTTCTTTGCATAGTAAGAAGAATAATGTGAAGATTGGGGTCAGAGTGCTAAAGGAAGGAGAAAGGAATTGTCCACTCTCATGCTGTGCATGAGGGGGACCAGGAAGACCACATGCTTTTGAAGGAAACACAAGGTCCAATGAGGGCTTCCCACACTGTGTGCTGTGCAGTGTGTGATACAAGAGCCCTCCATGTCTTATGAACTCTTCAGTATGGCAATTTTTAAAATAACAAAGAATCCTGCATGTAGTTAAATTTTCTTATGCAAAATAAAGCTTAGAAAGCTTGGCATGTGGCTACGACAGCGTCACTTGAATAAAGGGACAGATGCCATCAGCCAGGCACAGTGATTCCACACACCCTCTGTGCCATCCTTTGGGAAGCTTCTTAGCTGTGTTCTCTCTGAGTACTGTCTTGAAGAAATGAGAATCAAAAGATTCTTCCTAAGATTTCATTGTCTGTGTCATTTTGGGAAACATTTCTATGCCCCAGGTTGTCTATTAAAACAAAAAGGCCAAGACATGATTTCCCAAGGTCATTAGAGTAAATAATTATATAAAAATATGGTATAATTTAAATATATTTGATAATATATGCAAAAAGGTTAGTATTAATTCTTCTTTTACCTGGAACAATTGTAGAGTCACATAAAGTTATAAAAGTAGCTGAGAGAAATCCCACATAATTCCCACAGTGGTAAACTTATGCAACTTGAGTACAATAGGTCAGGCAGCGAGCTAGCAGTACAATACATGATCAGCCATCCCTTTGTGTCTGTGGAGGATGATTTCCAGAACCCTGTGGACATCACAATCTACGGATGCTCACACTCCTTGTCTAAAGTTGGCACAGCTTTTGCACGACCCTCACACATCCCCCTGAGCACTTTAGATCATCTACAGGTTCACTTAAATATGTACTATGACATGAATGCCACGTAACTGCTTGTTATGCTGTGTTGCTTGGGAATGACATCAAGAAAAGCAATCTGTGGACAGTCTCTACAGATTCACTCCTTCCTGAATATTTTTGGACTAGGCTTGGTTGATTCTACAGTTTGGAGCCTACAGATACAAAGAGCTGAATATACACAGCCCTGCATCATTTTATCATGTGTAGTTTATATAATCACTCCAGAAATCAAGACTTGGAAATACCTTATCAATGTGAAGATCACCCTCATGTGACCCCTTTATAGTTACACCTGTTCTCCTTTTTCTGGCCTCCATGTTCCCATTTCTAGGATGTTCTATAAACAAGTCTTTTGATACTGACCTTTCCGCTCAACAAAAATGCCCTTGACAAACACATATACTATTACTCAGTCATTTACTTCTTTGGATCACTGAATTGTAGTCTATGCACTATAGAATATCTTAGTTGGTCTTGGTTGGGCTATTAAGAAGTTATTAACCATCATGTAAACATTTTTGTATGAACTTAACTTTTTATTTCTCTAGGAGAAATGTCCAGGTGTGCAGGTACTGGGCTATATGTTACGTTTTCTTTTATTCTTATTTTTAAACCTAGCAGGATGTTTTCCACACTGATGGTATTAAGCTGCATTCCCTTCAGCAATGTGTGGAAGATGGACTTTCCCTGCATTGTCAACAGCACTTGGTATTGTTGTTCACTTTTCAAAACAAGTTTTTATGCTGCAGAATGAAATACTTGTTCTTAAGGCAAAACCCTATCTCAACAATTCTGAATATTCACTATAGAATATCGTGCCTATTTTTCAAGTTCTCCAGGATTCTTGGTGGATTTAGTCTGCTGGTTGGGTTCAGGCCCACATTTACTTTGAAGAAGACTCAACTGTCTAGTCACCTATGATCTGAGGACAGGCTAGGGATCTTGAGGGCCTCGTATCTACTATAAAACTAACACACAAAGTCCCTGTTTACTCAAATGATACACACCCTTCAAACAGTACCTGGCTCCTCCCTCACATGCATCAGTGCGTATGAAGCCTCTTATCTGAAGGACATGCAGGGTAACTCCTCTGGTAATGACGTACCAAAGCGAGTGGTGCCTGGGAGGCTTGTGTCTTGCTGTTTGTGACACTGGGTGCTAAGATTGCAGAATTTGTGGTACTTTTTCTTAAACTGATTTTTCTTTTGGCCTCAGGTAGAAAATTTTCAGTTTTGTGATGGAGCATGCTGGCCATTGAAGAGAAGACTCTCTTGGCTCCTGCTGTTCCCTGAGCCCGATTCTCCAGCTTTATTGGTCATCTCCTAGGTACCCAATAGCCTTCCCATATATTCCAGGTCTCTTCCTGTTAGTTGCAACTCTTACTCATTCCACTTTTGCATATGAAAACATTATTCTGAAAAGAGACCTGTGGACTCCACCGAACTGAGGTAAGAATGACACCCTGGCCACAAAGCTCTAGGGCCACCAAACCGTGATGGTGGTACAGGAGCACATGGTTTCTCCAGAGCAGGAAATCACCACCTTTACACGCTTGTTTTATGTGTCCATTGGAAATGAACTTGTTCCATGAGTATGAGTACAGAATGTGGCTTTCCTGGGTTCCAAGTCACTGGGGTTTTACCATGCCATGTTCTCCTGATTCTCTTCATTTGTCCTAAGTCTTAGCTCCTTCTTTCTCCCCTCCATCCCATTCTCTGGGCTTTGGCTCATCCTTGCCCTTTCTCTGTGGTTTCTCTGCTCATACTAAGGACAGACATTTTGGTTATCTAAGGTTGAAAGGGAATCCCACAGCTAATATAGCTGCCATTTTGGTGCTAAGAATGGGACCCAGGCTTTGCTCATAGTGGGTAGGAGCTCTATCTCTGATCTGATCTATCCTGAGCCATTTTTTACTTAAATTTTTTTTTTGAGACAGGGTTTCACTAAGTTGTCTAGGCTGGCTCTGACGTCACTTTGTAGCCCAGTGAAGTCAGGGACGTGCAAGTCTCCTGCCTCAGCATCCAAATGGCTGGGATTACAGACCTTCGCCAACAGGCCTAGAGTGGTTGCCACTTTTGATGAGTGGATATCTCCTGGGGCTGCCATGGTCGCACATTTCCAGTTCCTCCATGGAAGACTGCCTAGCAGTGGCCAGGGAGGACTGAGAGGCTCAAGAGCACAAAGGGGCAGCATAGTGATCGATATTACTTGTCACAAGTCCTTTGTTCTGTGATCAAAGGGATGGCTCCTTACCCCTTTCCTCAGACAGCGGTGTTCTCTCCCTTCCTCCTCAGTAAGAGAGACAGGCTGGTCTCATCCAAGGACAGGGTAATTTGGACAATGCTGGGAAGATGTTTCCAGGCTATCATTTCTCTGTGGCTGAAAGGGGGGGTACAGGTGGGCTGTTTGGTCCCGTGATGGTTGCAGTGAAGGGTAAGCCAGATACAGCCCATGGCACTGTTGTGTGCTAAGTACGCGTGAGCTTTTAGGGCTTGGCTCCTCATGCTGAAACTCCCCTCCCTTAGCTGGCTGAGCATCCTTGTTGCCCACTGAGATGTACATGGCGGTGGGGGCGGATACCTCATCCGATGCACATCTGAGTTTACAGAGAGCACGATGACAGGAAGTGTAAGGAGAGGACCGTGCTGTGGTAACAGCAGCCCCCGCTGTGTGTCCAGACCTCCTGAAAGCTTCATCTGGAAGGCCCAGGGCAATGACTCAGCTCCCGTTTCCATTTTCCCCTGAAGGTAATTGGGTTTCCATTAAACACTGATGTGCTCTCATTCCAGAGAGTGTGCAGGGGGAGAAGAAGGGGAGTGTGGGGGAGGACTTTTCCACCTGAGCTGCTTCTGCTTCTGAAGCAGCTGCTCATTTCCACCCACATTCACGGGGAGGCCATCGCCTCAGTTAGAGCAGCTGTCCTAAGACAGACAATGGCTGCAGCTGAGGGTGGGGAGAAAAAGGAAGCTCTGACCATCACTGTTAGGGGTGTGCACAGCTTTCACAGACGACAGTGTGGAGATGCCCCAAGGTGTCTGGTGATGGCTCAGCTGGTAAAGATGCCTGCCACCAACCCTGGCCACCTCATTCCATCTCCATGACCCACATGGTGGAAATAGAGAAAGCACTCCTGTGAGTTGTCATCTGTGCTCCACACATGTGCTGTATTACACGTGTGTGCAAGTGTGCACACACACACCAATAAACAAATGAATAAATAAACGCATGTAATAGCTCAAAAAAGAGTGCTTCAAGATTAAAGCTAGGGGCACACAGCATCCAGCCTCTTCTGGGTTTACATCTAAGAACACGATACCAGCATGACAAAGAGCCACCTGCAAGCTTCTGCTCGTCACTGTGAGCCATAGGCACTAACAAAGAATCAGCCTGGGGCTGCTGAGGTGGCTTAGTGGGTACAGGTGCTTGCTTTTGACCCTGGAGTTTGATTCTCAGAATTCACATGGTAGAAAGGAGAAGTGATATGATCATTATGGATAATATCAATATAAGTATAATACATCAAGTCATATCATAGTCTGCTGATATATACAGTTATGTATAACTTCTGAAACAGAGGAAAACCTTTCTTGTTCCCTTATGCGCCGGGAGCCAGTTTCCACTGGGATCATGCTTTTGAGAGTGGGTACCCAGGACAGCCACACTCCCTACTCGCAGCTGTTATGGGCACCTAGTGTTTGAGGCCAGGACGTGCTCCCTGGCTTTGCTGTCTCCTCCACCTTCTTCTGTGGAAAAGCTTCAGCCCCCAGGAGTGAATCAGGCAGTCCAGCTGCACCTTATTTCAGGCAGAGAGTGAGGGAGATGCTTGAGACCAAGACAGCAAAGCTTGCTGCTTATTGAGACCTAGTTATCCAGGAAGAAAAGGGGAGGGGAGCCCAGGGGGCTTTGAACTAACAGCAATCCTTCTGTCTCAGCTCTGCTTGGTGCTAGGATTATAGGCAAAGGATTTTATGAAACTACCTGGTTTTGGGTAAAGTTTCAACTTTACCAAAGACCAATGAAGTGAAGGAAGGTGCTATCATTATCCAGTGCTGGTACAAAAACTAGGCTGACGCCATCACCTAGCATTAGTGGCTCATACCTTAACTCACCAGACCATGAAGCAATCAAAACCCTTTTCTGGCTGGCCAATATCACTGTTCAAGAATCCTTTCAGAATCCTTGTGGCAAACTTAAGATCTGCTTTGCCTCAGAGGCTTGAGTGGAGCCACAGCCTGCATCTCAGTGACATCAGGCTCAGGCTCCCTACTGACAGTTGTGCCTGGAGCATCTGAAATCAGGGCAGTCAAGAGAGCCTTCTGTGCATGAGTAGCCCAAATGTGTGCACCTGAAACATATTTGTAACGTGGATGTCAATTATCCACAGCAGCCCTCCAGACCAAACCTTGTTGTTGGTTTGAGAAAATCAACACCTAACTTCAAGTCACTGAAACTGTGCTCTCCAACTCCCCCTCACACAGTCGTGCACTGATAGCGGTCCTCAAAGTTCTCCTCAATGTGAGCGCATGGAGTGGTGTAGGAGGATCAACCAGCCTGCTTTCGTCTCTGTGGGCTTCTTGATCATTCCAGAGAAAATGTAAAGGCCCCCCCCCCCCACCATTTAATGCTTTGTATATTTTCTTTAAAAATGTCTTTGAACTTACTCATTTATTTTATGCTGTGTGTGTGTGTGTGTGTGTGTGTGTGTGTGTGTGTGTGTACATCTGGGTGCACCTGGGTGCTCATGAGTTAAGAGAACAGCTTTGTGGAGGCAGTTCTCTCCTTCCACCTTTTGGGTTCCAGGAATCTAACTCAGATCATGGTAAGAGCTTTTATTGGCTGAGCCACCCAGAGTCAGGTTGTAAACACTAACTATACATAATTTGTAATTTTTTGGTCATACTTAGGCTGGAAGGAATAAGAATGAAAACAGCTCTGAGTTCTTACGCTGGAGGATCTGATTTGATTGTGGGAAGCAGAAACCTTACTGGAAATATTTACAAAAAGGGAGTAATTTTCATAGAACGCTGTGCACAATTCTTAAGCACTTAGCTAGGGGACTCTGCGAGTGAACACCCCTGAGAAAGCCCACATGATGGCAGCCTCTTTGTAGATATCAGAGCTTCTGATTTTTTTTTTCCTGAGACAAGGTTGTCTTTGTAGCCCTGGCTGTCTTGGAACGCACAGAGATCCACCTGCCTCTGCCTCCTAAGTGCTGGGATTACAGGCATGCACCACCACTACCCAGATTGAATTTTAGCTTTTAAAAAGCAAACAAAACTCTTCAAATTCAAGAGCCCCATTGTGAATCAAGCAAGAGTGATTTAAAAAAATTTCCTCTTCCCAATCCCGCCCCCATCCCCGGCCTGGTGGCTCTAATCTGCAGACAGGACTTGATTGCGATAATTTGTTGTTAGTTTTACCCTTGTGGCCATGGAAAGACTTCAAGAAAATATGGCCCTAAGATTTTAATATTCTGTGAATGATTTACTATTTAGGTCATTGTTTCTCAAGGTTCCACCCCCGTCAAAATTAAAGCCACCCCAGGCATTTTATTCTGTTGCATTTTCACTTTTCAACAATTTGTGATTTGTGACCTTCTACCATTCCAGTTAGAGATGGATTAGTTTTGATAGCTGGGCTAATGAGAGATGAATTAGTTTGTTCTTTTGATATTAAAATGAAAGAGCTTACAAGTGCTTATTTCTGGGGATTAGCTACTGATGGCTGGCAAAGAGAAAAGTGCTCAGGCCATGCAGAGTTGCTAGACAGGGAGAGTCATCAGAGCGGCATCCCTAGCAGGGAAAGCAAAATAAACACGCAATCATATGAGCGGCTTGCAGAAGCTAATCTAAGAGGGACAGCTTCGCCAGCAGGTGAGATGGTGAGTGACAAGGTGAGGGAGAGCCAGGAGAGATCTTCAGTAAACCCAAGCAGCCAAGGAGCTCCAGAGAGGTTAGGCGAGAGCCAAGAAGTGGAGGTGTTATGAGAAGATGAGACAAAGGAGAAGGATGGTTTAGGGAGGGAAGGAAAGAAAGAAGGGGGAGAGTGAGTGAGGAACAGAGACAGAAAGGCAGAGACAGTGAGATAGAGGGAAAGCCATCTCCCTGGAACCCATGCAAAAATAGTGAGTATGTTTTAAAAAGGATTTGTTTTTATTGTTTGTAATTATGTGTATGTGTGTGTTTGTGGTAGAGGTATGTGTGTGTGAGTGCCAACAGTGCCCATAGAGGCCAGAGATGTTGGGTATCCCTGGAGCTTGAGTTATAGGCATTTATAAACTCTGATGTGGGTGCTGGGAGCTGAACTCAGGTCCTCTGCAAGAGCAGTACATGCTTAGCCACTGAGCCATCTTGCTGGCCACAGCACCTTACTTTAATTGGCACAAGGGCTGCATGTGAGTGGATCAGCAGTTGCTCTGAGAGCCATGATGAGTGAGGCGAGTTTGCAAAAGGTCTGCATCTCCTTTTTGCCTCCTCTAATTCCCACAAAGTCATGTCTCAAGTGTCTTTCTCTCTTTGTGAATCTGAGCTGACAGGTTCCAAGGGTGGCTGAGGTCCCAGATAAAGGAGAAAATCTCTACTTCCTTGCGTGGTGGCAGAAGACAAGTCTCATGGAGGAACTGGCTACAAGAAGTTACCCCTGGACCAGAATCAAGTGTAAGCTAAAGAGGAAAAGCTCACCATTTGGGCTGGCATGCCATTGACAGCTTCAGCACTCAGCAAAGGGAAGCTCTCTATACACCAAGACAATCCTTGTCTCCATTCTTTTGTTCTTGTCAAATACAATTTCAGCCTTTGCATAACTTTTTAGGCTTATCAAAGGAAAGAGTGAGACAGCACACATTTTGCCCTCAATACAGTAAAACAAAGAACAAGCACCTCAGAATACCCACATGCATGTCTGATGGAGACCTTCACAAATTTATGCTTTATTGCAAAAATCTGTCCTGTTTGAAAAAGAAAAACAAAAACTAGCAAATAAGCAAGTGGGCTTTTGAAATCAAATTTGCTTAGGTTGATCAGATTTTTAGAAAGAACCAAGGGTAGGCTCTGTTTTGTTTTGTTTGTTTTTCAGTGCTAGAGATTGGACCCAGGGCCTTGTACATTCAAGACAAGCACTCTGTCACTGAGCTGCATCCTCTGTAGTTTTAATTCATATAGTACTTGTACTTTTCAAACTTCAGCCTGCACACACGCGCACATGCACACACACACACACACACACACACACACACACACACACACAGAAATGGAGAGGAGATGAGGGGAGGACTGTTAGTTTTCCCTCCTTTTCCTTATATATTGACTTCATTTCCTAGAGTCTGTGGACTCCTGCCCTCCACTGTTTGCAGATGAAGCAACCCAAAACTTGCATTTCTTGAGACTGACAGTATGGAACAGCATTTGGGCTCTTTACTGCTCATGGAGACAGGAACAGCAAATGCTGAGACGAGATCGAGGAGGAGGAGGTCGGCAGAGTATGAACAGGCAGTACCACCCCTTCCGTGTTGCCGATCACGGCTTGTGAGACAGGATTCTTGCCCCTGGCCCAGCTGAAGGCAGACACAGAACTGGGCACCTGTGTGTATCTGAAAGACGTGACAGTATCAAGAGTGGTGGGGACAGTGGAAGTTTTGGTTTCTTGAAAAACTCAGTTATGTTATTGCAAATATGTCTTTGTTTTAATCCCAAGCATGGGATATAGGACTGTCTTGTTTGCCCACAGCTGGTTCTTGCCTCTCGTGGGGGAGGATGAGTGGCCTTTGCTAGCTGCAGATAGTGGAATTCTGAGGACTCTGGGAGGGTAAGTACAAGAGCCCAGAGAGGGTCTTGTTGGTTCTGCTGCTGCCATTTGCTCAACTGCTAGATATCTCAAAGACTGAAATGGGTATTTTCCCAAAGAACCTGACAACCCTAACCAGACAGAACTTACTCTATGCCCCCTCTCCCTTATAATCTTCTTTATCTCCTACCTAGGGATGGGGGGTTGGCAGGGAGGTAGACACTAAGGAACCCCAAATAAAGTAGAGCCTGCAGATGGGGAGTCACATCTGCAGATGGGGAGTGCTGCTGCTGGATGGTGTGGTACAGTGTCATCTGGCTAATGCCCTGTGGGGGGCCTGTGTCTCCCCTGAATATTGTGGGAGTATGACTTCAACCCTCTATCAGGCTTGATGGCAATAGCAAACAAATGAAAGTGACGGCTTCAGAAACAGGAAAATGCTGACGTTGACTATAATATTATGATGCCTGCCAGCAAATGTGGGCGGGGCTTACTTCCTCCACAGTTCACGACACAGAGCTCCTCATTCTTTGGCATTATCTAGGTGATAGGAATGTTTTTGTTCAGGCGATGCAAATTTTGATTGTTTCCTGGGAAGAGCTGGTCACCAGAAAGACACCGCAATTATGCAGGCCGTCCTCTGGCTAAAGACTGGGCTAGTAACAGATCAGGCTCATGAGCTGAAGTCATGGAGCATAGGGAGAATGACGAACCTGAAGAAGGCTCTTTACCTTCCCCCTGCCTCAGTCGGGCAGCTCACCTGCTTTTTCTGCGAGGCATTCTAGAGGCTGACTAAACCTGAGGAGGTGGGCTGGGGAAAGGTCAAGCTTCTAGTTGGTCAGTTGGAGGAGGCCTGGACTTGAAGCCAGCATCTGCTGCTGAGCATCAAGGGGGAGGGGCGGTCATGCAGGACTGAGTCCTTAACCTGTGGGATCGGAGTCTGAATGTGGGCAGACAGTGTCAGAGATGGTTGGACTGAAGGAATTCCAACTAAGAGGAAAGCGGTGGGCGGGATCACCAAAGGCACTGTGCATAGCACAGGAATCTCGCCTATTTTATCCACATGCCCCCAAAGCCATTGGACAGTCTCACTTTACAGACCCTTCCATGGAGAAAAACACTCCCTGAGCATCACGAGAGGCAGACACCTGGCGAGGACAGAGCACAGAACAGGGAGGAGGCAGATGGAGAGGGAAGCCCCTTACCGTAGTGTGGGATGATGGCCCAGGCCATGGCCGAAGCGTAGATGCCGCCAATCATCCAGAACATGCAGAGCCAACTGAGGTGCTCACCCCGCTTCTCCCGGGCCAGGACTTCAGCAAAGTAGGAGAACACAGTGGGAATGGCCCCTCCAATCCTGCCAAGAAGGGCAGAGAACATATGAGACTGGGCTGGGACAGCAATGTGAGCTGGGGAGGGAAAACCCAAAGCAAACTCTAGCAATATGCATTCTCTTCCATTCATGGTGTAGTGAGCGACATGTATTTTCTGTCTCCCTATAATGATGGGTTCATGGCGAAAACAGACTCATGATTGCCTCGCCCAAACTTGAAATTGCAATTAGGCTATATGGACAGCAGGTGGCAGTGGTGTCCCACCCCTGTGGCTTACTTACAGCTTGTACTTCAGATAGGGTTTATGCTCAGCGTCGGACAGTCTACATAATACTTATTAAAAGTTACAGCAGTCTGGAGGTTTCTAATAAGTTCCTTGATTGACTCATGGAAACAAAGGGAAGCACAGTGATGTGTCTCACCAATGTGACTGATGGAACTTTGGGCACAGCTGTAAACAGGTGTAGGGGCTGTCTGCCAATTTCCATCCCTGTTGCTGCCCCACAGCAGTGGGTCTTCCCAGCAAACATGGAGCTGGCACCTCGCCTCCTAGACTGGTTCTAGCCTTTATCCAGGAGAAAGGCCACCTGAACGAGTACAAGCCTCACGGTCACTGGTAAAAGCACATAGACACAATCAAGTATATACCAATAGACGAGTGCAGTTGTCTATATATATGGTATGTCTATATATGATCTTTCGGCTAACTTGAAAATATGGCATGGCTAGTGGGGTGGGCCACTCAAGTGAAAGGCTCTCAGGTGAGAAGCTACACTATTAAAATTTAGTCTAGTCTGCTTGGTGAATCACATAATTTGAAATTCATCATAATTTCAAAAAAAAGTCTTGACCCTAAACTTTGGATCCATTGCCTCAGAAAATCTCACTTATTTTTGCTCCTAATTACTACCTTAAATATATTGTTTTAGAAAGACATGAAAACAGTATAACCAGGGTATGGAGCCAGCACATAGAGATCCAGCCTAAAAGTAAACACACCTTCATCTATGGCACCACAGGTGAATTGCTACTGACATTTCAATAATGTGATGTCAAAGAGTAAAACGTGTACACCCATCTAATCCCTAAGTTTTGTTGAGCCTTTAATACAATAAAGGAGCATCAGTCACACTCTCAGCAAATGCAACTTAAGGAAAGGTCATTTCGCAGCAAATTGGCCTGACCAAATGAACCACAGGATGCATAATGCACTGGGTTAGCCGGGAGGTCAGAAGATGGCCCCGTTTAAAGCACCTGGCCCTGCTCACAACGATGCTGCACCCATCCACCAGTGCAGGCGGGCAGGCTGCTCAGGTCAGGGTCTGTGAGCCGTGAGATGAACTTAGTGATCTAGACAGCATCATAGAAGATTTGATAGAAATGAAAATATTTGATTGCATAAGCCCATTTCATGAAAACTTATTTCTATAAACATTTTTGGTATGCATTAAAATATATAGTTATATATGTTATAAATGTACATTCATGTGTATTATAATGGGCCATCATATCTGTCTTTCTTCTTTCTCCCTCTTTCCCTTTATTTCCATCTCTCCCTTCCTTCCTTGCTTGCTTTTCTAATGCTAGGGATCGATTGCAGAATGCTTTGCAAGCACCATACCATGGAACAATATTCCCCAGCCCCACAGTGCATTTCTTGGCAGTAAGTCCCTTGCTTAAAGCATTTATTTCTTTTTCTCTAGGCTATGACTATCATGACTACTTCAGTTTCCTAGTGGGATAACTGCAAAAGTCTTCTAATGAAACACATGATTAACACACTCGGTGACTGACATCAGCGCTCTCACGGTCAGCAACCAGGCACCAAACCAACCACGTCTTCAAACAGGAGTCATGGGTGTGGTAGACAGTGAGAACTGGCTGCTCCCATACCACAGGACGCTTGAAATTCTCTCTTTGGCTTTTTGAGGAGCTCATGCTAGGTCATTTTAAAAATTTCAGCAATGTTTGAACAGGTTTTAAGTGGTTTCATTATAACACACAATTTTAGTGGGAAACAGAATGATTCTCTCAAAAATGATTACATGTTATTGCTTTTCCCATCTATATTTTTTTTGTAACATAACATTTCTGTTCTGTAGCATCTCCCCCACCCATGGTGTGTGTATGTTTATATTAGTATGCATGAATACGGGTGCACATTGTTGGCCCTTGCCTTCTGCCTAGTTTGAAACAATCTCTTTGGGCTGATTGGTTTCCCACTGCACATGACCGGTTGGCTCTCCTGCGAGCTTCCAGGGATTCTCTTGTCCCAGCTCCTACCTCTCTCCATGCTCACACTATACAGCTAGCTTTCACATGGCTTTGAGGGATTCAAACTCATGATTTTATGTGCTGCAAATGCCTATGCACAGGGCTATGTCTTTAGCCCTGGCATTAGTTTTCAGGGCATAAAAGAGTCTCTAGTTTTGGCTGACTCTTCATATTCTAATTAAGGCTTTATCAGGATTCTGGACACTCTGAATGCAACAGCCATAATTCATACTTCGTGAAAGCAAAATTACATGCCAAGGTATATCGGACACCTTGGAACTGAGATAAATGTACTCCTACATGGCTAAAGTTTAAGACTGCTGTTAGTTTTCAATACGTCAGAGTTAGAAAGAGAAAAAATCCTAAGTATTCAGTAATCGAGCCAGTTTTGATTCATTGCCTCTTTTGATGGTGGTCCTTTTTGCATCGTGGCTCTCAATCTGTTTGTACACCAGGCTGCTAAGAACTTTAATTAAGGGTAAATGAGTCTGAGGAATTAGTGCAGGATGCTAGTAAATCCTTTGCAAATTTCTCTATTCTCTAAGATCTACAAAACAGTCCAAACACTCACTCTCTCATTGTGGACTGGCCACCTATTTTAAGGAAAATACTACCATCTTCTGTAGCCTGCTTTACTCAGAGAAAAATCCATCTCTTTTGTGCTCAAGTGTTGCCTGCCTCTGGTATTTCATACTCTGTGCAAGGGAAAGGCGAAAACTGCCTGGTATGTGTCTATGTGTCCCCATCACCCAGTGGCATGTACCACATATTTTCTCCCAAGACTTTCAGATATTTATCTCCTGCTTTGATGACTTAAACACCTTGAAAAACAAGGGCACACACCACTTCTTAAATCAACATAAGCCGAGGACACTGAGGTGAAAGCACTGAGTCAGCATACTTCCCAGTGTTCCCTGTGCCTTGGTCACTGTGAGCACTCATTTCTCAAATGCCCCGTGGTCCTTATCACAGGAAGAGTTCGTTTGAGGTTGATCAGAAGGCCCTGAGCAATTGTGATGGACACTCTAGGAGCTTCTAAAACTCCATAAAACTGTTGTAGCTACAATAATTATAGTCAATAAAAAATTCTTGACAAAAGGAAAGGCAGGTGCTCTTTTGTCTTGTAAATACAACTTACTTCCTACCAAAAGTGGTGATGTCAAAATAAAGCTGCCCACAGCCCAGTCTCCAATGCTCGAAATAAAAAAAAAGGTTTTCAACTGCTGTTTTACCCCAACATTTTCAGGGAGGGTCCAATCAGTATCTACCATAAAGAAAGAAACAAACAGCCAGGCATGGTGACACGTGCCTGTAATCTCAGTACTTGGGGAGGCAGAGGCAGGTGGATCTTGGCCAGCCTGTTCTACAGAGTGGGTCCAGGACAGCCACGGCTACACAGAGAGAGCCTGTCTTGAAAAGTTAAAAACAAACAAACAAATAAAATTCCAAATATGGACTAAGAGAAGGTGAACACAGAACCCTTAGAAACGGATGGTTATTATAAGTTAGTCAGTCAGTATATGAATCAGTATTCTTGGGTTCCTAAAAAAATCTGAAAATAGAACTGTCATATACAATTCTACTATACGGAATCTAAGTCAGGAATCACAGTGACACCTGCACATCCATCTTCACCGTGACAGTGTTCACAAGAGCCAAGGCATGGAACAACTGTCTACCAGCGAGTAATATTTTGTGTTGGATGATCTTTTATTCTTGGGAAGCTGTTCCACTCGTGAGTGGATAAAGAAAGTTTGGTGCATATACACAATGGACCTGTATCCAGTTATAAAGAAGAAATTGTGTAATTTGTGATTGGCTTGGAATCAACCCTTTGTCAAGATACAAGATTCGGAAAGACAAATATGGTATGTGTTCTCTCATACACAGAAATAGATGAACGAAACTACCTATTGCACAAAAGCCAAAGGAAGGCACTTTAGGGGAGGGAAGAGGACTATGGCGGGTGGAGTGGACAATGATATACATGTATGAAAATATAATGAAATCCATACGCTAATTAAAAAGGCAAAATACAATAGAACAACACACCTAGTTATTTGTTTTTGGTGATGGTGTTTACCACATTAGCATATAATCCCTGAGAACAGATCCAAGATAAATATTTGGTGGGAGTTATCACAGTCTATATATTAGTAGCTCTTAAAAGTGTTGTTTTTTTTTTTTTGTTTTTTGTTTTCGTCTCCTTTGACCCATGGCTGCGGATATCTTCCGATGTCTGGAGCTATCTAGAGGCAATGTTAGTTGTTACAGCTCAGGAGGTACTTCCGGAATCAAGAAGGTAGAGGCCAGGGGGGATCCAAGATGGCGGCGACCAGCGCACACCATATCTGAGAGGCAGAGGATCTGAAACACTGAAATTGGTGAGTGAAGGGGCAGCCGAAGCCAGAACATTGACATTGAGGCTTCCTGGGTGAAAGGGGACAACACGTGAGCTGAGGCCATTTGGATCCAGGTGCCTTGCAGACTTCTCTGGAGATGGAGAGCAGCGAACTTTCGATCTCCCCCCCCCCCCCCCCCCGCACTTCCCCTTGTCAGACCTCCCTCCTCCTCAGCGGAGGTGGCCCACAGTGCCTGAGGACCATAGCACAGAACTCCCTGCCTGGTGACTGTGCCTGTGACTGAGGCAGCAGAGGCGGGGCTACTAGCTCCTTAGAGGCGGCTGCCAGCTGGGCCAGCCTTCTGGATCTGTGAGTAGCTGGCTCCGCAGTGCCTCCCAGCCAGCGACTGTACTGGCCGCCCAGTCCCTCAGTGGTGGTCCGCCAGGCCTGCTGGGCCACCTAGGTCCATGGACCGCTGCAGGGGTTCCGCAGGACTTCCCAACAGGCATCTGTACCGGTCTCCAAGTTCTACTGCTGTGGCTGGACTCCCAGTGGACCGCTACCGCTACACCAGCCTCCGAGTTCTGCGGCTGCAGCACCACTGAGCTGATGGAGCTCCTACACCTGCATTTGCCCCAGCAGACCTAAATCTGAGAATAGAGAACAGGGAGAACCCCTCTGGTTTCCAATTAGACCTGCTAGAGAGTGAGTGGGCCTTCAAATGAGCGCCTGCAGAGCCCCAGATCCAGGGTCCCTCTAAGCTAGCAGCCAGACACTGGATTCCTCCCACCCACACACCCACTGTGGGCAACATTCTTGGGACAGTGTTCTCAACATTGAAGCCCCTGTTCTGCGAGTCTACCAGTGGAGTCCAGGCAAACAACTGGAGCCGAGACAGAGCAGAATACCAGTGGCCTGTAGGTCACCGAGGTATTCAGGGAATCTGTGCATGCGCATTACACCCACGAACACCAGCGCCCACAACCTCTCCTGCACCTGCACCACCCCCTGCCCCACATTCCAGGCATCTACATTCTCTAGCACCCTGTCCTTCAAGGCACACTTACACACATGCACATGCTTGGTTGCCAGCATTTGTGCTTCTGTGCCTGTGAATCTTCCTCCCTGAGGTACAGCTGAAACACCAATGCACACTCTCAAACCAGTGGACCTCTCTCATCTTCCTGAAGAATACTCCAGACACCAGAGAAAGACAGACCCAGTCTGAACTACAGATTCCAGGAACAAACAGTGAAGGTTACAGATAGACAGCCAGAGGTCTGCTGTCCAACAAAAACCAGGACATTATGGCTTCACCAGCAACCCCCCAAATCAATGGATATTCCAATTCATTGGAAACACAGGAAAATGATTTTAAAGCTATGGTTATCTAGTTATTAGAAGCACATAAAGAGGAAGCGAACAAATCTCTCAAAGAAATAGCCACACAAATGGAGGCTAATAAAGAGGAATTGAACAAAGCTCTCAAAGAAATACAGGCAAATATAGCCAAACAAATAGAGGCACAAATAGTGGCATAGAGAGAGGAAAGGAACAAAAATTAGAGAACATCCTAGAAAGACAGGAATCCACATTCAACCAGATGAAGGAAATGGTGCAAGGCATGAAAACAGAATTGGAATAAAAAAACAAAACAAACAAACAAACAAACAAAAAAACAGAGAAAACCTGGAAGCTGGAGAACTTAGAGAAAAGATCAAGAACCATAAAGGTAAGCATTACCAATAGAATACAAGAGATGGAAGAGAGAATCTCAGGTGCTGAAGATACACTTGCAGAAATTGATACTTCTCTCAAAGAAAAAGTAAAATCAGAAAAGCCCCAAACACAAAACATTCAAGAAATCAAGGATACCATGAAAAGGCAAAATCTAAGAATAATAGGAATTGATAAAAAAGATCCCAGGTTCCAAGGCCTAGAAAATATTTTCAAGAAAATCATAGAAGAAAAATTTCCCAACTTAAATAAAGAGATGTCCATAAATGTACAAGAGGCCTACAGAACACCAAATAGACTAGACCAGAAAGGAAATTCCTCATGTCACATCAAAACACTAAATCTACAGAACAAAGAAAATATATTAAAAGCAGCAAGGGAAAAAGACCAAGTGACATATAAAGGTAGACCTATAAGAATCACACCAGACTTCTCATCAGAAACTATGAAAGCCAGAAAGGCCTGGGCAGATGTTATACAGACTCTAAGGAACCACAGATGCCAACCCATACTACTATACCCAGGAAAGCTTTCAAACAACATAGATGAAGAAAACAAAATATTCCATGAGAAAACTAAATTTAAACAATATCTACACAGCAGCCTAGCCCTACAGAAGATAATAGAAAGAAAACTCCAATCCAATGAAAACAACTACACCCAAGAAAACACAGGATACAGATAACTTCGCAACAAAAAATTAAAAGAAAGCAAGTAATGAATCACAGTAACACCACTAACTCCACAATAAAAGCAACTGACATTCATTGGTCACTATTATCAATCAACATCAATGGACTCAACTTTCCAATAAAAAGACAGACTAACAGAATGGTTGCAGAAACAGGATCCAACATTCTGCATCCAAGAAATACACCTCTACAACAAAAATAAACACTACCTCAGAGTAAAGGGCTCAAAAAATATTTTTCAAGCAAATGGACCCAGAAGACAACCTGGTGTAGCTATCCTAATATCTAATAAAACAGACTTTCAACCAAAATTAATCAAAAAAGATGAGAAGGGGTACTTCATTCTCATCAAGGGAAAAATCCACCAGGAGGACACCACAATTCTGAACATCTATGCCCCAAATAAAAGAGCACCTGCATTTGTAATTGAAACATTATTAAAACTGAAATCACACATCTATCTCAACATCTTAATAGTGGGAGACTTCAACACTCCACTCTCACCAAGGTACAGATTATCTAGACAGAAGCTAAATAGGGAAAAAATTGCACTTACAGAGGTCCTAAATCAAATGGGCCTAATAGATGTCTACAGAACTTTTCACGCAAATTCAAAAGAGTATACCTTCTTTTCAGCGCATCATGAACCTTCTCCAAAATATACCATATAGTTGGTCACAAAGCAAGCCTGAGCAGATACAAGAAGATTGAAATAATCCCTTGCATCCTATCTGACCACCATGGACTAAAGAAGAATCTCAACAACATCAGAAATAGCAAAAAGCCTACACACATATGAAAACTGAACAACTCGCTACTCAATGACAGCTGGGTTAAGGAAGAAATAATGAAAGAAATTAAATACTTCCTAGAATTCAATGAAGATGAAGGCACAACATACCCAGACTTATAGTATATAATGAAAGCAGTGCTAAGAGGAAAACTCATTCAAGCAACTTAATGGCTCACCTGAAAGCCCTAGGGGTTGGGGAAGCAGACACACCCAAGAGGAGTAGATGGCTAGAAATATTCAAGCTCAGTGCTGAAATCAATAAATTAGAAACAAATAAAACATTTCAAAGAATCAATGAAACCAAGAGCAGGTTCTTTGAGAAAATCAACAAAATAGACAAACCCTTAGCCAAACTAACTAAAAGGCAGAGTGAAACTATCCAAATCAGCAATATCAGAACCAAATGGGGGACATAACAATAGACACTGAGGATATCCAAACAACCAGTAGGTCTTACTACAAAAGCCTTTTTGACACAAAACTTGAAAATCTAAATGAAATGGACAATTTTCTTGACAGATTCCATTTACCAAAATTAAATCTAGATCAGGTAAATAGACTGAATATTCCTATATCCCTCAAGGAAATAGAAGCAGTCATCAAAAGTCTCCCTCCCAAAATAAGCCCAGCGCTAGATGGTTTCAGTGCACAATTCTACAAGGCCTTTAAAGAAGAGTTAACTCCAATTCTCTTTAAACTATTCCACAAAATAGAAACAAAAGGATCACTACCAAACTCATTCTATGAAACTACAGTCACCCTGATACCTAAACCACACAAAGACCCAACAAAAAAAGAGAACTTCAGACCTATATCTCTTATGAACATTGATGCAAAAATAATAAAATACTTGCAAACCGAATCCAAGAACACATAAAAGATGTCATCCACCATGACCAATAGGCTTCATCCCAGGCATGCAGGGGTGGTTCAATATACAGAAACCCATCATTGTAATCCACCATATAAATAAACTGAAGGAGAAAAACCACATGATCTTCTCGTTAGATGCTAAAAAGCATTTGACAAAATCCAACACACATTCATATTTAAAGTCTTGGAGAGATCAGGGATACAAGGCAAATACCTAAATATAGTTAAGAGAATATACAGCAAGCCTATAGCCAACATCAAACTAAATAGAGAGAAACTTAAATCAATCTCACTGAAATCAGGGACAAGGCAAGGATGGCTAATCTCTCCATATCTCTTCAACATAATACTTGAAGGCCTAGCTAGAGCAATAAGACAACTAAAGGAGATCAAGGGGATACAAATTGGAAAGGAAGAAGTCAGAGTATCATTATTTACATATGTTATGTTAGCATACATAAGTGACTCCAAAAATTCAACCAGAGAACTCCTTTAGCTGATAAACACCTTTAGCAAAGTGGCTGGATAGAAAATTAACTCAAAAAAATCAGAAGCCCTCCTGTATACCAAAGACAAAAGGGCTGAGAAAGAAATTAGGGAAACAACACCCTTCAAAATAGCCACAAAGGACATAAAGTACGTTGGTGTGACTCTAACCAAGCCTGTGAAAGATCTGTTTGAAAAGAAAAACTTCAAGTGTCTGAAGAAAGAAATTGAAGAAGATATCAGAAGATGGAAAGATCTTCTGTGCTCATGGATTGGTAGGATTAACATAATAAAAATGGCCATCTTGCCAAAAGGAATCTACAGATTCAATGCAATTCTCATCAAAATACCAACACAATTCTTTACAGACCTTGACAAAAAAATTCTCAACTTCATATGTAATAACAAAAAACCCAGAATTGCCAAAACAATGCTGTACAACAATATATCGTCTGGAAGTATCTCTATCCTTGATCTCAAGCTGTACTACAGAGCAATAGTAATAACAACTGCATGGTACTGGCATACAAACAGAATGGTGGATCAATGGAATCAAATAGAGGCCCAGAAATAAACCCACACACCTATGGATACTTGATTTTTGACAAAGAAGTCAAAACCATACAACGGAAAAAAGACAGCATCTTCAACAAATGGTGCTGGTCTAACTGGATGTCTACATTCAGAAAAATGCAAATATATCCATACTTATCACCCTACACAAAACTAAAGTCCAAGTGGATCAAAGACCTCAATATAAAACCAGACACACTAAACCTGTTAGAAGAAAAAGTGGGGAAGAGCCTTGAATTCACTGGCATAGGAGACAACTTCCTGAACAGAACACCAACAGCACAGGCTCTAAGAGCAACAATCAATAAATGGGACCTCATGAAACTGATAAAGCTTCTGTAAAGCAAAAGACACTGTTGTCAGAACAAAACGACAGCCTATAGACTGGGAAAGGACCTTCACCAACCCTATATCTGACAGAGGTCTAATAACCAGAATATATAAAGAACTCAAGAAGTTAGCAACAAATCAAGTAATCTAATTTAAAAATGGGGTACAGAGCTAAACACAAAATTCTCTGTAGAGGAATATAGAAAGGCAGAAAAACACTTAAAGAAATGCTCAATGTCCATAGTCATCAGGTAGATACAAATTAAAATGATCCTGAGATTTCACCTTATACCCATCAGAATGGCTAAGATCAAAAACTCAAGTGACAAGACATGCTGGAGAGGATGTGGAGAAAGGAGAACCCTCCTCCATTGCTGCTGGGAATGTAAACTTGTACAACCACTTTGGAAATCAATCTGGCACTTTCTCAGACAATTTGGAATAGTGCTTCCTCAAGACCCAGCTATACCACTCCTAGCCATATATCCAAAATATGTCTGAGTACACAATAAGGACATTTGTTCAGCCATGTTTGTAGCAGCTTTATTCGTAACATCCAGAACCTGGAAACAACCCAGATGTCCATCAACAGAGGAATGGATACAGAAATTGTGGTACATTTACACAATGGAATACAACTCAGCAATTAAAGAAATCATGAAATTTGCAGGCAAATGGTGTGATCTAGAAAAGATCATCCTGAGTGAGCTATCCCAGAAGCAGAAAGACACACGGTATATAGTCACTCATATGTGGATATTAGACATATAATATAGGATAAACCTACTAAAATCTGTATGCCTAAAGAAGCTAAGCAACAAAGAGGCCCCTGGGTAAGATGATCAATCCTCATTCAGAAAGACAAAAGGGGTTGACAGTGGAAGAGGGAGAAAACAGGGAACAGGACAGGAGCCACCCACAGAGAACCTCTGAAAGGCTCTACTCTGCAGGGTATCAAAGCAGATGCTGAGACTCATTACCAAACTTTGGGCAGAGTTCAGGGAATATTATGAAAGAAGGGGGAGTTAGTAAGACCTGAAGAGGACAGGAGCTCCACAAGCAAAGCAACAGAAAAATTGACAGAAAAATATCTGGGCACAGGGATCTTTTCTGAGATTGATACTCTAACCAAGGACCATTCATGGTTATAACCTAGAACCCCTGCTCAGATGTAGCCCATGGCAGCTCAGTATCCAAGTGGGTGTCCTAGTAAGGGGAACAGGGACGGTCTCTGACATGAACTCAGTAGTGAGCTCTTTGACCAACCCCCCCCCCCCCAGGGGGTAGCAGCCTTGCCAGGCCACAGAGGAGGACAATGCAGCCAGTCCTGATGAGACCTTATAAGCTAGGGTCAGATGGAAGGGGAAGAGGACCTCCCTTACCAGTGGACTTGGAGAGAGGAATGGGAGGATATGAGGGAGGGAGGGTGGGATTAGGGGCAATCAGGGAGGGGTCTACAGCTGGGATACAAAATGAATAAACTATAATTAATATAAAAAATAAAATTTTAATTAAATAAAGAATGTAGAGACCAGAGAGGATGCTAGACATCTCTCAATGCCTAAGATAGGCCAGGAAGAAAGAATTACCCAACCCAAAGTATTAACAGTGCTGAGGATAATGATGCTTTATTGTCAAAAATAGAATTAGTTTTATATTTTAAAAATCCATAAAACAAGGATTAAATAATTATCTTTTATACTACATTATGGGTGAGACTTCCATAAATTCTGTTAACAGGGAAAACTTACTGTTCATTGTATCATAATAGCTATTAAAAGCTGCTCAGGATCCCTTCTTTCAAGCTAATCTGTGATGGAATGTTTGCATACTGGAGCAATCAGAGCAGAGTGGCTTATAAGGCACTTCCTCAGTAACAGACATTAAGTCTATCCTATGAGCTTCCAAAAATGTCAAATCTTAATTATCCTGGGTTATAGGAGGCACAGAAGAATGAAATCCATGTAGTACACGAAGAGAACATGATCCAGATTTTGATTTACATAACGCTGCACAAATGAACTTGAATATTGATAATTGGCATTTTAGGGTTTAAAAAACCACAAAATTTTAAATAATTAATAAGTAACATTAACTTTAGTTTTTTACAACAATATTTATGAAACTGTAAAAATAAGGAGTTATATATTGAAACACATTCCTAGAATAAGTCAGCATTTCCATCCAGTACACAGACCTTGTCAGGTGTCTGTGTGATTCCATACAGGTATTTGGTAACTACCATAGAACATACTGACTTATTTTCCCCAGTAATCTAAGACAAATGAGTGGGACACTTGCAGGCAAGATTCCTTATCTTCTGGGAAACGTGAAGCCGTTAAGTTAAATCAGGTTAGTGTAGCAGATGATGGAAGATTTCAAGGGTTGTTATCTGCACAAACCTTCCAGAAGCAAGGCATCTTGACTGTCCTAACTCCCACAATGCTCCAGTCCAGGTGGGGAGGTTACATTTGTCCTTGTACCGGGTCATACTGAGTTATGTATGCTGCTGTGGCTTGATGACTTTTCTCCAAAGACCTATGCATTCCAGGCTTTGGCCCCAGCCTACCCAATTTTGACAGGTGACAGATAAAACTTTGATGAGCTGAAACCCAGTTGGAGATGTCATGGCCACTGGGGATGTGCTCTGGAAGGGAGGATTTGAAGCATCATCTTCCAGTCTTTTAAAAATATTTGTTTTTAAATATTACAATGCAATTACATAATGTCCCCCCTCCTTTTCCTCTCTGCAAACCCTCTCATAAACCCATCCTTGCCGTCTTTCAAATTCATGGCCTCTTTGTTCACTAATTGTTCTTACACACATATATTCATATGGTTACACATGAATACAAACATATATATATATATATATATATATATATATATATATATGTTCCTAAATATGACCTGCTCAGTCTCTATATTGTTACTTGTGTGCATGTTTTCAGGCTGACTCTTCGGTGTTGACTAGCCAATTGGTTTGTTCCCCACTGGCAGAGACGCCCACTGTCAGGTTTCCTTAGCTGCCTCTTGTTCTTTGTGCAGGGCTGAGGCCTCCTGTTTGACCCACATCCACTTAGCGCTGTGTGTAGTTGTTGTCCTTAGGCAGTCACACTGAGGAGACTTTAGGATGTAGCTTCTGACATTCCGAGGAGGCGATCCGACAGAGAACTCCCTGCTCCTCAGGCTCTTACAGTCTTTCTGCCCCTTCTTCTCTGATGCACCCTGAGCCTTTAATGCAATAGTTGTTCTGTAGATGTATTGGTTGGGACTGGGATCCACAACTCTGCATTTTGGTTGGTTGTGGTTTTCTGTAATGGTCTTCAACTGTTTCAAAAAGAACTTTCCTCAATGAGGAATAAGGACTACACTTGACTGTGGGTATGAAAACAAATGTTTAGGGTGTAGTTAGGGATTATGCTGGTTTAGTAAAGTGGTGGTTGTAGGTTCTTCTCCGAGGTCTCTTTTTTACTTCATAGCTTCTGCGAGGTGAGCAGTTCACTCTCCCACAGGCTACCTTCTTTTTGATGTATTTCCTTGCATCAGGCCCCAAAGTACCAGAACCAATCAACTATTAACTAAAACCTCTGTAACAGTGAGCCCCCAGTGGCACACCACCTTGAACAAGGACACACCTCCTAATACTTCCAAAATAGTTCCACCAACTAGGGACCAAGCAGTCAAATATATGAGACTTATGGGGGCCACTCTCATTCAAATTATTGCAGGATTTACTGAGTAATTTTGTTCTACTTCTAATTCTTCATTAAACATGTGACAAGGAATAATTGTGCTCTAGGGGCTCAGGTGATGGTTCAGTGGGTAAAGAGGACTCATGAAAACCTGAGTTCACATCCTCAGCATCCATGTAATAAGCCAGGCTTGGTAACATACCCTTATAATCCCAACACTGAGGGACACAGACAGGTGAACTCTGGGCAATGAACTAGCCAGATAGCTGAAACTGTAAGCTCCAGCTTCAGTGAGAGATCCTACCTCAAAAAACAAGGCAGAGAAGAAATAAAGGAAGACATCCCAACTTCATCTCTGGCCTACACGTGGGCACCCAATGGGTGAGCACACCTACAAACACATGTACACACACACACACACATACCTACACACATATATATCACACAAACACATGCTTGTAAAGAATTAGTTTAATTCTAGCTTCTTCACAATGTAATTTTCCAACAATCTTTTACCTCCACCTTCTGGTTTCCTTAGGAAGTGGGAAATTATGCAAGATCATAATTGAGAAGGAGGTTGAGGGAACACTATAAAGTCACATGTTCTGCACAGGTGATAAGTGTCAACACCCACCAGGAGCGGGTCCTGCCAGCTTTTATTAAGACAAGTATTACAGACATACACAAAGAACAGTGGAAGGAAAATAACTTTTTAATCCTGGCTTAGAATCAATGAAAAGGGGGGAAGACATTGTGCTGCCAATCAAATTACACAGCAGTTCAGACGTAACTGGTTACACTTCAGAGTACATCCAGAAATTAAAACAAAAACAAAGCATCAGCTCAAAAGAAGTCAGTATCTATTTTTAACTTTTAGTTTCTTAAGGAACTTCCACACTGATTTTCATTCTGGCTGTATTAATTTGCACTTCCATGTGACACAACTATACTGCTCTTGGACATCTACCCAAAGGGCCCGACCACCACAGAGGCACAGCCATTTTTATTGCTACACTAAAGAGCGCAAACCTCATACTCTCTAAACAAGCTAGGCTGACACAGAAAATGAGGGTGCTGTGCTGCTTAGAAGGAACATCTTTATTACACTAAGTCAAGATAGAGATAATCAGGAGAGGCCACACTTCCTGGAAAAGGACCTCCTCAGCCAGTGGAGAGTACAACTCCCCAATCTCCAAAATTAGAATATAAAAATAATATTTCTTGATGCAGAAGGTTATTTTCCCAATACTACTATGTAAACTATAAAGATAGTATTTTGTAGGAAACTTGGTCATTTAAAGACATTGATTTGTAAACATAATTTGGGCAATTCTGTGCATTGCCAACAAAAGATAACAAAAAAACAGCGGTGCGGCTATTGTAACTTATTCACAGCCAGATTGGGTCCCTAATCCTCTTGTCTGCGGACACATGCTCACCTGCAGAAGCAGGTTGGTGCCATGGGGAGAAATGGCACAGCCACTAAAGCTCTTGTAACCCTTGAGAGAGTTGGAAGAGCACATTCCCTCAACACCTAAATGACTACATGAATAAACAGAGGTGATTACTAAAATCATCTGTGAGAAATTATGAAAGCACACAGATATAATCAGTCACTTGTTGCAGCATCTTCTACTCATCCTCCCTCTAAATCTCTACTTGTCTACCTGTCATTCCTCCATCTACCTCTTCACCCTCTCAACGCTCTGCATCAATCCGACCATCAGTTGTTAGAACAACAGACAAAATTTCTACCCTTAAGGGGCTCCAAGAATGAGTTCTAAAGACTGTGTATGGCTAATGTGTGACCATGTGATGTTCTGAATGTGGAAGATACTTGCTTCATTCCTTTCCCATGGGATCAGCATGACCTCTACCAAGGGTAGACTGGGAGATAAGGTTTGCCCAAAAGGTTAACCTTTGCATCAGAAAAGCCTGCAAAAGGCAGTAAGATAGGGCCTTCCAAAAGGGATAGAGAGTGAGTAGAGCCATGCAGATAGTTATTTTATAGAAGAGATAACAAAACAAGGAAAAAAGAAAAGAGGTTAATCTTAACAGATGTTCACTTACCCAGCACATTCGAATGCTATTATTTAACTCATGTGTAAAATTATTCATGAGATAGTGCATTCTTTTACATGCACATGTACATATTTTAGTGGAATACATCCTTGCACTTCTAATAAACACAGTGCAGCTGGGCAGATCATGTTTAAGGCATTCGATAGCTACTTGTGGCCAGTTGGTTACCATTTTGAGCAACACATCTAAGGAATTATCTTTTCAATTAAATACATCCCAAGCACATGCATGCCAGGGAAGGTCCTCCCTTTCCCATTTTCTGAGGTCAGAGATCTACCTGGATTGATCTGTTAAAATAATTAGGAGCAGGCTGGAGAGATGGCTCAGTGATTGAGAGCTCTGGTTGGAGAGATGGCTCATTGGTGGGAGCTCTGACTGCTCTTCTTGAGGCTCTTGAGTTCATTTCCCAGCAACCACATGATAGCTCACCACCACCTGTTTGGGATCTGATGTCCTCTTCTTTTCTTTCTTTTTTTTCTTTATATTTTTATTAATTACAGTTCATTTACTTGTATCCCACCTGTAACTCCCTTCCTCCTCCTTTCCTAGTTCCACCCTCCCTCCCTCTTCTCCACCCATGCCCCTCCCCCAGTCCATTGATAGGGGAGGTGCTCCTTCCCTTCGTTCTGATTGTAGTCTATCAGGTCTCATCAGGAGTGGCTGCATTGTTTTCCTCTGTGTCCTGGTAAGGCTGCTCCCCATTCAGGGGGAGGTGATCAAAGAGCAGACCAATCAGTTCATGTCAGAGAGAGCCTCTGTTCCCATTACTAGGGAACCCACTTGGAGACTGAGCTGCCATAGGCTACATCTGTGCAGGGGTTCTAGGTTATATCCATGAATGGTCCTTGGTTGGAGTATCAGTCTCAGAAAAAAACCCTGTGCCAAGATTTTTTTTGGTTCTGTTGCTCTCCTTGTGAGCTCCTGTCCTCTCCAGGAGCCTACTTCTTTCATAAGATTCCCTGCACTCTGCCCAAAGTTTGGCTGTAAGTCTCAGCATCTGCTTTGATACCCTGCAGGATAGAGCCTTTCAGAGGCCCTCTGTGAGTGGCTCCTGTCCTGTTCCCTGTTTTCTCCCTCTTCTGATGTCTATCCTCTTTGCCTTTCTGAATGAGGATTGAGTGTCTTAGCCAAAGTCCTCCTTCTTGATTAGTTTCTTTAGGTGTACAGATTTTAATATGTTTATCCTACATTATATGTCTAATATCCACTTATGAGTGACTATATACCCTGTGTGTCTTTCTGCTTCTGGGACAGCTCACTCAGGATGATTTTTTCCAGTTCCCACCATTTGCCTGCAAATTTCATGATTTCCTTGTTTTAATTGCTGAGTAATATTCCATTGTGTAAATGTACAACAATTTCTGTATCCATTCCTCAACTGAGGGGCATCTGGGTTGTTTCCAGCTTCTGGCTATTACAAATAAAGCTGATACAAACATGGTTGAACAAATGTCCTTGTTGTATACTTGAGCATCTTTTGGATATATGGCTAGGAGTGGTATAGCTGGGTCTTGAGGTAGCACTATTCCTAATTGTCTGAGAAAGTGCCAGATTGATTTCCAAAGTGGTTGTACAAGTTTACATTCCCAGCAGCAATGGAGGAGGGTTCTCTTTTCTCCACATCCTCTCCAGCATGTGTTGTTTTTGATCTTAGTTATTCTGATGAGTGTAAGGTGAAATTTCAGGATCATTTTGATTTGCATTTCCCTGATGAGTAAGGACATTGAACATTTCTTTAAGTGTTTCTCTGCCATTCAATATTCCTCTGTTGAGAATTCTCAGTTTAGGTCTGTACCCCATTTTTTAATTAGATTACTTGATTTGTTGCTGTCTAACTTCTTGAGTTCTTTATATATTCTGGTTATTAGACCTCTGTCAGATATAGGGTTGGTGAAGATCCTTTCCCAATCTGTAGGTAGTCGTTTTGTTCTGACAACAGTGTCCTTTGCTTTACAGAAGCTTTTCAGTTTTATGAGGTCCCATTCATTGACTGTTGATCTTAGAGCCTGTGCTGTTGGTGTTCTGTTCAGGAAGTTGTCTCCTGTGCCAGTGTGTTCAAGGCTCTTCCCCACTTTTTCTTCTAACAGGTTTAGTGTGTCTGGTTTTATGTTGAGGTCTTTGATCCACTTGGACTTTAGTTTTGTGTAGGGTGATAAGTATGAATATATTTGTACTTTTCTGAATGTAGACATCCAGTTAGATCAGCACCATTTGTTGAAGATGCTATCTTTTTTCTGTTGTATGATTTTGGCATCTTTGTCAAAAATCATGTGTCCATAATGTGTGAGTTTATTTCTGGATCTTCTATCTGAGTCCATTGATCCACCATTCTGTTTGTATGCCAGTACCATGCAGTTTTTAGTATTGTTGTTCTATAGTACAGCTTGAGATCAGGGATGAAGATAACTCCAGAAGATTTTTTTTATTGTAGAGGATTAGGATTGTTTTAGCAATTCTGGATTTCTTGTTATTCTATATGAAGTTGAGAATTGTTCTGTCAAGGTCTGTAAAGAATTGTGTTGGTAATTTGATTGGAACTGCATTGAATCTGTAGATTGCTTTTGGTAAGATGGCCATTTTTACTATGTTAATCCTGCCAAGCCATAAGCATAGTAGATCTTTCCATCTTCTGAATCTTCTTTTAATTCTTTCTTCAGAGACTGGAAATTTTGTTCAAAGAAGTCTTTGACTTCCTAGGTTAGGGTCACACCAAGGTTGATGCCCTCTTCTGATGTGCATGAGTCCCTCATGTATGTAAAATACACAAAGATCTTTTAAAAACAGTATTTGGGAGCAGCACCCATGCTGTTTAGGATTTAGTGTCACACACAGAGTCATTTTTGGTTGAATCTCAGCTAGAATGAGCCTTGGAGCTGAACAAGGTTTGAAACCTGGCTAGATCAGCTACTGTGTGCCCCTGGGAAGTTACCACACCTTCATGTGCCTTGCCCTCCTTACCCATGATATATAAATGATTACATTTGCATGACAGTATTCCCTCACGGGATCCAATGAGGTTTAGGTGAGTCAACTTGAATAAAATGCTCCACCCATCAACCCTAAAACATACTTTAAAAGTCTTAAACTTTTTAAAAAATTCACTTTCTCAATGTGGTTTGTAAATTATTTCTTAGGATATTTTTGAACAGAAAACTATGTAGTTCTGAATCAGGTTAAAAATCAGAAAAACCAGGGGCTGTGGACTATTTGGAAATAACAGCCTATCTGTGCCTTAATTCTCTAATTAAGGGAAAACATTTTTGAATGTCCAAATTTTTTTAAAGCAGTAGTGAAATAAAGCTCACGGGAGAATCAGAGTTAGGGCAAGGAATTCCACACAGTCACACTGTCCTTACTGTCCCCGCTCAGTTACTGCCTACTGCGCCCTGCTGTGAAGTATGTGCGGCCCAGCTCCACTGACACTGGGAGACATGACTCTTCTTTCATTTCCAGTACACAAAGACAAAGACATTTCATTCCCGTCACTGTTGCTCTTCTATCTTCCTCCTGATCACCATGCTCAACAAGACCAGGCCCTCAGTGAGCAGCTCCCAGTTCTGACATTGAATGGCATCCAACACATTATCGTTCCCTTAATTAACAGTGACTGGAAACAAATAATTTAATTCTGGGGCATATGAAAATAAATCAATGGTGCCAGCTCCACTTCCCAGCTTTCTAATTGTCCGGAACAATTGTTGCCTTGGTGTGAGATTCATTTGAGAAAAATAAAAGACAGATGGACAATGAGTGCGGTCCTGTTCCTTACCCCAACAACTGATATGCCCAGCAGGAAAAAAAAATTTCTTTATACAGAATCAACATTTAAATCACAAAGATTGCATCAGTTGGATATATTTATTTTCTAAGAGGATATACTTAAAGCCTTGGCTTGGTGAAAATAAAAATATAAAAAGCAGATATGTGAGCATGGTAGCACACACCTACAATGCTGTCACCTGAGGTGCCTAGGCAGGAGGCTCATGTGCTTGAGGCCATTCCTTCTGAGCCTCATAGAGTGAGCCTACTGACAGGGTTAAGGGAGACAAGAACACACCAGGACCTATTTGGCTATTTAGAGACAGTGAAACCACAAGCTCAGGCTGATCTCAGCCTAAAAATGAAACCTCCCTCAGGTCCCTTTTATATTCACAAACAGAAATCAAGAGGTAGACATCCTAAGCTTGGATTTGGAACGTACAGATGACTTAATTTCGATGTTGCAAGTTAATGGGACTGAGTACAGTCATTCCTGGCTCTAAATCTGTAACATGCAGGTGTGGGCTTGGTGACCTAGGACATCTCTTTCTATGCTGAAGTTTTCAACACATGGACATGATGGGCCATTCCAAATGAGACTCCGTCACTGCCAGGTTCATGTCTTCTAATGGAGCATTCTAGGACCTTGGCATCAAGCAAGCACAGGATGGAGCTGGAGACTTGCTGGACCGCTGCATGCCAGATATAAGCTAAAACATCACTGACCGGCAGACTTCACTATCACTTTGGTCTACTGGAATCCAGACAATCCAGTAAGCTCTGATATTGTCTGAAATCCAGCAATATCTATCTTCATTTATCTATTTATCTATCTATTTACTGATTGATTGATGCATAGTCATCCCATTTGGGGAAGACTGTCTGGGAGAACTATTCACAATTAATCTTCACTGACATGGTAGCATCCTTCCTCAGAGGGACTGGGCTTCTCCCTTAAGCAAGCAATTCTGGGTCTGTAAAGTGGCACCAGCCTGGAACTTGACTGAGGAGCCATGATGATCTTCAATGATTTGAGTGAGAGTTTTGTTCATTCGGTATGGTACTTTTCTGCTTACACAGATCAAGAATTTGCCAGCTCTCTATTTCACTTCTGGGAACCACAGGACTTACAGAGCTATGTCAGGCCAGTGTCATCATAGCTTGCTCTACTTCCTTCACAGTACCCATGGCTATCCTCCTCAGGTAGTTAACATGTGGAGCAGTTGTCCTGTATCTCCAGACTCCTCTACCCTTGGAGTCTGCTCAGCACATACTGACTATATTCTGAAAAATATTGGTTGTAGCTGAACTTAGGTATGTAAGAGAAAGATATGCTGGTGTTCCCCTACTTTGGTCCATAAAACCATGCCCTGCTGTGTAGGCTGTGATCAACAGCTGGTAGTTGCCTTTCAAATTCATAAACCACCCCCATCTCTTATTTCATTAAGAAAAAAGGAACTACAGTTCCTATCTACATCTTGAAAAGAGTATCTCTAAGTTGTCCATTGGGAGGCACAAATTTTATATTTCTACAAATTTTTCCTTATTAAAGAAGAGTTTCTCATAGTCTCATAAACAGACCATGAGACTTTTCCACACATGCAGACCCAGAGCAGCAGTAAATATTTCAGTCTCTTTCAAGAAATCAGTTACATCACTGACTCTCCTGTGCCCCTGCACATGGCTCTATGTAACGCTGCCCAAATCAGGAACTTTCAGACAGAACTTATGTCCCAAAGCAGGCTTATCCCCTAGTTAGACACACATGGATGACCTAGACCAATGAAGACACAATTATTTGAGACAGCCCAACCTGGCTTTAAGAGCAGTCCCTAAATAATGTGAAACATTGTAGTAGCTACAGCTCTACTTAAATCTTCAAAAAAAAAAATGTGTGTCTGAATGTGCTCTGCTGTGCAAACAGAATTCCAACTTAAGTAAAACCAGTCCCCTAGAAATCATTCTCAACCCTGCACCCCCAACCCCCAGCATGGGTGTTTCAGCACCAGATTTAAATGTCGATAATTACAGTTTTAAGAACCAACCTTCTGCCTTCCAAGGCTGACACAGATATAGAAGAAATGTGTTAAAAGTTTCTTTCTTGGTGCTGAGATCTTATAGGGTGAAATTGTGCACAATTAGGAGTAAACACATTACTTTAAAATATGAAGGAGAAAACCTTACCCGAATCCAGAAAGTAAACGACAGAAGAGAAAGAAGCCATAACCTTGGACAAATGAAGAAAGGAAGGCAAAGAATCCGTTGACAGACATGCAAATCAGAAGAGACTGCTTCCTTCCCACTTTGTCTGCCAGTCCTCCCCAGAAGAACGCCCCCACCATCATCCCGAGGTACACTATGCTGCCTGTAACACACAGAAAACAAAGGAACAGGTCAGAGGTTGGGAACAAACAGCACATGTAACAGCAAATGAGGCACAAAACACACTCCAGCATTTTGCACAGGGAAAATACCTCTAAAAGCACATCCTTAGGGATGCAGTCCTCAAAGGTCAGATTGGAAGTTGACCACCCTGACCCCTCAGAAGCACTGATCAGAGTCCTTTCCTTTACCATCACATGTGAGGGCAGGCTGGTCACATTCCAAGCCAGCCTTATGTGGGTGACTGGCTGTGGGAAAGCCTCAAAACACCTCATGGAGCAATCCTGGAGTCTGATTCTAGGTTTCGATTTTTGGTCTAAAAGCTCCATGTGTCACAAGGACAAGATGAGACATCAAACCCCCTCCCCCCCAGGTCAGAGTGAACCTACAACTGTTTAAAATCTGTGTTTACATCAGATGACCTGTGTTAAGGCCAGTCTGAATCCTTCTAGAGGATTCTGTAGCTTTGTATTTCTAGTCCCTCTCAAAGGCCCTGGAGTTGAAAAAAGTGGACTTAACTATTACAAGGCTTAAACAGAAATGGTTTCTAGCTCTTGTCAGTAGAGAAGGCTCTTAGAGCCAGGAGTTCAATGAGAAGAGAGCATCTGCGTCTGTCCACAAATGTTAGTGTTGACTGGATCCCCAAGGAAATCAAATGGAAAACCAGGAGTCAGATGTCCCTCTGTTGTCACTGTAAGTAGACACTTGAATTTTCTGACTCATTCTCCTCTAAGAAAATGAAACTTCCTACAAATACTGTGCAAACCTCTGTGAGGATGAACCAATGTGAGATGCAGCAAATGTTAGTTCAGAAGCCTTTCTGAAACTGAATGCTTAAGAGACACGAATGCAGATTTCTTAATGTGACACTAAAGAGGCTGCTACTTCGTTGTTCTTCCAATTTCTTTTCATCTATCGTCTATCTGCCTATCTATCTATCTATCTATCTATCTATCTATCTATCTATCATCTATCTACCTACCTATTATCTACCCATACATCTGTCTGTCTACCTATCTATCCATCTACCTATTATCCATCCGTCTGTCAGACAGTCAGTCAGTCAGTCTCAACAAAATCTCACTGCACATCCCTGGCTTGCCTAGAACTCACTGTATCAGCCAGGCTTGCTATGACTGTCTTGTCTCAGCCTTCTGAGTGCTAGGATTATAGGCATGAATCACTTGAACAAGCACTATTTTTAAAAATACATTCAAGATAGTCTGACATTGAAGTAAGAATGAAAAGAAAAAAAGCTAATTAATTGATGGATATTAGTTTAAGAAATATCCTGTTTAAACACTCACATGCCCCTAATTATCACTGACCACATAATTAATGAGTCAATATGAGACTCAGAAGGAAAATAACTGGCAAGGCCTTCTGACCATCACATCAAGACTTGTGATGTGTTAGCACAGCCACAGTGAATGGTAAGTATCAGAACAATTGTAAAATTGGACTCTTTTCTCACTAAAACCAGTTTCCAACCAGACTAGGTTACTGAAAAGAGGTGGATGGGGCCTTTGTGCATGGCTGACATCATTTTCTAGCTACCAAAGGGCTGGATACATGCTATGATGGGATCTAAAGCATGCATCTGCACAGAGCAAGTGTGTTCCAAAAGCAGACAGACTCATCCAAAGGAAAAGCATATTCAGCATAGCCTTCCTCAACAGGATAAGAGGCTCCTGCTGGCCACTCACACCTCTCAGGATATGGAGGCGAGGCTACTTTGTGGTGATGTCTGTGTCTTTTGAAATGCCTATGCATCAGAAAGTGTCTATTGGTCATGAATGAGCGGCCTGTTGCTCCTGGGATCCCACATTTGGAAGTCTTGCTCATAGTATATGTCCACAGACAAAGCCCCTTATTCCCCTTAGGTCCTACTCTTTCTTTCCACCCTAAGAGAAAGCCACCATGACAGAAGTGCCAATGCAACCTCTCTGTGCTCCCACCATCACTCTGCTGGAGGAAGTGAGTTGTCTGCATTCAATCCATAACCATTTACTAGCGTTTTCTTTTGTTCCTTTCCTTCTGCCCTCCTTCTCTTCCTTCCTTTTGAAAATGTCTCATGACGCAACCCAGGCAGATCTTGAACTCATGATCCTCCTGCCTCAGCCTCCTAAGTACTGGGACCACAAGCATGTTCTACGGCAGCTAGACTCCATTTGCTCTTAATGATAGTAATAGCCCCCTGCTGCTACTCACACTGACCCTGCATCTCTTGGGCTTTGGAAGAACAAGCCACATTTTGGTTCATTTAAACTTTACTACAATCCTGAAAAGTGGGATTTTCTTCTATGAAACCTTTGTCACAGATGAAGGAACAGATATATTATGTAGCATGATCTAATAGATAGAAAAATGGCACAGCAAGGTAGTGAGTTCATGTTTCCTGGGCGAGAGCCTGGAACTGTTCTCAGGATTCATAGTGTATTGAAAACACCAGGCTTGTGGATCTTGACCCTCTATTGCGACCCTCTGGGTTTCCCGTGGTCTGGGAATTTAAGGGTTAAACCTGGTGCTAAGGGACAATGCCTAGCGCTATGAAAGAACTATCCTGATTCCCAGGATGCTCCTTTCACCATTTTGAATTTTCATCACTATTATTTCTACCAAGCTCACCTTGGAAATACATACTGTGCTCAAATCGAGCAGGTGATGGAAAGTAGGCTCTCTAGCTATTAAGTTTCTCATTGACCTCCACCTTGTTTCATTTAAGGAAAGTGAATCTAAGCTCCAGAGGCAAGTGTGGTTAGTCTAGATCCCCCTCACCCTCTAGACTCTAACCACTCAGGACTCCCCACTTCCTCTACTTCCCCAAACCCTCCCTCCTCGCCTCCCTGCCATGAAGACAGCTGGAGATTCAGGCTCCTAAGAGAACATAGTTTGTAATCTGGACTGAGTAGCTTATCAAAACATAAGCCAGAGATAGCACCCAGGCTAGACCTTCCCTAGCCTCTGGGGAATAAATGGCCAGAATGGGAACAATATTGAAGCAGGTAGCCATCGTGGGGGGGCTTTGGGGGGGAGGAGGGATGACCTCCAATAGAAGAGTCAATGGGGGAGAGGCTGTTGATTTTCATGCAAACTCTAGGGAGATTTCATTAAGAAAGAAATGTGAGGGGAAGGGGCGGGCAGGATGTTGGTGGTGCTGTGTGGTTTTAAGTCATGTGACTTTAATCTCAGAGAGAGGCAGATAGATCCCTAAGTTTGAGGCCAATTTAATCTACAGAGTGAGTTCCAGGACAGCCAGGGCTACACAGAGAAACCTTGCCTGTAAAACACAAGAAAAAAAAAAAAGGACATTTGAGGGGAAAAACTCAAGGTGGTAGGAAGGTCTCCACACTTGGTAGGTTTATTCTAAGAATATAACATCAAGCTGCATCTTTCTTCCACTTTCACTCTGGATAAAAAGTGCTTGAGCTCTGAAGTAGTATCTTTTATGGCTTGTATTTACTTAGTATTGGTAAGACTGTTCCATTGTACTATGGAAGGGATTATACCTACCAAACAGCTTCTGTGAGAGAAGTATATGGAACTTAGAATTCTCATTTGTTGATCATGTAATCTAGTTAAAACCAAACATTTGAATGTTTACAAAGGCTTGGTGAGGGTAAAATTTTAATCACTCGGAGTGGAAAGCTACATACTGCCCTTCCTAACGTTGAGGCCCACCAACACTGAGACATGTCCAAACATGTCCAGGCCTTACTGCCTAATACAAGAATAGCCATTTTGTCTCCCTTAGTTCACAGTTCAAGACTTGCTGCTTAGAACAGAGTAATGGCAGAGATGATAAATACATGTTCTACTTGAGCTAAACCACAATATCCTGCTATGTTCCTTCCTCACAGGAATGATAGGGAACCAACAAGTCACCAGATCCCCAAGAGGGAAAACTGGAAAGTCCCCAAGTTCCCCCACCCTACTCCCAGAAAAATCAGCTTAAAGATCAGCTGAATGGTTTGTCTGGCTACCTAGCCACAGTGTGCATGGAATAGAATTGATTCTTCCTGCTTGGTTGTGTATTTTTTCCCTTTAAAAGCTCACTCTGAAAAATGGCTCATGGTCACAGTTTGGCTCTAGGGTCCACTGTGTCCCTGATCATGATCAGTCTTGGGGTGTGTGTGCAATAAACCATCAATATCTGACTGAGATCGGTGTCTGAATGGTTTGTGTGGCTATTCTTGGACTGTAACACTACCTGTGTCCATCTTGATATTTTGTATTCATGGTGTTGACAGGGATTTCTTGAGAACCCGGAGTAGCTGTGCATTCTGGATGTACCCCCGCCTTCTCTACTCTCTATGCTGCATGAGGCCTTGCTGGTCATGGCTAGGAAGGACCTTCAGCCAGAGTCCCTCATTTTATAAGTGAGAATACTAGAAATTCTGAGAAGGCAGAATTTGAAACTGCAGCTTTTAGACCTATGCTCTCCAAACTTCAAAGTATGAACTTTGGGCCCAGGAATTTGTACACAGGTACACAGGTACTTGGGCTTGCTGGGACTGACTTGTTGACTCTTCCTTTGAGCCTGCTCCCTAAGGGATCTCACAATAGCCTGAAAGCCCTCTTGGATTGTCACGATTTCTACTGAAACACACTCAGACAGACTTTTTTTTTCCTTAGGGTCTAATACGTGTTTGCGAGGGAGAAGACACATGCTTACAGGCTGTTTAACTCTGAAGACACAGGGCAGTCAGAGCTCCCTGGAGAAGCCTGAACCCTCAAAAGGGTAAGTAGGAATAGTAGCCATAAGAAGACTTCTGCCCTAGGGATGGTGTCTCATGCTTTAATCCCAGTACTCTCTGAGTTCAAGGGCAGCCTGCTTTACAGAACAAGTATCAGGTCAGCCAGAACTGCACAAAGAAACCTGTAAAACAACAACAACAAAAAAAAGTGTTGCAGCCTGGGACCCACCTTCCTCAGGCTGGCAAGTGAGGCCAGTTCTGAAAGAGCAATGGAAACACTCTAAACTGTGATGCAGGTTCTTTCATGAATTAATTTAACTCAGGGAAAGCTATCAGGAGACCCTGGCCCAAGACACAAGCCTTTTCCACAGTTCCAGCAAAGCCAGTTTTGGTCAGACCAGTGTCTTAGTCTTCAGAGACAAACCCTAAAGCCTTGAGTATGACTTTCTTACCAAGGCATTTCTAACACAGAGGCTGGTTCAACTTGATTTAATCATACTCCTGTTTCCCCTGATAAATACCACATTTCCATTTTTGTCTCTGCTAGGCTACTTTTGATTCCTTCTGACATTCCCTGAAGGGGGGTTACATCTTTTCTCCTAACATCAACTTAAACCACATTTAAACAAAACAGAACAATTTAAGAAACAGGCCTCAGGTTCTCAGTTTTTTTTTTGTTTTTGTTTTTTTTTGTTTGTTTGTTTGTTTGTTTTGTTTGTTTGTTTTTTCCTCCTTATAGTAACTGCCAATTGGTTTTTAAAAATGGTTTTAAGCATTTTGGTTATTGATGACTAATGAGTGACTTTAGAATTCATCACACCATTTATAAATTGATTTTCAATGAAAAGTTTTCTATGGTGAAATGCTGAAATCACAGGGAAATGAGGCAATTCCATGAGGCAATACTGATCTTACTTACCTGTTAGCACTCGGGGAAGAGAGGGGAGGAGGGGAGGTTACTTATGTTACAACTTCTAAGTCAAAGCGAAATAAGTCAATTTGAATAAAAATAACACTTCTGGGAATGTTTGAAAAGGTTAATAAAATGTAGTCTGTTGTATTCATAGAAGAAAGAAAATAACATTACTGTCCCAATGGCACTCAACCTTTCTGTATGTTACTTTTTTCATAAGCAGCAAATACACTTGTTTCCCCAAAGGTAGAGTTTTCGCCCACAAGCCCAGGGTGCGCCTTCAGGAGAAGCTCACTGACAGAGACAGTCTTCTTGACTAAGCCTATCCAGTCACACACCTCTCATCTCAGCTGCTCCTGACTTTTGGCTACCTGTGCTCCTCTCTGCACTGTTCAGTTTTAGCACGACTCCTGCTACGTCAGGACCCCCTGCCCATACGTGACATCGATACCTACCCAAGTTCCTCACCCTCTACCATCCCTCAGTGGATGTGTAAGTGTCCTAGTTTCCCTTCAGCAAAAGTCCAACTATACTGAAAGTGAGAATCTCACTTGCCTTATGGTGTGTCCTCTCAGTAATTTTCCACCCATCTCCTAGGATCCTTGGACCCTTTCTCTTTGGCTGTAAATTCTTACTTTTTTCTTTAGTAGGTATTAAGCCTAGTTTCCCCACTGCAGTGATCCCCAAGCCTCTATTGTGATGGTCTCTGTTAGAGCCTGCACACCATCTTTAACAGTAATAAACTTAAAGAAATAACACTTTCCTTCCTACTTAGCCATGACTTACTTATCCAGCTCACTGAGTTAACCAGCCTCACCTCACCTCACCTCATCAATGAGCACATTAAAACCAACCATTGAAATTTTGACCCACTCTTCTTTCTTCTTCTGCTAGTAGCACTTTGTGATTACTGAAGGCTGGTTGCACGTGCACCTGAGCTGTTTGTTCCAGTTCTGCTTGTTGTTAATTATATATTCATTTACAACTCAATCACACAAATAGTGAAATGAAGGTGAAAGGAAACGAAACTACTGCTAGGAAATAAAGACTTGGGAAAGAAGACTGAAAAGAATCAGAGCTGTGAAACAAATGGGAGCCACATAACTAAAAGAGACCAAGGCCTAATGCAGGAGTCCATCCATGTGTGGGATGAGGGTCATATGTCTTAAAGTTCTCACTCTATGTTAAAGAATTGTGAACCTGTATAACCAAAGCTATGACAGTCGGGACGATGCAAGAAGAACAATGGTGAATGCCAACCTGAAGCCCTTTAGTGGGAGGGCTGTTCTGTGCTCAAGACACTCAAGTGAATGCACTCTGAATGTTCAACAGCTTAAGGACATGTGCATTATGCTTTGTGTCAACTCCTCCATGACCAAATATCAGCTGTGATTTGCTTAGATAAGGCTGGGTTTGTGAAATAATGCTTTGTGCTAAGAAAAACCAGGTTTAGGCTTACACAAGTCACAGGGACAGCCACCAAACACTTACTAATAGGTTAGTCTTATTACTGAAGGAAAATAGAAAAAAAATTAATGAAAGAAAAGCTAGTTAAGGTCAACCCACGGAGCCCTAGCTCGCTTTAAGAAAAATTCCATTTCAGATTTTCACTCTACACTGGAAAAACCCTTGGAGTGAAGTCAAAGAGCTAGTTGGAGTCTTTCTTTAATAGGTAGTTGTAAGGTCTTAGGCCAGTCTCTCAGGGTCTCCCTGAGCCAAACACTTGGACTGGGCTGGGTGTGTGGTTGACCTGCAAAGATGGCTCAGCCTCCTGCTTTGGTCTTGGGTGGAGCACCCCTCTTCCTGCTTTCTTCTACTTCTTCTATTCCCATCCACTGCCATGGAAGCTTCCATATCTGCTGCCCTGTGATCAGAGTCCTCAGACCTCCAGTCCTGCTGTCTGAATGATTATGGGCTTCCCTGGCCAAACATAGTCCATAAAAGCCTGATCTCAGCGGCTCTTCCACAGCTGCCGTAGTCCCCAGCTCAATGCTCAGATGGCCACAGGTTTCCTCTTTCTCTGTAACTTTCAGTTTCTTAATACTTCTCTGTTTAAATTCTGTGCTTGAAGTAGAAGTTATAGAAGTGTCAATCAAGTTTAGCACTTACTCTCTTAGACTCTTTCACTGAAAATGCTGACAAGTACTAATCATGGTGGTACATACATACAATCTCAACGCTAGGTGAGACGACAGGATCACATATTCGAAGCCAGCTTAGCTAGTTAGGAAGAGCCCACCTCAAAAAAAACATTTAGAAATGATCCCATTATTAAGGCAATGGGTGCTGAGCAGGGAGAAGGAAAGCATAACAAAAACACATAGTTTTGAATTAAGTGCGAGAGCCTCCCTCCCCATCATTTACCACTCTGAATGTTGCAGCAGGCAACAATGAGTTAAGCATTCAGGCCTTGAAACAGAGAGCCTAGATCTGTCTCTCCCGTGACTGGGCCTGTGGTACTAGGTAAGTTACTTAATTTCTTTGTGCCCCAGTTTTCTCCTCAGTATAATGGGGCTAATAATAGTTCCTATCTCACAGGGTTTCTGAGTGATTAAATGGGATGAAGCAGTTTCCTAACTGGGTGAAACACAGTTGCTCAGTAGCAGCAATTTCGATTATTTCTATTGGTGAGAGGTAGACGGAGGGGAAAAAAAGGAAGGGGAGGGGTTAAAGGTGACAGAAAGAGGAGCGGGTCATGGAATGATGGTATCTAGCCTCCCTCAGCTCAGAGTCTGAAAAGAGCAACTTCAGATAGCACTGGAGAGATAATCCAACCTGTAAAATCTCAGTTATACACACACACAGATGCATAAACACACACACACACACACACACACACACTCATGCTCACATACCCCTGCATGCACAGACACACGTGTTACTTTTGCAGATAGAAAATGTAAAGAATTCCTCATTAAAAAGCTTTACCAAACCCAATCTCTCACTTCATTTCTTTTTTCTTTATTATCATTATTATTATGATTATTTATTCACTTATTTTTGTGTACTTATTGCAGTGCTGGGGATTGAACTCGGGGTCTTACCCATGCTAACTAAGTTTCCTACCACTGAGATACCCCTCCACCTCTAGTTTTCAATTATTATTTACAGAAGCCATCAGTAGGAGCCATTATGTGTTCAAATACATCTATGGACTTTCATAAAATGAAATAAAACCAAGGAAAATAAACCAAAGACATATGAACAAAGGGGGTGGGGAACCTTTCAAAATTGCACTGGAGAGTATTTACAACAAAATTCAGCTCACCTTAGCTTGAAAGAACTGTAAATATCAGATGCCATCCAATGCACACTTCTGACTCACATTTAGAAAGCCTGACATTTAAGTGTGTCATCCAGGCACAAAAGGCAGAAGCTGGCCGCTTCTACGGGCAACACTGCCAGTTTACCCAAGTTCACCTAGGCTCTAAACAGCATATGAAGGTCAGAGACATTTTGCCAAACCCAGAGAGCAGGGAGACTAGACATGGATCCTAATATGGAAGCCCAGACTATTTTTTAATGTCTTTGGTCAAATGGCTAGGAATATAAGCATGCTAGATGAACAGGAGAGGAGGTAGTAAAATGCGTTTACAGTCAAGGTCTTCAGTCTCACCTTTGAAGAAGGCAATTGCAATGTATTTGAAGCAATAACAATAATAATAATAACGATAGGTATTAGGAAGGATTAATGTGAGTCATCAGTTCATGGTACATAATGGACGTGACACTTTTGTAACACTTTTTCTCTTTCTTGGTGATGCAGATATAGGCCAGATTAGACCAGATTAAAAGCAGATAAAGGCAGCTTTATTAGGTGCTGTTCCCAGGCAGGTTTATCAGTTCCAAAGAATGGGTCTGAGAAAGTCTTGCCTGGGCCTGGGCAGGGGTTTTTATAAGCTGTAGGCAAAGGGTGGTGACTGCCAGCCATAAGCTGGGCTTGTGTAGTCAGGAGCTGGGCATGTAGATGAGGATCTGAGTGGCGGGGAGCATCAGGGGTTTTGACAGCTGCCAATAATGCCAACGGGGCTCTTGGCACCGTTCCTTTGTTCGGAGGCTTTCCAGGGTCTGTGGGGTTGGGCGAAGGAGGGTAGACGGGGCTTTCCCAGATTGGGCAGGGGCAAGTGGAGGTTCCAGCCAAACAATTTGCCCCTTAGCTCACCCAATAGGACCCCTGGCCTTCAAGCTTCCCCTACTCCAAGCTGTTAGCTGAGGAAGGTAAGCGGTAACTGAATTCACTATTCCCAGTCTTCAATCCAACAAAGAGGGCCAGTACTTATTAATTACTACAGCTCTTGTTTGTTTGAATACCTGCTGCAAGCTAGACATCTTGTTAGGGAAGAGGGAAGAACTTTCCTCTTCAGCAGTTCACTCTGGAGTTCAAGCAGCTTTATATCTAGATGTACATGAGAACCAGCTGTTACATGACAAAACTCTTCTTGGACAGAGGGAGCACACATGTCTACCAATCCCAGGTAGGGATCCCATGACTGACCAAAGTTCGGATACCACCAAAGGCAACTTGGTGAAACAATGAATTTTATTTAAGTTACAAGAGTATTGGTGAGGGGTTAGTTACAGGAGCACAAATGACTTGAAGAGAGCTGCATCACCAAGGCCCATGCCAGCATGGGTGACAGCTCACTGGGAAACATGAAGCCCACTGCACAGCCTACAGGCAGCTCAACAGGTTGGAGAGTGTCCTAAGCCACTCTGGTCCAAACCTCTTCCAGGCCGCTCTTCCGGGCAGCTGGTCTAGTCTCAGAATCTTCTTCACAGCTCAGCCTTGCTCCCTGAGAGGGAATCTCAGCTTATACGAGCGAAAGTCTAGTGAATCTGGTTGATTTCAGTAACTATTTTGAGTTGTTTACCTTCCTACCTACGGTGCTTCCCTACAGCATGGAATATTCCTATCCCAGAGGAAATTGCTATACAACATCTTTTGTGGAGGTCAGACACAGTGACACACACTTTTACTCCCAGCACTCTGGAAACTGAAGCAGGAGGATCCTCAATTCAAGGAAAGCCTGGATTGCAGAAGAAGAAGAGTGTCTCAGAAACAAGCGAAGCATCTAAAGGGGTTCACCCAGGGGGTCTGTGCTTACGCTAGGCCTAGAAAAAACAATACCTTTAAAAACTTTCCAATGTGATTCTCATGTGAAGATGTGTCTTTGAACCTTTCTTTTCTTGGGAGATTGAAAACACACTAAAAGTAATTACTACAAAATCAAACACATGTTGTAATTAAAGTAGGTATATTATGCTTAAGAGGGGAAAAAAGAAATATCAGCTTAATTAGTCTTAGGAACTTCTGTAAAGCTGCATAAAGTGGTTGTGCTGGGATTTAAGTCATGACTCAAAGGTCTCTCAGTTTAAAGGCCTCTCTCAGGAAAGTTCCAAATTCTTATATTCTCTGTTCTGTGCATATCTTGAAGGTGCACAGAATACTACACAAGAACTCCAAGGTTTTCAAAGTGCACAGTATATAGAATTTGGAGTATGGGGTAGCGTGGCAAGAAAGGAGAATAGAAGTTGCAAGCAACTTTTGGGTTGCTCCTCTGGGCAACTGAAAAACAGATTGGCCATCCTCTCTACCCTAAGAGGCCATTTCAGTAACCACAAGGGAGAAAAACAGGAAGAACGAAGCACAAGGAAGATGGGATGATAGAGGGAAAGGGCCATGGAAGTAGGGAGGTAACAACAGTATGCCGCAGCACCTGGAGCCATTCATGAGACCTTGGCTCTTAGGTGTCAGTTGTGTATTTCCATATACATGAGAAGCGCTTCCTTCAACCTTGTTTTCAAGCCATTCTCTCTCCTCTCCCCAGTTCCAACTCTGACCACAGAAACCAGATTGGGGGAATAGCACTACTCAGGTCAGTCCAGTTGTCCATGGAAGAAATGAAGGTGGATTGGTTTAAGCTATGCTGGCGAGCCTGAAGAAGGCAGAACAAGTTGGACGTATCTTTAGTAGGGAAAGTCAAAAGCTTTTAGATTTGAAAGTTTAGGTGAGATGAAGAAGGGTTGAAGCTCCTACTGAGTATTCTGACTTGGTCAACTTATTATCAGATTACTAAAGGAAAGGACACAGGCAGGCCTGAGATGCATAAGGGAGATGCTCTTTCAGTAGCAGGCACTGTGCTGTAGGTGAACAGGATCTCAGGCAATACACAAAAACACTGATGAATATCAGGAAATTTTGTGAAGGAAGCAGGGCTGTGTGAAGACTCTAAAATGCAGAGATAAGGGAACATTTGTACAGTTTATGGGCACATATGTTGATAAAGGCATTATGGGGGGGAGCATTCCTAAAGAAGCTAAAAACAGATCTGTCGTATGATCCAGAAACCTGTCTTCTGAGTGTTTTTCTACAGAAAATGAGAACACTGCCATGTACTACCTGTGCCCATTGTAGTAGTATGAACACCGAGCCAATTTGTCCATCCATTAATGTTAAACTGTGATGTATGTGTGTGTGTGTGTGTGTGTGTGAAAAATTCACATACAATATAACATTACTCAGACTTAAAAATGTTTCCACAACATGAGTGAGCCTAAAGGACATTATGCTAAGAGAAAAATCTTTAAGTAGCAAACAAGAAAGTTAATCACTGACAAAGACACTGAAAATCATTTATGGTTTCTTGGGTGCGGAACTGGTGAAATCAAAGTCCTTGTGTGAGAATCACAAACTTTCTAGAAAGAGTTGGGCTCAATATTTTATACTTTTTGAACCACACAGCCTCTATGGAAACTGCTCAACTTTGATGTTGCATCATGAAACCAGCCACAGATAACATATAAACAAATGGACATCATGTTCCAATAAAGCTTTATTAAAAAAAGAAAGTGGGCTAAGTTTGGCCTTTGGGCCATAGTTTGCAGATTACTCCTGTCTGGTAAACACTTGCCTCTAGCAGTATGTGGTAACTGAGAGCCTAAAGTGCCAGTTCTAAGAGGCTGTGGAAATCTAAATACTAAAGCTGGTGAAGGGAGGATGAAATTTGCTTGAGAGACAAGCAAGAAAAGGAGAGTTTTTAAGCTGTAAAAAAAAAAAAAAAAGTGATTTTCCTGAAAGAACAAATGAAAGAGAACTGAAAACCAAGGAAAAATGACAATATTTAGAGGGCAAGGAGAAAAGTAAGAATTTAAAAAGACTGCCAAAATGAGAAGAGGGCCTAGGTGGAGGAGAATGGAGGAGAGGCAAGGCCTGGAGACAGTGTTCAGAGAAGAAGAACTCAAGAAGACTTGTCCCAAAGCCACTGGTGAGGTCTGACAAGGAAATCTCAGACCGTTGTTAATGACAGAGCACTCAAAGAGAACAGAAGATGAAAGGTGAATTGAGCAGGGAAGACAGAAGAACGAGAGCTATAGCTCACAGTGACTGCAGTTCAGAGAAGGGAAAACACACATACACAGCTGGAAGGAAGCGACGTAGAGCAGATGCAGTGGGGCAGAAGCAGCCCAGGTGTGGGAGACGTGTGTAAGTGACTAGAAACTACAGCCAGAATATGATGGCGCCTCATCACGGCAAACATAGGCAAAGGGTCTGGATAGGTAGCCCGAGCCAGCCTCCAGCTACCCATCCCCTTGCCTCTGCCTCTCGATGCTGGGATCAGAGTTGTCAGCAACCACGCCTGGCTCTCATCCTTTTGATGGAATCAGACTTAATCTGGGCCATTTGACAATATGAACTTTATAGTTTACATTTAAGGTTCTTTCCTACTGTGGTGGGCAAATTCTAGCCTTCAGGAGGCATCAACGGCTCCCCACAAAGACAGAAACATGAATTAAAAATGAGGCCAGTGTCACTGTGGTGGGGAAAGATCTTTTGGATCATTCAGCTTCCATGGAACTCTTTTCTCCTACCATCTCCCACTGCAGCTCCTAGACGTCTTTCCCTACCCTAAGAACTGAAATGGGTCTAAGATAGCTTTCTTGAAAGTTACGTTAGCCTGCTTGTTTCCTGAATTGGGGCAAAAGTCATTTGACCCTTGACACTGAGACAAAAGTCTTTAATGTAGATTGCAATAGCAGTAATCAGGGTATGAGCATTTTGTGGGCTGACCAAGAAAAGACGAAGCAGGCAACTTATGTCTGTCTCCAGTCTGTGGGTTACATCAGATGAGCAAGAGGACTCCAGCTCATTAACACAGAAGAGGATGTTGAAATTCGAAGAATGAGTCCAGCTAGTAAAGAAGAGTGAACGGGTCTATAAGAGGGGTCTTCAAACTACATTTAGGTAAAGCTCATGAGTGAAAACCAGTGTTTTACATTTTACACTATTATATTTTATAACACTACATTAATATTTTATTATTATTTGAGAATGATATAATGCATTTTGATAATATTAATTCCAACTCCTTCCCTTCATTTCTCCTAGATCGACACCCTACCTCCTTAGCCCCCATCTTCATATTCTCTCTTCTTTTTAAAATAATAACTTATTCATTCCAGTTTGTTCTTCCCTAATACTCATAGCTCTGAAGACATCTACTGAAGCATGGCCAGCCTTCCAGGGACCGGATCCTTAAATAAATAAAACTGACTTTCTCCTTTCTCAAAGCCATCAACTATCCATAGTCTCTCAGTTAATGGTGAGAGCTCATAAAGTCTTCCTACTCCTACACACTAGAATATTGACTGGCTTGATCATGCAGCCAGCCATAGGTGCCTCAAGCTCATTAACACAGTGGTCCTCTGATGTCAAGAAGACACAGTTTTGCTCAGGTCCTCCATGACATCTGGCTTTCACAATCTTTCCCTCAGTGTTTGTGGGAATGTGTTATAGATGGCCCATTTGTACCAGAACACGCCACTGACACTAATTTTATGGGCTTCTTTGAGGAGGTCTGCTAACAATCCATAAGTGTAGAGATCCAAAATTAAAGGGCAAATTTCAGGGAGTTTTGTTTTCTTTTTGAGATGGGAGTCTCACTATGTATCCCTGGTTAGTCTAGAGCTTTCCACGTAGAGCAGGTTAGCCTTAAATTCACAGAGAGATCTACCTCTTTATGTCTCCCACATTCTGGAAATAAAGGTGTGTTATCACTAATCATTATGCCTGGAGTGTTTTACATTTTAAGAAAGGATTATAATAAAGAAAAATATATGCAGAAACTACAGATGGCTTTAAGTTTAAGTATCTATTGACCTATCTTGCTCTTCATGGAAAGTTCCCTAATTCTCTAGTCTGGAGCAACCTTGGTGCCTGGGGACATGCTAAGGAGGACTCAGGGTACCCTCAGAGCCACACATATCATATTTGAGGAGAAAAAAACGTATTATGGAATGATCATGCTCTTGGATTATTATCCCTCTTCTCCCTGCATAACTGCCAGAGGCTAGGAGGTTTCATAAAATGGGGTCAAAGTGATATCTAATTGTGACATCAACATTTTTTGTACAAAGGTTTGTTTGATGTTTGATGTTGTTATTAGTTTGTTACCAATATTCTTTTTTGCTCAGTTTAATTTCTTATAGGTGTCACTCAGATCTACAGAATATACCGGTAACCCTCTCTTGAAAAATTGTTTCCTTCTAACTGACCCTGCTATTTCTCCACTACTATTCTGCCAGAATGGTTTTTAAAATTGTTTGAGAATTTCATGCATGCATATAATGCATTCTGATCATCAGCATGGTTTTTATATCAAGGTACATTATCTCACTACCTACTATGCTGATTTGCCTTTCTCAAACCCTTCAAATGCTATATGCTATTGTCACTAGGATTAGTTTCCAAGCAGCACAGCCTTGTCTGGTAGCTTCCTTAATTGGTTCCTGGAACAGGTTAGGAACCTTATTATCACCTACGTTCCGTTGACACAGGAGTCACCCAAGCCTTTGCTAATCTGACAATGGCTTGATGCAGTGGGTGGACTCCTGTGGTACTAATACATCAGTTTTACTCTATCTTCTCTGAACCAGCTGTTCTTTCATCTTCAGGAACAAAATCCTAACTGACAAGCCCAAGATAAAATGTGCCTTTATGAATCTAACAGCATTGATTCCTGGGTTTTCACCACCCCACTCTCCCACAATTAAAGGGTTCTTGTGAATATGACATCAAGTTCAGATGCTAAGCCAGTGCACTAGTCACACAGATCTGAGCCAGACTAGTCACATCAGTAAGTTGAAAGACAGCCATTATTATATCACCATGGTGATTCTGGGAATTAGTCTGCTCCTAAATGGCTCACTAACCAGTACCCCCCAACGGCTCCATGGACTCTTGGATGAGTCCATTTCCAGTACACATTCAGAGCTTTTTTCCACTATACTTATGCTTTATTTTTCTATATTTTCTTTTGTTCTTAGTGGAAATACTAGAGCAGGAACCCAGTTAGGTCAGCAATACTTAATAAGAAGTTCATTAGTAAAGAGCAAAAAACAGGGGGAGGTTTGTGGGTACCTATAACACTCACATTTACATCAACTGAACTCACCAAAATCAATGCCATCTATCAAAGAATAATCAAGCAATGGTATTCATAAGTCAGACTTAGAGAGTGGGGCAGGGCAGGGCAGGGCAGGGCAGGGCAGGAGGATTTCTCATTAAGTTCAAGACCTTTACTGGAGCCTTTCTGGACCATTAGTTTAGAACTCCTAACCTCACTATGCCCTGCACACTTACAGAAAAGGGAGTTTGTTTTATAGCATATGAGAAACTCGAATGAACGAGAGCCTTTGTTCTCTGAACTTTCTCGTACATACACATCAGAATGTAATTTAGGAGAGGGTAAGAACCGACAAAGAAAGGAAGATCTGTTGGCCTCAGGTCATTGTGAAAGAATAACAAGTGGGGTGATAAAGCCAAAGGGTTTTCTTCCAGGTTTCCTCCGGTGTGTCGGGACTGTGAAGAAGCTTAAGTCTCACAGCTGATACAGGCTTCGGGGCAGAGTTTAGTAGTACAGGCTTTTAACTCCGGCTACTCTGGAGGCCAAGGCAGGGTACGGCAAACTAAAGATTATCTTGGGCTACATAGCAAGTTTGAGAACACCTGAGTACTTTAGCAAAAGTCTGGCTCAAGCTGAAATTAAGAGCAATGGGCAGGAGGAAGGCTAGGGCGTAGTTTAGTGGAGAATGCTTGGCAGCATGTGCAAAGCTCTGGATTCAATCCCCAGAACCACAAAACAAGGAAACGAACAAGTGGATGTTGGTTCCTGGGTCTGAAGGTTCTTCACCACCATTCACATGGTTCAGTTCTTTATCTAGCTTTGGGCTTATTAGCCAAAGAAAACTGTCTTCTCTGCTTTCATTGTTTAAAAAAAAAGGATTACAACAGCCTCCTCATCATAGGGTTTGTGGTCGTTTGAACGAGTTGTCTCCCAGAAGTCTCAGGCATTTGAATACTTGATCCCCAGTTGCTGAAACTGTTTGGGAAGGACTGGAGGTATGGCCCTCATAGAGAAGGTGTGTGCTGGGAGCAGGCTTTGAGGTGTCAGAGGCATAAGCCACACTCATTGCTTATGGCTTGATCAGCCTGCTTTCTTTAGAAGTCAGGACCATCAGCCCAGGGGCTACCCTAGCCTTCCTCCTGCCCATTGCTGTTTCCTCCTTGCGGTTTGAGACGTGGGTTCTCAGCTGAGGCTCCAGTCATCTGCTGCCTGCCACCTCTGCTTTGCCATCACAGACTCTAACCCTCTGTCGTCAAAAGGCCCAAATAAAGTCTTCCTTCTATAAGTTGCTTTGGTCATGTATTTTATCACAGGAATGGAAAGTAGCCTGGTCAAGCCATATTGAGCAAGCCAGTAAACAGCACTCCTCCATGACCTCCAGGTCTCTGCCCTGCTGGAGTTCCTGTCCTGACTTCCTTCAATTTCATTGCTTATGGCTTGATCAGCCTGCTTTCTTTAGAAGTCAGGACCATCAGCCCAGGGGCTACCCTAGCCTTCCTCCTGCCCATTGCTGTTTCCTCCTTGCGGTTTGAGACGTGGGTTCTCAGCTGAGGCTCCAGTCATCTGCTGCCTGCCACCTCTGCTTTGCCATCACAGACTCTAACCCTCTGTCGTCAAAAGGCCCAAATAAAGTCTTCCTTCTATAAGTTGCTTTGGTCATGTATTTTATCACAGGAATGGAAAGTAGCCTGGTCAAGCCATATTGAGCAAGCCAGTAAACAGCACTCCTCCATGACCTCCAGGTCTCTGCCCTGCTGGAGTTCCTGTCCTGACTTCCTTTGATGATGAACTGCAATATACAAGTGTTAACCCTTTTCTTCCCAATTTTCTTTTGGTCATGGTGTTTCATTACAGTAATAGAAACCCTAAGACACTTGCTGTGACCACAGAAAGAGTGTATCATATTATAGACCCCACAACTCCATTCACTAAAGTGTGTTTCTTAGTGTCTGGAGAGAGAGTTCTTATGCTAAAATCAGGACTCTGTCAAGTTCAGTATCACTTCTGCTTATTGTCAGTGTGTTCTTTTTCAGTAGTAGGCTCCACTGTGAAGCCTTCTGAGTGCTGCACAAGAAGGCCACTCTGCCTTGATGCTAGGCTTGGACACAAGTAGGGACACAACCACATCATAAAGGTTACGCAGAGAAAACCGGTCTGGTTTGCTCTCTGTTCAGAGCTCTAGCTCTGCCCCATACATGCCAAGTGCAGAGGAGACCTCCAGTGTGTGTCATGGACCCCATGCCTTCCTCCTGTCCCTTCCTTTTGGAATAGAAATGTTTACTCCATACCACTGTATTCCAAGGGTCTACACTCTGTTTTCTGACTTTAAAAGCATTCACAGCTAGGAATGACCATCTGTCTTAAAGCAGATTTTGGATTTAGAATTTAAATAGTGTTGAAGCTGTAAGACATGAGCACTTTTGTAATTAGATGGAATGTATTTTTCATTATGAGATGGCTGCAAACTCAGAGAGGTCGAGGACAGAATGCTATTGTTCTGCACAGGTTCATTAACTTGAATACTTGGTTCCTTTCTGGTGGCAGCACTGTTTTGGAAAGCTATGGGACCTTTAAGAGGTGGGGCCCAGCTTGAGGAAGTAGGAGTGTGTAGGGAAGGGAGACTTGAGGCCCTGCTTCCTGTCCTACTGAGACGTGAGCAAGCTGCTGTCATACACTCCCATTGTCATGAACCGCATGCCACCATCATGAGCTGTGAGACCCTCCAACTGTGAACCAAGACAAACCCTCCCTTCTGCCAGCAGCTTCTTGTCAGGTGACTGGTCACAGTAATGACAACAGTGACTTCTTCAACCTCCACAAAAAGATGGTTTTTGTTGTAATTTGTGTGAGTCTCATTCCTTCTGTTACTTTATAATCACACAAGAGCTAAACAAAAATGCTGAGCGGCTCATATGGAGCCTGAGGTTCTAACTACATATTTGGAATAAGAAGGTCAGTTACTTCTTCAACTCTCTACCCATTTAAAGGCCTTGGAATCGGAGAGACATAATGATCTTTTGGGGGTGGGGAGGTGGAAGGCAGTGTGTTCCACTGTGCTGGGAAATGGAGAGGGGTTGCCTTTACTTTGAAAACTGCCTAAAATTGTTATTCCTGCCCCAGTTGCCACCCTTCATGTCAGTTCTAGGCATGATATGAACACAATCCATCACAGACTGGAAACAGTAGGAGACTTAAGGAAGACAGGAATCTTGGCTGGGATAAGCCAGGGACAGGAAGGGAAAGAAGGCATTTATTCCATAGCTCTGTGTTAGTCTTTCTCTGTACCCCCCTACCTGCTGCTTCTTTCTATGATCTACTCAGTTGTTAAATTAATCTGAACAACAACAACAAAAAAAGCCCAATTCGCCTCTGAAAGCCTCTGCCCTTCAGACTATCAAAGCAGATGCTGAGCCGGATGGGCAACTGTTGGGCAGGAGAACGGAATTTTAGGTAAGAACTGGGAAATAGTAAGTGCTGGAGAGGACAGGGTCTCCACAAGGAGAGCAACAGAACAAGAAAATTTGAACATAGGGAACTTCCCAGAGACTCATACTCCAACCAAGGACTATTCATGGAGATAACCCAGAACCCCTGCACAGATGTAGCCCAGGGCAGTTCAGAGTCCAATTGGGTTACATAGTAATGGGAAGAGGGACTGCCTCTGACATAATCTGATTGGCCTGCTCTTTGATCACCTCCCCCTGGGGGGGAGCAGCCTTACCAGGCCATAGTAGAGGACAATGCAGCCACTTTTGATGTGAACTGATGGACTAAGATCAGAAAGGAGAGGAGAACCTCCCCTATTAGTGGACTTGGGGAGTGGCATGCAAGCAGAGGGAGGAGGGAGGGTGGGATTGGGAGGAGAGGAGGGAGGGGCTTATGGGGGGATGCAGAATGAATAAAGTGTAATTGATGAAAAATTTAAGAAAAAAGGGAAAAAAATAATTTAAGAACCTTAAATGACTTTCAAAATTGGAGGAAAACATGGAGTTAGTCAATTGGCATGGAGCACGTCTTGCCCCTGGGGGCAATGGTCTCCTGAACCTACTCAGACCTCGGACACCACCACTGCTAGTTCTAGAACTGACGCAGGATGTTCCAACGAGGGGTTAAGGCTTCTCATAATATTTCCTATAAGCCCACACCTGTTTGTCTATATCCCCCATTTTTATTCATTATTAGCCAGATAGAGCCAAGTAATTGTGGTAATGATACTTGCTTTTTTGCCCAATGCTGGAATGCTAGTAAATTTAGGTATGCCCTGGTTACTCGCATGCCTCACTGGGTGCCTGTGCCCATTGATGCCCCTCACGCTATGACTCTCTTCAGACAGAAAAGGGATCTTGGAACTACAGCCACCATTGTTACTACCATCTCATTGGCGGCTGTTGGAGCTACCACCAGGGCATTAGCCATGAGTCATACTGGGCAGACTGCTCAGACCCTGAATAATCATTTAGCCAATGTAGCTCATGCCTTAGTTGTACATAAAGGAATTAATGCTCAACTAAAAGGAAGCTTGATGGTGTTCAATCAGAGGATTGACCTCTTGCAGGAGCAAATTGATACCCTATGGCAAATCGCTCAACCTGGCTGTCAATGAAAGTATGCTGGACTTTGTGTCACTAGCATACAACATGAGAATTTTTCCTGTGCTGCAAATCTGTCTAAACAATTGTCGAGCTATATTTTAGGTAATTGGACTGGAGAATTCGATACTACGATGGAGCAGCTGAGAGTGGCCATTGTCACAGTAAATTCTACCGGAGTGGACGCAGGACTAGCCACAGGATTATCAACATGGATTGCTGCAGCCATGAATCATCTGAAGGAATGGGCGGGCATGGGAGTGTTAGCAGGCCTTCTGGTGTTGGTCTCCTTGGTTTGCCTGTGGTATATATGCAAGATTAGAGTCTCACAACAGTGTGATGCAGCCATGATCATTCAGGCCTTTACAGCCATTGAAGCAGGACATTCTCCCCAAGCATGGTTGGATACCATAAAAAGCTAAAATGATACGCTCAGGATGCGAGGCTAAGCACTGCACTCAGGGTCAGCCGCTTTGGACCCAGAGAAGAGCATGTCTGATTGCATGCGGGTTGATGCCCCAGGTCCCGCCTCTGAGAAAAAGGTATCGGAAGGGTCTGATGCTCTTTGGGTGGATGACACCTAAATGAACATCTGTACAAAGTCCCAATTTATTTCTAATATCAGAGATCAGACCTCTACTCTTGCCTGATGCGTCTAAAACAAAAAGGGGGAACTGTAGAGAGCTGCGGAATGCTATGCCTTAAAGATGGAGCTGGTTTCCGCCTTCCACCTTCCCGATGGTGAGTGCTCTCTGTCACGAACAACTCCACATTTGGCTAAGGCCGAGGATCTGGCTTGCTTCCATGTATGTGGACCTATCTGCATTGCCCCTGTGGCACGCCTGGGTTGGCTACCCAGAGGCTATTTAAGCTGTGGGCTGGCTTTCCCCGGGGTCCGAGGATTGTTCAATGTTCCTGAACAAACTGCATTGAAAAAAAAAAAAAAAGCCCAATTCAGTGGATATTACCCATACAACTCAATAATAAACCAAAGCAAACAACTAATACACACTGAGTCTTAATGCACAATGAGTCTTAATTACTTACAATAATAATAACAATAATAATAATAATTATTATTATTATTATTTAGGGTCTCAAGAGCATTCTACTGGGGTTCAGTCTCAAAAATTCATGTAATCATTAGATTATAGTTACTAACATCCTCAGAGTGAAGAGCTGTAGAAACAGAAAACAGATCAACAATCACTGGAGTTAAAAGCTAGCACAGGGTATCAACAATTTCTCAGCACTGCTAGGACAGTCTGGACTCTGATTATCTGAGTACATGAAAACTGTACCATGCTAGCTTCTCTGAAAACAATAGGTATAAAAATGAAATGACAAAACTGGTAAAATCTAAATTAGGTCTCTATTTGAATTAACAGTATTTCAACAATATCCATTTCCTGATTTTAACAGTGCACCATGGTTACAGGGGTGCTGTGTTATCACTGGGTGTGGCTGGAGGGCGCGTTAACAGGAACTCTCTGTGCTAACAGTATCGGTACTTTTGAGTCTTAAACCATGTGTGTCCTCAATACTAAGTTCCTAAGTCCTTTCCCTGGCAGTTCACAATAAAGGACAACAAGTGACAAAGCGTCAAAATGATAACTCATTAACATGACTTTTTCACATGGCATTTTTGAATATCATATGAAATTAATATAAAGTAAAAAAAAAAAAAAGAAAAAAAAGACCTGGTATTGAAAAAAGAATCTGTGTTGTATCAGTATCTGGCAGAACACAAACTATGGACCGATAAAATAGAGATGACACCCCAACATGTCACATCACTGACATCTGGCTGGCTTTTCCTCTTTCCCTGTGATGTGTCATTCTTTTTCTATTATGCATGTTGTAAATTCTTCCCCACTTGAAGAGCAGCCGTACCGTGCACTGCTCTTGGGTGGAGCATGATCTTGAGACCATTTGAAAATGAATGAGGCAATTCCGCCATGAGTTTATAAAACTGTCAGGAGTCTGGATAAAACGGCCCTTCACTGCATGCTGTTAGAGCTCAGGGTGGAGGCCAGTCTTGGCCAAAGAACACCAGTAGAGCTTGTCTCTATGCCTGGAGTTTGGTAGTGCCACATACACTCTGCCTTCCTACGCATCCATTTGCTTGGCTGTGTTAGCAAATCAATCTGGGGCACTGGGATCAATCCCTAGCCCCCATTTAAAAAATCCACCTGTTTCAGGGTGTGGTGGTAATCTCTTTAATATCAGTCTTGGAAAGCCAGAAAAAAAGTCTACTTGCTGCCCTAGCTATCTACGTCTATCTGAAGAGGACCCGGAGAAGCTGTTGCTTGTGGCTCCGGCTATTGTTGCCATTGAGAACCCTGCTGATGTCAGCGTCACCTCCTCCAGGAACACTAACCAGCCAGCTGTGCTGAAGTTTGCTGCTGCCACTGGAGCCACTCCACCTGCTGGCCACTTCACACCTGGGACCTTCACCAACCAGATATAAGCAGCCTTCAGGGAGCCACAGCTTCTAGTGGTGACTGATCCCAGGGCTGACCACCAGCCCCTCACAGAGGCCTCTTATGTCAACCTGCGCACCATCGCTCTGTGCGACACAGATTCTCCTCTGTGCTATGTGCACATAGCTATCCCATGCAACAATAAGGCACCTCACTCCGTGGGTCTGATGTGGTGGGTGCTGGCCCGGGAAGTACTGCGCATGCGTGGCACTATCTCCCGTGAGCACCCACGGGAGGTTATGCCTGATCTTCTCTTCTACAGAGACCCAGAGGAGATTGAGAAGGTGGAGCAGGCTGCTGCTGCTGCTGCTGCTCTTTGGCCATGACCAACGGGGAATTCCAGGGCGAATGGGCTGCGCCAGCTCCTGAGTTCACTGCCGCTCAGCCAGAGGTGGCAGACTGGTCTGAGGGTGTGTATGTGCCCTCTGTGCCCATCCAGCAGCTCCCTACTGAAGACTGGAGCACCCAGCCAGCCACTGAGGACTGGTCAGCAGCTCCCACAGGGCAGGCCACCGAGTAAGTTAGAGCCACCACTGAGGGGTCCTGACCTCCTCTGTGGACACCTGAGCAAAGGGGAAAAGGTGGAAGGAAAATAAAGTTCCTAAAAGCTGAAAAAACAACAAAAAATGACCTTTGTACTTCTAGATACTATTACTTGAAGGAAACATGACACTTTGAAAAGTCATTCTCCTGTGACTTGAATACTTAAAGGCTTTAAGGAAGAAAACAGTTTTCACTCTGACTTGGTGACTGAAATGGGCACAGACTCTCCCCATCTTTGATGAGAAGAGGTCACATGTGGGATATACACAGTGTGACAGTGAATCTTCCTTGTCAGATAGGCTCATGTTTCCTGAGGTAGGTAGGTAGGAACATAGGGAGGAAGGGAGGGAGGGAGAGAAGAAGGGAGAGAGGGGACATGCACCCTAAACCCAGCAAGCAATAGCCCATGGGATGATGACCAAGAATGAATAAAAGAGCAGAAAAGAGACAGCAGATAAACACTGGCATCCATTTTCTCTGCTTCCTCATCTGCCCAGATGTGAGCAAGCAGCCTTGCACTCCTCAGGAAAGCCTTGGTTCCTAGCCTGCCTGTTCTGTGCTCCACGCACTAGTTAGTGCGGTTGGGTGTTAAATGACAATGACTACCAGTCACTAACGTCAATTACTTGTGACGTCACTACATAGCAATTAGAATAATAATTTAAAAACAGGGCACATGGTGGTTTAAATAGGTATGGCCCCATAGACTCACGTGTTCAAATGTTTGGCCCATAATGAGTGATACTAGTAGGAAGTGTGCCCTTGTTGGAGTAGGTGTGCCCTTGTTGGAGGAAGTGTGTCATTGTGGAGGTAGGCTTTGAGGTCTCTGCTCAGTGTGGCACCCAGTCCAGCACCATGTCTGATACACACTGCCGTGTTTCCCACCATGATAATGGACTAAACCTCTGAAGCTGTAAGCCAGCCCCAGCGAAATCTTTTCCTTTATAAGAGTTGTGGTGGTCATGGGGTCTCTTCACAGCAGTCAAACCCTAAGACACAGCATTAAAAACATTTACTAAGTAACTGAAGAAAAATTTTCACCAGGGCTAAAGCATGGGCATTGCATAACTGAAAGAGCATCATCATCTGGCAGTGTCCTCTCCCATCACCATGGCAATGAGGTTTGTTTTTTTTTTATCTTTGATATTACAATAATCTTATTAACCTACTGGCTTGGAGAACTTATTACTCTGAAGACATAAAATGTAGGCAGCATCTAAAAGATGCAAGTTGAATTTTAAGTTGGAGAACTTATGGTAGGAGCCCACACTTTCTTGTTTCTCTTATGGATTTTATACAGTCATTGAAATGTTGCTGATCAGGGCAGAAGGGCCGTGGGTGCTGGGGCACTCTAACTCACTCTAGCTCACAGCACTTACCCTGGGCAGCTCACAACAGCTTGTAAGTCCAGCTCCAGGGGAGCCACAGCCTCCTTCTGGCCTTTGCCGGTACCTGTGCACACGAGGCCCACAGACGCACAAGTAAAAATAAATCTTAAAATGCCACTGAATGATTTTACTTGAGTTTCTTACAGTATATAGACTGATCCTGCCAGATTAGTTTGTTGAAATCTTGAACAAGAACAAAGTATTATAGAATTCCATATAACTTTTAGGATAGAAATTCCTAATATTAAAAATATTTTAGATTTCCATATGACTTATAGGAAAGAAATCCCATAAAACTTTTAGAGTTAGCGTGTTAATTTCTATAAGGAATCCAGCTAGAGATGTCACAATGATTAAACTGAATTTGTAATCTGTAAATGAATTTTTGGACTACTGCCACCTGTACAATATTACCATCCAGTCCATGATCAGAATGATTTTTCTATATATTTATGACTCCAATTTCAGTAACTATTTTCAGTTACCAGAATATACATTTTTGTCAGTTTTTTTCCTAAGAATTTTATTGTTTTTGATGCTATTATGAATAAGAATGATTTTATAATTTAAATTCATTTTAGGTGGTTAAAATAATGGTCATACAATTAATTTTGATTCTATATCTATTAGATAATATCTTTCCAAAGACATACGGAAGGTCTCGTCAGAGAGGAATGAGCTAAGGTATGGTCCTATATTACTGCTGTCATGACAACACTGATACAGAGTGAGGACAGTGCTATGAGGACAGAAGCAGAGACTGGACAAGCCTAGACACTCAGACATGCCAAAAGACACTGGAAGCAAGCAGAGGCCAGGAGAGACACACACACTCCTGCACACCCCACTTTAATCACCCAGTGTGAGGGACTTCTTAATAGCAGCCCTGGGAAATCAAGATGCTGCTAGAATCATTTGTTGGCTTTAATAGTTTTATGGTAAAATACTGAGATTTTCTATAAATGAGATCATGTCATACCCCCACCTCCACATGCATGCCCTGAGCAATCTTGTCTCATTGTAAAGTTGCTACTTAATTTCATAAATGTTAACATTTTAATAAAGTCGATTTTATGAAATACCATGGTATCTATAACAGACTCAAAACCTCAAAACAAGAAAGAAGCATATGACCTAGGCTGCTTGTATTCTGCCACTTTACCTACTGTTTATACTCTGCTGTATAGCAGAGGGGTACCAGATAACCTACAGACATGAAAACATTCCTTCACAGAAGATGACTGATTCATTTTTTTAGCTATTCCAGTCCACGGTATAATTACATTATTAAAAGTGGTAACCAAAATAAATATATACCAAAGAAACTAATAAAAATTTATTAGTTAGTGCTCTGAAAACATACATATGAGTAACATTATAGTTATACAAAATATATTTAGGAATACACACATACACACATACACACACACACACACACACACACACACACACACACACACACTGAAAAGGAGGCCGTGAATTAGAGTAGTCTTGTTTTGGTTGAATGGTTGCTTAGTTGGTTTTCTATGTAGCCCTGGCTATCCTAGAACTCACTCTATAGACCAGGCTGGACTTAAACTCAGAGATCCCCTCTCCTCTGCCTCCAGTCAGGGATTAAAAGCATGCACCACCACCATCCAGCTGGATTCCATGAATTTGAAAGAGAGCAAGGAGGGGTGTATGGAAAGGGTCTAGAGGAGGAAAGCGACTGATGTCTGAGCTCCATCCCTCCACCCCCAACTCCCTAAACTCTCCTACCCTGAGCCCTGTTCTGGACTGGTATGCTCACCACCACTGCCAGGACCTTTTTCTCAGTTCTGCTCCAGAAGTCCATAGCATCTTTAACCATTTCCTTCTTCCTTTTCTTCTTCCTTTCTTTATCTCCAGGAAGCTGAGACTTTTTTCAGGTAAGTCAACCCACTTACCTGAAGACTTTCCCCCTCTTTCCTGAAAAGCCTTGACTAAAGAGCCATCCAGTCCACAGTGTTCTCTTTTCTCTTGTCTTCAACACACCATCCAGTCCCGTGGGCTCAGTTTCACCTCTCTCCCACACTGCTACTTCCCGAAGACCCTGCCCTGGTGATTGTTGAAAATCACATCCTTACCACGGCTGCTGAGGATGTTGGTGGGGAGACCTAAGAGTGACAGAACTAACTGGGTTCAAAGTGAGGGTCACAACCTGTAGATACAGGGGAAGGATTCTCTTTTCTGAGGAGAAGAGGAGTGGAAGAAGAGGACAGGAGGGTGGGACTGGGTGGAAAGGAGGGAGGGGGCTCTGACGGGGATGTAAAGTGAGTAAACAACGAATGAGGAAAAAGTTAAAAACAAAAAGAATCACAGACTGCCTCCAGATCTGCGGTGCCCAAACCTGCATGCTCACAGTAACCCCTGGGCCTCGTCTATGCTGTCTTAGAAACACTGGTCTAGGTGATGGAGTTTTTAAATTCCCTTTTGAATAAGAATAGCAACAGTGAGAGGTGGTAAGGCACACATACCAAACTCCAATGCACCAGTCCCTAAGCTCTAGCATTGGCTGTGACTCCAATACAGTGAGATGAAATCAGGAGTTATGTGATAACAGCAGGCACACAGAAGGCTAACAACAAAATCTAATCTGAGTAGTAGAGTCACCCAGATAAGTTTTAATGTCAAATGATCAATAAATGATAAATATTTTTTTCAGAATCAGTATGTCCCAAATATCACATACATACATAACATTCTTATGAAAAAAAATCACTATAATTTTTGTCCTTCAAATTTAACTGGGCATCTTTTGTCTAAACTCTACCTACTTTGCTGGAATATCTGGAGGGGGGGAGAGTGGTAAATAGAATGGAAGATAGCAGGCCGCTGTACTGCGTGGTGTAAGGCTGTTCCCGAGAGCTCCCACTAGCCTGTGTTCTAACTCGTCATGAATAGGATGTGTCAAAATATGAAGCCTTTCCCTCGGCCTCCCAAGAATGTCATAACAGGAATGGCAAGCAAGCTCTGAGGACGAGAGTCTCCATCACAAGAGCCCTTAAAGAAGAGCAAAGACAGGGGCCATGTCCCGGTGAATGAATAGCTAAAATGTTAAAGCCTTAAATCTACTCATCTTAATTCCGAAATCTTAAATTATTCGTTCTGACCAGAGAAACAAAATCAAGCTGCTGATGACCTGAGGCTTTTAACAGGTACACAGTCACTAGTCTCATTTGAGGTCAGAGAAAAAGATTTACAGTAATGGATCAAAAAGCCGAATCGCCAATGTGCTTAGTGCTCTTGGCCACATGCCTGGACTCAATTTTCGTGCATCTCAGAGGTGTGTCGTGAGGCTTGGTTGGAGGGCTGAGCTCACACTCACTAGCTGCTTGATTTTATCAATGACCTAGTTATTTAGCTTTTTCCAGCACAGCACAGAGACCAGGGATGAAGGAAGTACAGTTCAAATGGCAGCAGCGACAGCAAAGAGAGGGACACAGAGGCAACACAGATGCACCACAGCATCTGTACTCATTAACCAGGCTGCAGTCTTATTTGTGCATGTGTTTTGTATTGTGTTAACATTTCTGAAAACTAAAACTTAAAACTCAGCATGGTGATTATCGCTGGGAGGCAATTCTGACCTCTCCCACTAAGCCATACCCCACCTAGTCTAGTATTGTTTTGCTCATTTGTTACTAATTTTGCTTTTTAAAGACATTTAGAAATTACATAAATTACCATTGTTTTCCATATAAAACCTTAGTTCTAGCTCAAAGAGCTTTGGCTCTTACAGGGATGAGCTTACTTTAGTTAAAAAAATTAAATACCTCATTTAGCAAAAAATTTTCCATCTTTAAGTGACATGTTATGATTATTTATCTGATTCCAAGTAAACTAATAGTTAGCCCAGAAGGTCTGATGTTATGTGCTGATCTCCTCTGGTTTTTGAGAAGCATACTTCATCCCACCCAAACCCTTCCTTTCACTCAAATGCTGCTCAGGGAGATGAACCAGAAGTCACCAGCCCGGCATGCTCATAGGAGGTCAGAACGGCAAAACTGGGGTCCTGAATTAGTCTGAAACTGCTTAGGGGGCTCTGCAAGAGGAGCCATCACTGACTAGGAGCAGAGCCCATCAGAACCCTGAATTCTGGGAAGCTTCTGGCAACAAGCAGAGAAAGTAGCTAGCTCTCCCCCTCCACCCTCATCTGTGCAGAGCTACTCATCAATTCCAGCATGTCTTTAAGCACAGGAACAGGTACGACTCTGTGTGTGTGTGTGTGTGTGTGTGTGTTTTATTTTGAGGATGTGTTAAAATTTCCCATTTTAATTGTTTTTATGGAAGGGTGCTGGGCCACGAACCTGGTTGTTCAAGCATGCTTACACGGCTCTAGCGTGAGCTATATTCCTACCCTGTTCTTTTGTTTATGTTTTGTTTGGTTTGGTTTTTGTTTTTGAGACAGAGTCTATCTAGCCCAGGCTGCCTTTCAACTCTGATTCTCTTGTTTCCACCTCCAAATGCTTAGACTATGCTTAGGAAACGGAGTAGACGATGTCCACGCGAAGATACACCTGCCGTGGGATGGAGCACATTTCCCGTGCTGTGCCGTGGAATGCAGGACGCCCTCGTGGACCTACTGTGGGATAGAGGACATCCACAGTAGTGTGCAGCTGTTAGCACTTTCCTTCCTAAAACCTTTGCATCAATTGCACAGCACCACAAGGTGTGGCATGAAGCAGGTGTCTACTTCCTGTCCTGTGACAATGAATTCGCTCATTGGATGCTTTGCAGGCTACTTTGGACCAGGTCTTCTCTGGTGTCAGAAACATTTCTCCTTCGGAGAATGCAAAGGACCAGAGGACATATCAAGGACTTTAATAGCAATAGCTTAATCTTATTTTCTTGTTTGGCAATAATGAATCCAAATAAGATTTTGCTAGTATAGGTGCACAGGCTATACTTCATGAGCTAATAATTTTAAAATTCAATTAAGCTCAAGGGACAGCCAGGAAGCTAAATAGAGCCAGAGGGCACGTTCACAGCACAAATCAAAGCCCCACCAGACACTGAGGTAGACATGGACAATGAAAAGACCATCCCCCAGGTGACACAGAGCAGCTGTTGATCCCAAAATACAGTAAACACTTTAATGCTACAGCTCAAAATCTTAACGTTCAGAGCACACTGAGGTGCCCAATAATAAAAAAATTTGGAGTAAACTTAAAAGAGAAGAACAACCTCATTGTTCTTTATTATTGGCTTGTACATGCCAGGCTACCCAGCAACGGCAGGGCTTTACATGTTCCACCAACAATGGCTCAGTCTAGTGGGAAGCAAGCAAGCAAGCAAGCAAACAAACCTTGTGTATAGGCCTGGATTCATTCAATTTCCAATAACACACGTGCGCTCACATACATACACAGCCATACATATACAGCCATACACACATACACAGCCACATATACACAGCTGCACTTACACAAACACACACACACACACACACACACACACATTCACACAGCAACACTCTCACACACACAGTCACACACTCTCTTACACACACACAGACACATACACACACACACTCTCTCTCACACAGACACACACTCATACAGCCACACTCACACACATGTACACAGCCATACTCTCACACACACCACACACACACACACATGATGTTTGTTTGTGGTTTATTTATATGAGCTGAATTGTGTTGAAGATGAATATGAATTTGCTCTGATAAAGAAACAGAAGGATGCCAGAGAGGAAGGGGTATAACTCATGCCTCCCAACTCTGACCCCTGTCTCCAAAAAGAGCTCCATGGAACCTAACCGTTCTGCTGATTGTACAGCTCAAATGTTAGAAACAGTCACTGGACGTGAACAAAAGAGGATAGTTTTAGGGGAACCACAGTGAAGTGTGGAAGCAGCCTGTGCTGCTGGCTGTCCGTTCACCACAGGTCATCATCAGCCTCCTGTTTAGCCTTGCACTCTGACTGTTTCAGCTGCCTTTTCAGAATCCCACCTCTACCTCTCTGCCTCTGTCCTACCTCACAGACCAACCCTGCCACGGTGCTTTACCACTCCCCCTTCGTCTTCAGTCTCCATCACCTCCACCAGCCAGCCACCACTCCATGCTTATCATTCCTCTCCTTCAAATCTTTGCCTTTCGCTTCCAATCCCAACTCACCTTTCATACAATTAATGAACTCAGTTTTTCACATTCTCATGTGTTTTGCACGAGTTGTTGCATTAACCTCCCAAGTGATCTTCACACTTGCAGTAGAGACTGTCACAGTCATCACTTACCAGCGTTGGTGGTGTAGCTGATGTTTTGTTGACTGTTACACATAGACTGTTAACTTAAGACTTCCAGTCAGAGCTAGCATTCTTTTTTTTTTTAAATGTCTTCCACCAGTGCAGGGCTTTTTTCCCCACCCCTTTTAAGATTTATTTTATTTTATTTATTACATATACACGAGAAGAGGACACCAGACCTCATTACAGATGGTTATGAGCCACCATGAGGCTGCTGGGAATTGAACTCAGGACCTCTGGAAGAACAGCCAGTGCTCTTAACCTCTGAGCCATCTCTCTGGCACCAGAGCTAGAATTCTTACTCCTGACAAAGATATAGAAACTGAGGAACAGAATAGTTTAGCTTACTTGTAAATCATTATACATCAGTAAAGAAGGTTTTTCTATGTCTATCTGACTTTTTAAGTCTCTCATCGAATTCCCTTCTCACACTGCTGTTAGAGTGTGATCTAATAGCACTGTGCTTGCTTCAGGATACAATCAATCCCCTTTCTTGACATTAAGGTCTGTCACAATATGCCTACAGCTTAACTTCAGTCAGCTGCAAAACTGCTACTACCTCTCAGTCAAACAAAATTCCCAGTGATCTATCTCCTCATGGCGTCCATGCCCTTCCACAGCTACATTGTTTTCCCAGAGTGCTTCTCTTCTTAACTGTGCAGTGAGCTCTTTGTCATCCTTCAGAGCCTTTTAAATGTTACTTCCTCAGATGGGTTCTCCTAAGTTCTCAAAGGTGAATTCAGTGATCCTGTGTTCTGAGAGATGACCGCGTTGCACCCACTGACTGTCACGCCAAGGGTTCAGCGTACTAAAATTCACCTCATTACAAGTTGCACTGCAGAAAATGCTCCCAAATGGTAAAGATCGGAAAATGCTCCTCAAACTACTTCCCAGGGTACCTTGCCAAGCACCTCACTCATAGCTGGAGCTCAATTAATGCCTTTTGAGTGAAATGGCCTTGATACTTCCATTTTAAAAATTACTTTCCTGGGCTGGAGAGGTGGCCCAGTGGTGGAGAGCACTGGCTGCCCTTCCATAGCACCCATGTTTGGCTCTTAGCACCCTGAGTGGAACTTGTGCAGTTGCTGTGTGTCATGCCTTCAGTGGCCATATCTGAATGGGAGGATCCCATGCTTTCTTACCCATAGTCCAGCTCTTAAATTCTTTCTTCCTCCTCTTCTAAGATGTTTACTGATCCTTGGGAGGAGGGTGTTTCAATTCCTAACACCATTTATTTTTTATTTTCCAGTAGCCCGGTTCTTTGCCAATTACGCTTTTTAAAATTTGTCTTCTCAAAATTACCATTGCACATGAGACTTAGGTTTTGTAGTTAGTTTTCCTTGAAAAGGACAAGAAAGCACACACAGGGTGCTTAATCACAAATGATTCAATATTAGTTATCGCGCATATTTTGAGCTTTCCAACAATGTTGTACCAATCACTGCTGACCATGATAATGTTTTGATTCCTAAATACTTATTTTTGGAACCCTAAACAAGAGAGCAGTTGAGCTCATCACGGGACATTCTCTGCTCCACCAGGAGGGTCTAAGAAGTAAGCCTATGAGTGAGAAGCCAGCCCTCTGATGGAGAAGGGAAGGAAGGGCAGCCAGCAGGGTGCTTGTTCTGCATCAGGGCTGGAGCTGGGGAGGGCCTGCACCTGAAATGACCACAGCTCATTAGGGCTTTAGAACTCAAAGTGCTTCTTCATTAGCCTTAGGACGGGAACTAAGCCAGTCACCGCCCACAGAGCACCTCCAGCTGCATTTGCCCTGAGCCCCCGCTGTGGAAAGCAAGGATGGCTGATGTCTGAGAGGGGCAGAGAATCTAAGAGCTGTGGTCATGTCCCTAAAATTTTAATCTTGTTCCTCATGATTGTACAAAACCATTTACAGCCGCCAACAAATCTGTCTCCAGACTTCAGGGCTGGGTTCTGTCTTTGCTATAAACTAAGCATTCTTTTCAGAGAACCACTGCTACCCAGTAAAGGCCACTGACACTGCCACCTTAAATGCAACGGCACCTAACTCTTTGACGTTTCATTTGCAATAGAGAAATAACCTGTGGGCATTTTAACCCTCTCCAAAGACCCCAAAGCGAGACTGTGTAAAATGGGAATACCCTTCCTGCTAAAAGCTGCATTCTGCATTTCCTAGTTTGATAATTTCCTAGTTTCCTTCCACTAGACAATTCCTTGTCCTCTTCCAAACTAACCAATAAGCCACTCCTTGCTGAGTACCTCTGGACCAGCGCCCATCTCCTCTTCTCTGCTTTACTCAGGGTCCTGCTCCTTAAATGAGTTTGTCTTGTTTTTCTTCTGGCCTCAGACACTTGCTCTCTTGTCCTGGGAATCTGCAGACATATCTTTCTCCTTTCTAGACTCTATTTTCTTAGGATAGGCAAGCTAGCTGTCTGTCTGTCTGTCTGTCTATCTGTCTTTGTCTCTCTCCTATATTCCTGGTGGTGGCACTATGCATTGCATACTATAAATGCTTAATAAATTGACTTTAGCAACAGGGGGTTATTTGCCTTCAAAGGACACTATTTATTTCCCCAAGAAACAACTCAATAGATAATTAAATATTTACTCTTACTTCTTCCAGCCCAGTTAACAATGTTATCTGTGCACACAGACAAATGTACACACAGTATGCCCTAGTTACCCTAAGTCAATCTTTGGGCAAACACAGATAGACTCAACCCCACAAACAATTAAAACATAAACTGAGTCATACTTTGTTCCTGTTTTTCCTTGAGAAAATTGACATGATGCTTACTAGCAAATGAAAATTTATTTTGCAAATCCATATCCACAAAACGCCATCAAGTGTGGGTCATGTGTCTTTCTTTTCTGATTTTGATCCCATTGCTATGACTTAGTGTGGTAATTATATTACAAAGCCATTATCCGATGAAATGAAAATGGCAAAACAATTTAAATGGTTGTCTAAAGAGACACTGTTACAATGCAATTATGAGTGAAATTACAATGGCAAAATAATTGAAATGCAAGTCTGGAAGGCACAGTCATAAAACCACTAAAACGCTTCTGTTAGGGACTCACACCCTTGAGTGAAACCAAGTCCTCCTGAGGACACAGTATCAGTTCACTGAAGCTGGCAACATTCATGGACAGATGAAATAATCCAGGTTTCTCTTCTCCTGCAGTGTTATCTACACTTTTCAATACCACCTGTGCATGTGTCTCATCTTTGGTTGCTGTGGAATACTGATAAGGGACCCTATGCAGTGCTGTGGGTTCAGTACCATGAAGATAAAGGAAGAAGGCAAGCCTGGAACAGGCATTTCTGTAATGTCTCCAACATAAAAGCTAGTGTCAGAGCTTGAAAGGGGTTTCCTTCCAAACATAAGCCTGCAATGATTCAATAGGCATGTGGATACATTTCTAAGGCTCTGGCTTGAAACATTCCACTGACACATTCCTTTAGCAATGTCTTCAAAGTTCTTAGTCAACCAGGCTTACATTGATACACTTGCCCACCAAAGGAAAAGAAAATCAACAACAACAACAAAAAAAGTGTCAGATGTAAGAGATCTACTGAAATAATCAGCTTGCTAAATAAATAAATAAATAGCTAAACTTTCTCTCCTGAAGCATGGTGGTAACTGCATGTTGATGGTTGAGCACATACCTGAATCTATCAGCAAAAATGTGCAAATTGTTCCCCAAACTCCCACCCTGTGGCTTCTATAGATTCAGTCTTTTCACTACACAGCAGGATAAAAGCACCTACATCAAGAGGAGCTAATTTAAAACATAAAAAGCTTTAAAGGAATTAAACAATGTCAGTCCTTTTCTTGTGTGATTATCTCTTGTGCCACCAGAGAGAAAGTTGGGAAGCAACGTCTAATCATGCAAATTTCTTTGCATCAATGATTATGACATTATTTAATTAACCATATTTTAAAACAAAAATTTATATGCTCTTTGTTTCTCAAGCTTAGTTTAAAGACGCCTCCTGAAAATATGGACACTGGTATTCTAATTTATTTTATAGACTCTGAAGCATGTAAGGATTTTTCATCTCCACAAACATGTTCTTTATGGCACAATCTGTAAGAGGAATTTGAAGCTCCTTCTGCATTAGTAGTGTACCACGTAGCTGACAAAAACCCTTAAATTTTTGGTGTGTTTCTCCAACTACAGCTCCATAAGCATGAGACCTTTGGGTGCATAGAGAACTGGGTATAAAAATAAAATCTGATGTCTAGACACCTTACAGAAGACATATTTCAACACATACAATTGAATTATTAATAAGATTTGAAACAGATTTTAAAATCATACTAGAGAATGAAGTTTGTACAGCCTAAGCTGTACGTAGAAAGATACAAATCCTGAAAATGAATTTATAATCACCTATAGAAAATTCTATGTGTAAATCTAATTGGGGAAAGAGAAGCAAGCATTCTCGTAGATCATGAGGAAAAATATCAGTGTTCTAAAAATAAGTGACAGCATTAGACATGATATCTGAAATCAACATTTACCCATTTTATAAAATTTACCTCTATTTAGAAAAGTGTCCTCTGGGTTTCCTTTAAAAGACATTGGGATCAAACCCAGGGTCCTGCATGTCCTTGCCAAGTGCTCTAACACTGGGCTACACCCCCAGCTCTACCTTTGACGTCACCAATACAAATCTACCGTGCTAAGCTCCCATGTGACATATACTAATGTGTTGCTTCATCAAAGGCTGTGTCTGTAAGGGTGACCTAAAAACTGTATTGCTAGTGATGTCATAGCTATCGCTGTGTGCAGATTTTAGTTATAAAAGTGAAATTTGCATATCATGTAGTGATGCATTTCTTGCTAAACGGCACATGAGTTTCCCTAGAGTAAGTTAAAATACATTTTTCTAACTTAAAAATGCACCCAGTTAGGTTGTACTAATGGATATGTAAAACATGAAGAAATTATCAGAAAAGTTAGCTACAGAGCCCAAGTGTACAGGTGCTCACTCCACAATTATTCTGATTCTTTTGTATTTATAAGATTTTTTTTTTCATTAAAAATTGCTGGACAAATATAATGCTCTTGCTAAAAGTTCTTTGTTCTGCGCTGGTAAATAAAACATTTCAGAGTTGCCTGGCTGACATAAAGCACTCACCTAGCCATCCGGATCCTGAATTCGGTATGCACAGGTCTGTCTCCGCACTGGGTAACACAAAGCCTACCACAAACACCTCCACGCCATCGGCCATGAGAGCCATGCCCAGGACGAAGAACAGGGCCCACTGGAAGCGACCATGGCCACACTCTTGGATTATCAGTTCATACTGCTGGGCCAGCTCTTCCTCATCAGCCCTCCTCTCTGACTCCAGTGCTCTGCGGTCTTTGTCTCCTTTGGGCTGCCCTATAGGCACTGTGCTGTCCTTCCCTTGGCTCATGCTAGGGATGCCCTGGTACTCCCCTTCATAGATCTCATCCTCTTCATCATGACCCTCTGTGGCCTCACTCGAGCCTTCATCATCATTGGCCTCCCCACTGTAGGTTTCTCCAGCTGGGTAGTCGTCATCATCATCTTCATCCTGGAATCGACTGTAAGACCGCTGCGTGTACTCATCCTGGGCCCGGTCCACTGCCTGGTTCACCTTCCTCACGGTTTGCTTCTTCACCTCTTTGGCAATGTCCTTGGCACCCTTCATCAGTGAAGTCCTATCCTTGTAGGACTCTTCCATTTTGTCTCAGCTGATGGCCAAGGTACAGCAGGGAAGTGTCGGTGGAGTGCTCAGCGGCTGGGCTGTCCCAGCACCACCCGGCGCGCACGCGTGCTTCAGAACAGAGCTGTACAGGGACAGGGAGGGGAGAGACACGTTACTCACTTCCCTGTGCTTTCCGCCACCCGCTCCCGGGCTCTCCTTACACCCACACGGGAAGACACATCTCCTGCCTTGATGGTGCACATGCGAGCACTCTCTGCCACCACTCTGCTCCGCTCTGCTCAGCAGCTGGAGTAGCGGGCTGAGGCTGTTACTGTGGTTTCCGTGATAAAGAGCTTTGCTCGGGTAATGTTACCCAGGTGCTTGACTGAGAAGCTAACTACCTTGCAGGTTTTAAACCACAAGCGGCATGTCTCAAAAGGCTCCCCTGAGACGCAGGGACCATTAGTGCAGAGAGAGCAGAAAGATTTAAGACCCAGAGATGGTGGGTGACTGCAAGAAAACCATTTCCCAGTGGCAACAGGCCAGCTACACACATGGAATCACAGTGGTTGTGACAGCATGCACAAGGCCTGGGCAAGCTCCAGCTAGAAAACATCCCAGCACAGAGACAGGGGAGGTGGGAAGACACTGCCACGATAGCTGACGAGCTGTTGATGATCAACAGGTGCTGGGAGAAGCAGGCTCTGTTTTCCTCAAGGCTGATCCCCTGGCAGATCAACCACACTTCAGCAGTGTTCAGGCAGCACCAACTGGACTTAAACTAGATGAGTTCTTTTTTAAAAGAGGGAGGGGCACAAAGTTGAATGGGTGGGGAGGTGAGGGTGCATCTGGGAAAAGTTGAAGGATGTGGTTATATCAAAATACATTGTAAGAAATTCTTCAAGCATTAAGAAATACATTTTAAAAAGCGCTGTAAGGGGGACCTTGACTCAGGAGACACATATACACTGGGAAGGCGCGGTGGAGAAAGCCAGAAACTTCCCCCAAACTCCTTCCCTTGCACTCAGCCCCTCACTGTTCAGTTCTCAGACTGTCATTACTTTGCCAATTTGCGTTTTCCCCACCCCACATTCACCGTTGACAAAAGACAACAAAGACTCCCAAGACACCCCAAATGGGCACACGAGTTTCCCGTTCCCCAGCAGGTGTATCTGTAGGAAACTGACAGTCACAGAAGTAGAACAGGCTTTGTTCTTGGAGGCCTTCCTTTTCAGAGCCCACTTCCAGCCTGACGCAGAAAAAGGCAGTGTGACGCACGGGCCTTCACAGCTCCACCCTGAAAGTCCTCCAAGCTTTATCCATGCTGTCTCTGAATGTAGACACTGACAGACCCTTAATCTCATTGCACTTTGGAAGTGCTGTTACTTCCACAGGCAGGCCCTAGCTGTATGAGGTTGGTCACTGGGGGCTTGTCCTTGGGGACAATCTTGTACCAGGGTCCTCTCTTTCCTTCCAGCTTGCTATCTGCTTTCTGGCCCCCATGAGGTGAGTATTTCTTCTCTACCACACACATCTGCCTGATCACTGACTCACAAACAACAGAATCAGCTGGCTCTAGATTGCAACCTCTGGTGTGGAGGCAAAAGAAATCCTTCCTTTAAAATTCGCTTAGATACTTGTTACAGTGACGCAAAGTGAACTAATAAAAAAAAAATCACACTTGGACTGAAAGCAGTAGTTCTCAGAGTGACTCAGGAGAGATGGCCAATAGCAAGGCTATTGGTTGCAGGTAGCATCTCTCTGTTTGTAAATGAGTTACAGAGGTAGTGCATGCTGGGCGCCCTGCCCTGCCTGATTCACTAAAAACCAATAAGCTAGGGCTATCAATGGCTCAGCAGTAGAAACTCTCTCTGCAGAAGCAAAGGACTGGTGTTCAGATCCCAGGGACCCATGTGAATGCTGGCAGCATGCCTGTAACCCCGGTCTCCAAAGGTGGGCAAGAGAGCATCCCTAGATAATGAGCTGGCTACACAAATGAGCTGCAGTGGCCAGTTCTGGAAATCCTGATTTCATTAATGTCAAATTCTGTCTTAAAAACAGTGTAAACTTCAAGTCATTCAATCCTCTGCAAAGCACACAATTACCACCCTTGTCTCACGGCGAAGGAGTCCCGTTGGATGGAAAGTATCTTTGGAGACTGTGGCAGTCTTGAGCCCGTGCCTACATTCCTGCCCTCTGGGTCACCGCACCTTATTTAACACCGTGTTTTCTTTAGAAAGACAGCCACCATATTTGGTCACTTGCATGAACAAGCAAGACTGCACTTGGGAATTACTGTCCATTTAAAGGCATCATTGATGAAAGACGCCATCAGCAACTCCAACACCTTAACTCCAACACCTTTCCTTCAAAGTGCACAACATAATTTAGAGGAGAGGTGGTGAAACACTTTTAGTACTGGGAGGAAAAGTACAGAACAGGTGGGAGCACTCACCCACACCCCGGTGGGAGCGTTGAGTGTGGCGGCTGAGATTAAGGCACAAGCCTTGTTCTCAGACCCACCTGAGGCTGAGCCCCAGCTTTTCTGACAAATCCCGCGGCCTGGACCTGTTAGTCCCTCTACACTTCAGTATTCTTATCTGACAGGTGGGGACTACCATGTTATTTTATTGGATTGAAAGAACCCGAAAAAAACACAGGGCTGTACATAAAAGGCTTCATACATACTTGGCATAGTCCTCACCAAACTAAGCATTCGTATGTTCACAGTGTGTGTGTGTGTGGTATGTGTATGCATGTATCTGGGGTGCATGTATGTGTGTGTGTATGTGTTTGTGTGTTTATTGTGTGTATGTGTGTGTGTGTATGTGTGTGTGTGTATGTGTTTGTGTGTTTATTGTGTGTATGTGTGTATGTGTGGTGTAGGTATATTGTGTATATGTATGTATACGTGTATGTATGTGTGTGGTTTGTGTGTGTGTGGGTTTGATTAAGAGATCCTGTTTCAAAGAATATGAAAGACCCATCAAGGAAGATCTCCAACATCAACCTCAGGCTCCCACATGCACAGGAAAATACATGCATATATGCATGTTACTGAAAGGAACAAGTTAGCTTTACATCTTTCTTTATGAATTTTATACCCCATGTTAAACTAAGTTCTCTCAGTACTTTTCCAGAAAGCAGAAGGACATGGACAAAAGGAAGAAGCGGGCAGACTGAGACAAGACCCATGCGTCCACCCTGTAGTAAAAGAGTGACCAGACTGATAACTGAGAGATAACATTGCCTAGCAACGATGGCCTGAGTAAACCTCGTGCATTTGCGTCAATAAGGTCTCCAAGAGTTTCCTTCAGTTGTCTCTCGGGCAATCAGGCTCCTGCTGGGCCTAACAGTTACCACACACACAACGAATACACATGTACATATACATATACAAACAGTATTTTAAAGTTGCTTCACACAAGTTCCCACCACACACGGCCCACGTGCATGAACACACACACACACACACACACACACACACACACACACACAGAGGTTCTATTTCTCCACAGAGCCCCTACCTTCAGTCTTTCCCTCTCTTTTATCCCTCTCCATCACTACCATAAACATTCTTGGGATGTTCTTCCTTCCTAAAACTTGTGCGTGTTTTTCAGATGCTGGGATAGCGCATCTTTCTGATTTGTGCTTTACATAGATTTAAAAACACTGCGCACCCACTGCATACTGGTACCCATAACAACATCTAGTTGATTTTCTACCCAGTGACTGTAAGGACAGACTGGGTGACACAGCAAGCCCTGTCTCAAAGGAGACAAAACCAAGTCAGGCAGTACCACTCCAGAGCACATCCACTTAAGCACCATAACAACGACCTTTTAGTAAAACTGTGAGCCTGTGGTGTAAATGAATCTGTGGTAAAGGACAGCACACACCAGTAGGCTGGGAATCATCTAGACTTTTTGCAAATGCCTGGTATGCAGGGATTATACAGAGGGGCTTATTATGAAAGAAACTTAGTTCCCAGAGGCAGAGAGAATCAATGAATGGAGAGCTGTTATTAAAAGCATAAAGAATGGGCCAGGTATGGTGGCCCACACCTGTAATCCCAGCACTCAGGAGGCAGAGGCAGAAGGATCTCTGTGAGTCTGAGGCCAGCCTGGTCTTCTAAAAGAGTCCAGGACAACCAAGGCTACACATAGAAACATTCTCTCGAAAAACAAAAACAAAACAAATAGAAAAAGAATAAAGAGCTTCCATTTTTACAAAATGAAGGGTTATGAAAAAAGATGGTGGTGATGGTTGTAGAATATTATGAATATACAGTTAAAGATATTTAAGTGGAAATTTTTAGGTTTGGTTTATTTTATCACAATGAAATATTGGAGAAAGGAATTTAAATATATTTTATCAAGTCTGAGAATTTTATAGTATATATTTTGATCAGACTCACTCTACATTTTTTCCCTTAACTCTTTCTAAATTCACCCTCTACTTCATGTCCTTTAAAAAAAGAAGGAAGATATTAGCTCATAGCAGGCATCCTGGGAAAATAATTTAAAATTATTTCAAATTATATACAAGCAATCTTTGTGTGTGTTTCTCCATTTCTCTTCCTGTCTCTCAGTCTCTCTCTGTCTGTCTTGTGAATAGACACACACACATACAAAGAGAGAAACAAAGAGACAGAGAGAGACAAAGAGAGGCAGAGGGAGAGACAGAGAGATTCATCCCAACAGCAATTTTACTCTGAACACTTAGACTGCGCAGGAGTAAGAGCACGGCACTAGTCAGATCACACTACACGTGTGTGCCGAAGCCCTGCTCAGACCACTGTAACGTCTGTAACTCCTGCAGTGTGAAGTTTCCTACGTGCTGGGTCAGTGGCTGTCTCAAGCCATAAAAGGACTTCCCCTTGTTTAGTAAGTTTCGGCTGTCAGCGTACCTTTTAGAGTAGTAGTTCCCAGAGCATCCCCTGAGGATCTCTGGAAACTCCCAAGGTCATTTAAGGAAGCTCGAGGTTCCATAACAACAGAAAGCTGTTGTTTCATTTCACCCTCACAAGCCCATGAGTGGGTAGTGGCTTTTCTCAGGAGCTGCCTGATGAGCAGTAACATCACAGCTCTGTTAACTGACTGGATATCCTTGCAGATTTTTGTGATAAAGAGAAACATTCTCAGGTTCAGTTTCTAATATTTTATCAATAGATAGAAACACAAAATGAAAGTTCCTTTATCCTTAGTAAGCTTTAAAAGTGAAAGCAGATCTTTAAAAAAAAAAATAGAACTACTCCTACAGATTCATTTCAGCTTAGGATGCTGCAATTGTGAAGCTAACTGTGGGTTTTCTGGATTTTCGTTGTTTTTTAAACAGGGCTTTGTGATTTTTCTCTGCTATAGCTCCAAAGAGGTGACAAACTGCTAAACTAGTTTGCCTATCATTCGCTGTCAATGCTTCTGGATTCCCAGATGTGCACAGATGCTGTAAGGCTGGGGCTTCCATCTTGACTGGGTGGTATTGTCTAACGTAGCAGGAAGGGGTGGTCAGTGTGTTCCCCCCTCCCAGCTTGTCTGTGAAACACCACTAGTCATAACTTGCAGCACAATCTCGGTCCCCATGCTACCTTTGTCTTCCTTTCCATTTCTATTCTCTGAGGATTCTTTTGTCTTTCGGGGATCAGTTGTTTATAATTTAAATGATATTTGAAATATTACTCAGGGCATGGACTAGGGTATAGGGTTGGGGAGAGTGGAAATGCACTCAGTCCACTGTCTTGGTCCAAGGGTGGACGCTTCTATAACTAGCTTTAATACTGCAATTTTCTCTTGCTTTTAAATAGCATCCTACCACTTTAATTTACATTGGGCTATAATTCATCTGACCTGACCCCTGCCATTGGACAATTAGGCTGTTTTACTTTCTTATTATTTTAATCTTAGCAATGTGTGCTGAGAATTCCTGAGGTCAAAAGGAAAACCCAAATTTGATAATTTTAGAGTCAGTGTATTGTCATACAGGAAGGTTAAAAAACATGCCCTATTTCCCTGTGTTCTCACCTATATCAGAAATTGGTGGCTGAGAGGAATAAAAGGCATGTTGTATCATTTTAAGTTGCATTTGACTTCCGGAAAAATCAAACATTTCTCATGAAAATGTTCATCCTGTGCCATTCTCATTTTAGGTGGACAGTAAGTTTAGTGATTGCTTCCAAAAAGATATGTCCTTGTTTTAGTCACCAGACTATAAAAAATATTACCTCAGCTGTAAAAAAAAAATTAGATAATTGTACTGAAATATTGAGATGAAACCTCCCTGGATTATGTGGTTATGACACAGATCCAGGGACAACTGTCCTTGTGAGAGATGACAGAAAATACACGAAAGGGAAGCAACAGAGACTACAGCAACAGCCAGCAGCTGAGGGATCCTAGGCCTACCAACCCTGGAGAAAAGGAAGGGAAAATCTGTGTGAGACTGTGGCTTTGCTGGCACCATCACGCCAGGGTTCTGGCCTCTAGAACAGAGAGAGGCCACCACGCCAGGGTTCTGGCCTCTAGAACAGAGAGGGGACAAATTCAGCACTCAGTTTGCAGCGCTTTGGTAAGCAGACACAAGACACTAGCACAGTCTTTTGCTTATCGAATTTTAAGAGGACAGGAACCTCAGTATGTGCTACAAATATTTTTCTCAGATGGTCTTATCTACAATGAAGTTTTGCCATAATGTACTTAACTAGGTTCTTTGTTCGTGTTTTCTGCCTTGTTAGCAAATTTTTGAAGGCCCCGTTGAGCTGCTAAAATATGCATCTGTAAGAGAATTAGTTTCTGTTTAATTGTTTAATGTTTATTTCTGTAACTTATTCTGTATATTGTGTGAGGTAGGGCTAGCTACCAACTATTTCAGAAACAGTTATTAGTATATCTCTCTGACAAGGAATGAAGTTCTTACATGGGTTAATGTCTCTTCAGACTTGTGTTCTGCTTCAAAGATGCTCTTCTACTGCTAGCCTTACTCATTTGACTTTCAGCCTCTTTGCTGTATTTTATACCAGTTCATGTTCCCTTCATGACTCATCCTTTTCAAGTATATTTTTATTGTTTTCATCTGTTTTCTCTTCCAAATCAACTTTAGAGTTGCTTAGCCATTTCTTCAAAGAATTTTCAATTAATTTTACACTAGATTTACAAATCAACTCACTCAGTACATGATAAGTATATCATGTAAGCCTTCCTTAATGCTACTCAGTGATGTTTATATAGTTCTTTATTTTGCCAGTTGTTTAATGAACAATTGGTTCATTAAAGGTATGTACATACATACATACATATATGCACACATACATATAAAACATTTTTATGTTGATTTGTAATTTGCTTACTGGTCTCTCAGACCACAGCATATACTCTGGCCACAAGCTCTTTTTGCTCTTGTCAAATGCATCAGAGGGTCTGGAAGCAGTCTCCTGCAGAACGTCAGCATCAGTGGGGGCACCCATCACAGAGCAGGGCTGCAAAGACTGAGTCAGACTCACTAGAGGACACTCAAGGAAGGGAAGCCTGAGAACAGGTCGCCTTTGCTGAGCTCCTGGACACCCACGCTCTTCTCTGGCACCATGTTCATTCACAGACACTGCTCAGCGTGAGGAGGGCAAGCAGACCCAGGGCACCCTCAGTTGAGCCTAAGAAGAGTTCAGCAGTCCTAGATTCTGTCTCCAAGTCATCACTAGCACCCTATAACCCTTTGGGAAGATCAGATGCTCGAGGAGAATTCATATAATCTGCGTTACAAAGAACACTCAGCTGAAAGAAAGAAAAAAAGCAACACATGCAATTCCTCGTTTTAAGTAGCAGAGAAGCAGTCATTTCCATTAAAGACCAATGGCATTCTGTCATTCTGTCCCCAGCAATAAGAGACTGCCAGATTTGAAGAGGGTCATCTGTGAATGAGCCTCTTACCCTGGGACTTGAGAACCATGTGAGAAAAAAATGGTTCCCCAAAATGGGCAAAGCCAGGGGCTGAATTCCTTTCAGGAATCCTGGTCTGGAAGACATGTAGCTGGGCTGGGGAAGACAGTAGTCTTCCCTTTGTGACTCCCATTTATTTCCACACTGATTAAAAGAGCGTTCACACACTGCTTATTAAGAACCTCTGACATACCAGGCCTTACCTTAGGAGCTGAAAATCAGAGCCTCAACAAGACACACTAAGTCCCTGATTGCACAGCAACAGTCATCACAATGAAGCAGAGGAACACAATTTCATGCAGCAGTGAGTCCTACAAATAAAAACAAGGCATGGTGGGGACTCAGTACAGCACTGCTCCATGAAACATTCCATACTGATGTCCTAGAGCTGTGTTGTCCAGAACAGAAAAGGAACACTATGAACCACAATGATTACACACAGCTTGTGACTGCCCAAAGGGTCATGCAGGGCAGCCTGGCAGAAGAGTGGTCCAGAGAGTGCTGGTTGGAAGATGAGCTTGACTATGAGCTGACTACAGCCAGGACGTAAGTCATGCTGTTACTCAGACACAGAACAGCGTGCAAGAGCGAGGGCTCTTGGGTAGAGAAAGACAGGGTAGGTGGGTAGCTAAATAAGTCAGGGGGAGAGAAGTAAGAAAAGTGAGTAGGGACAACTCATTAGGGGCATTTGGAGGTCATGGAAGGAGGCTTGTGTTTCAGTCTGAGATGAGAAATGCATCAGCTAATTCTCCATTGCTGCAACAAAATACCATAATCCATCTACACACACACACACACACACACACACACACACACACACAAAAAGAAATTTGTTTAGCATAGAGTTTCAGAGGCTGAAAGCCCAAGATCACACAACTCCATTTGTTCTACCTCTGGCAAGGGTGCCCTTAATCCACATCACAACACAGCAGACAAGCAGGGAGGAAATGGCTGCATGCAAAAGAAGTCCATGGTAAGTCAGTAAGCCAAAGACCAGGGAGGAGCCAGGCTTGGTCTTCTCATGATAACCCACTGTTGTGAGTGTAACTCCCTCCGTCAGACCAACATTAACTCTCTAAGGGCAGTCCCACAGTGATGTAATTCCTTCCACACTCCAACATCTCCTGACCAGCACTCTGGGATCAAGCTCTTAAACCATGAACCCTGAGGGGATGAACCACATTTAAGCCTTGCTAGGAAGTGACAGGATCTAGAGGAATTCAGCTCAGTGATGCAAAAAAGGGTTTCCTTTAGAGCTAGGTTCACCCAGTCATTGGAGATGGTGTCTCTGTCCCTTGATCCCATTAGCTCTGCCCTTTAACATTTGTAGACATGTTTATTGTGACTACAACCATACTATAATGAATCAATGACTTACAACTGTCTAACAACCTTAGAAGCAGGCTAGAGGCAGGAGGACGGTTAGATGAAAAGCCAAAGCGAAATTCAGCTGTGCCTGGTAGCTGCTCCGTAGGTACCGTGACAAAATCAGGGTCATTTATTCTCTCTGTTTGTGGTGAAATAAATGGAAGTAGAAGAAAAAGAAATCAACACCATCTTTAGATTAGGTATTTCTACCCTGTATGTCTAAAGGTTGCTCTAAAGCCAGTCAAATGCTCATTTGAGGACTTACTTTGATCTGAAGAGGGAAAACTAAAGGCAGTCATTCCTGCCATGTATTTCCTCAGCACAACAGGTGCACAGCTGCTACAAAGTCTTATAAGAACTCGGAGTCCCTTGAGAAAGTGATGACTCAGACATATTAAAGTGATTTAAGCTTTAGACACAAATGACGCCGCACACATGGGTTCCAGCACTGCCTCTGCCCTTACCAGCCTACCAGTACTGGTTCAGAGTGGCTAAGGACAGTGATTTGTCAAACATAAAACATGGAAGGCCACACTTGGTCAACAGTATCGGCACAGTGAATGCCAGTTTACTCAAAATTAAAGAATGGAAGAATATAACTTATAGTCAGAATTCATGGCTCAAAACAGTAAAGCTGCGATTTCCTTCCTAGAATGGAGAAAATGGTGACTGGTAGGTTGGCTGTGCCCTGCTGCCTCCGAAGAGCTGAGCTTCACTCTCTCCAGTGTCCATGGCTGCCCTGTCCCCCAAGGTTTAGCCTTCAAGGGAAAGCTCTAATAAGCCTGTCTGTTTGTCCACCCTGCTGCAGAAACCAGGGCAATGCTAGCAGCGTATCTGTAGAGATCTGGTGCAGCTTAAAAGCATAACCAGTGTATCAGATTTGCCTCCTTTGTATTACCCTACTTAGCGGTTTTCCCAGACCTCAGTTAAGCCCCAGGAGTATCAACAAGATGGGCCGGTGTGCTTTTCCTCAGTACTGCCTGGAAACGGCACGTTCTCTGCTCTCTGTTTCTGCTTTGTCTAAGCTTAACTTGGTAAATATTTCATTTTGCCAGGTTCCTGGAGGCGGCTGTGAAAGCAGCTGCCTGTGTTTACTTCAGCGCCACCTGAGCTCAGAGACAAAAATCCCCAGGGCACCGTCCCTATGGAATGCCCAACTCATTGTTTCCCTTGCCTCTAGAAAGGAGGTGTCAGGGCCTCCTTGAACACCCCCACAGGTTCTCTATGGCGCTAAGGGGGGCACCTTTGGGACCAAGAAGTGTATTGATGCACAAGTTCCTCATAGAGCATGGAGAAAAGCAAGGGTACTGTAACATTGCTATACTCCACGCTCTGTGCTCCACCCAGGGTTCAGCTGGATTCCCATCGGGATTGGAGGCACACCTTCCTATGTGTGTGTGCATGTGTGCATGCACATGAGCTAGGAAGAACAACATAAGATGTTAAGGGAAACACTATAAAGAGAGCTCTCCTTTATTTTCCAGCAAAGTCTTTACTGTCTTGTGAGAAAAGACCTGCTGAACAAATTAACTCACAGAATATAAATGAAGGATGGAGTGCTTCATCTTCCTCTGAGAGATTTCCTTCTTAATTGCATAATTCAATGAAATGTATAAGATATATTTAAACTCAGTAGTTGGCTACAAAAGTTAGAGTTTGGAGGACAGGAGGTGCTTCGAGTTTAGAACATTACATCAGCATATGAGAACTCATCTGTTCCCAAAGCAAGAGTCGCAAGAAAAGTCAGAAGCCATCCACCCACAAGGATAGATTCCAAGTTCTGGAAGGGAAGGGACCATGTTTTGGCTCATCTTGGATGAAAAAAAATTAATTTTTTTATTATATGCTCAACTATATTAACAAGACCTTTGCTCAACCATGTTCCATAGCAGCTCTATTCATAATAGCCAGAAGCTGGAAACAACCTAGATGTCCTGCAGTTGTGGGCTCAGATGTAGTTCATCTTGGATTTTTAGTGCCCAAGGCATCCCAAAGTTCCCTGCATCCAGCCCAGCGTCATGCTGTGCAGTGGGTAGACACGGCAACCGTAAGCACAAAGAGGTAGAATAGAGGCCTGCAGCTGCTCTTCATCTCGGGATTTTACTTCCTGTGAGAACAATATCATAACATCTACATGCTGATAGGATGGAATAGGATAGGGCCTAAATTAAGCTAAGTAGCCCAAAGGTAGACAAGTAGAGGCGTTCGCTGCTTAATGAAAACACAGTAAGAATTCAGTGTGGATTGGAAACAAACAAGGCCACAACCCAGATACAGTCTACGCCTTCTGCACATGTCCATGCTAGATACAGACTTTCAGTGCTCGCTGGAACTACCCTGTTTCTAGAGCCAAGTGTCACTCATCGCTGACCACATGCACCCAAAGTGAAATATCTAACTAGCTTTGTTAGCTTTGGAGGCTCCACGCTCACTTCAAACTGGCACCACAGAAAATCTCATTCCTGACTGACAGAAAGACACGACTGTCAACTGATCATATGCAACGGTGGCCCAAAAACCCATCACAAGAAATAATTTAGAAGTTTTCCCTGAAGAAGAGGGAGTAGTTGTGGTCAGACACAGCTCTTCTGTCACCTGTATCCCACCTCTGATGCTGGTTACCAACCTTGGGCAACGTCACAAGTCACCTGGACACTAGGAGGGCCTCTCCTCCGTCTTCCTGGTCCTACGTTTGTCCCATCCATTCTCATTATATGACAAAAGACATCATTCCCTTTGAAAACCCCCAAGGGGCCTTCCTTCTCCTGTCCCTGTCCTTGGTGCCTCAGCTTCACTGTCACCACTGGCTTCTCTCTGCCCAGCTAGACTGGCCTCTAACATGATGAACCTCCTTGTGTCTCAGAATCTTTGTGCTTGCTAGTCCACCCTTCTGGAATGTTCTTTACTCAGGTAACTGCTGGATGCACTCTCCCACTTTCTTTTGCAAAGCAGACACAAGACGGTCAGGAAGTAAAGGTCATCCTCAGCTACATAGTAAGTTCATTTTTTCCAGAAACAAACAAACAAACAAACAAACAAACAAAAAAAAGGTACCACCAATGGCCCTGGACCATAGCGTTCCTAAATCACCACTTCCTGAACAGCATCCTTTATCATATCACCATCTGCCAACATAGTACATAGGAATTAACTGTACATTGTCTGACTCACCCCACAGGATAAACCTCATGACAAGAGAGACTTTCCCTGTGTCACTGAGGCAGTCTGAATAGGTATAACCCCCCACCACACACCACCAATGACTCATATGTTTTAATGTTTGGCTGATGGGGAATGGAACTATTAGGAGGTATGGCTTTGTTGGAGGAAGTGTGTCACTGTGGGGGTTGGCTTTGAGGTCTCCTATGCTCAAGCTATGTCCAGTGAGGCACACACACAGTCTCCCTTTGTTGCCCGTGGATCAAGATGTAGAACTCCTGGCTCCTCCAGCACCATGTCTGCCTGCATGCCACAGTGTTTCCATGAACTAAACCTCTGACCTGTAAGCCAGCCCCAGTGAAATGTTTTCCTTGATAAGAGTTGTCATGGTAATGGTGTCTCTTCACAGCAATAGAACCCTAAGACACTCATTTTAATATAGATTTTAACACCTAAAAGGATATGAACACATTATAAGACTATCTGGTAAACAGATGACTGTCTGACACTCTCAGTCAAAGCTAACTCCTATTTGCTGGCCTTCTCAGGACCTTTAAAATGCTGACATGGATCATGAGCCTCCAAGAAGGGGTCAGTTAGCATCACCAAACTCAGCACTCCAAGCTCTTTACCAGCAAAACATCCTCCAGAAGAATCCTGGGGTTAGCACTGGGGAGCTCTGTGGTGAGACTCATCAGGAGGAAAACATGATTCCAGTCCAGCCAATCACCAGACAAGGGCTTTCTTCCTCTTGTGATCAGTGTTATCCACATACAGAGCAATGCGCATGGCAGTAAGACTCCAGGAGGGAACATTTGTTTGCATTTTTCTTGCTCCTATCTTGGGAAAGCAAAAGCAGTTTCATGGCCAGTGCTGCTGGAGGAAGGGACTTGCTTTCATCTCCAGCTCCCAGTCGTTCTGGTATCCTCACATGCATGACTTATATATAAACAGACACAGACAACACACACACACACACACACACACACACACACACACACACACAGAGGCACGTGCGTGCACGCACAATTATTTTTAGAAAGAGAACACACTGTTTATGAGCACAGATAAAACAACTGCAGCATTCTCCCATCACTGAAAGCGCAAGTCATACTAATAACACTATAAACAGTAACACCTTGGAAATTAATTCTCCAGTACATTGCCATTTTGAATATTCTATGCATGAGGACAAAAATTAGTTGATTCCATAATCATAAATCATAAAGCCACAAGGACCATCAAAGGGATAGAGGGTAGGACAGCCTGCACTCACATTTCCTGTTTGCCAGAGAGCAGGGAACCCTCAGCTAATCCTGGGCTAGTGGAAAAGCCTAGAGAATAGCATAAAAGTCAGTCATTCTTTCTTTATGCCAAACAAATAATTCTACTTAAAAAAACAAAAAACAAAAAACAAAAAAAACTACAGCTAACTAAACTAACCACTGATCTCCATTTGCTATAGGGCAGGAATTTTGGACTTGGATTTTATAGCCATGTGATTCCCCAGGGCTCTTCAAGCAGGGCAGGAACCTGGAGGCAAATGCTGATGCAGAGGCCATGGAGGGGTGCTGCTTATTGGCTTGCTCTCCTGGCTTGCTCGGTCTGATTTCTTATAGAACCCAAGACCACCAGCCGAGGGATAGCACCACCCAGAGTGGGCTGGGCCCTCCCCCATCAATCACTAATTAAGAAAATTGCCACGGACCCAGCCCAGTCGGGTTCCCATCGTCCTCGGGAGAACAAGGCTTTGGACAGGCAGACACGGTTTCGGCGAAGAATTGACAGACAGAGACACCTTGATGGTTTTGACTCTGCTGCAACTTTACTGAAATCAAGCTAGTATTTTTATAATGATTTCACAAAAGGCACCTTAAAATTGGCATACCTCCCAGAACATTCAGACTTTTACCAAGAATACAAAGTTTACATTTTAACTCAAAATGCAGTCAAACATAAAGCAGTACCCACAAGTAATCTTGGCCTAAAAACTTTTTGATCAGAGCAAACAAAGGAAAAGAAACCTCAAATATAGTTTCATTATTGCTAACCAGTGAAGAAGAAAGTCAGGAGCTAAGTCAGATGCCTGCCAAATTCCCTCTCTATATCAAAATCTAACTACACCTTTGTTAACCCTCCTCCCATATGTCCAGCCCAAGACTTATGATCTTCCTTAGGAACAAGGCACTGAAAGGGAGGGGGAAACTCCCGCCAGCTGCACCCCTCATGCTATTATTTCTTAAGAAGGAGCCTATTATTATTTTACTATTCTTAATGCCTATTAATACTAAATCTAATTCATTACTTTTCTTAAACTTACTATTTTTAGTAAAGCCTTTAACAATCTACTAATGATAAATTTCTTTATAAAATTAGTTGTGCTGTTTCAGGTGTCACAGAGAAAGATCAAAGAATTTATTATTTCAGCCCCAGAGCCACAACTGAAGAAGCGTAGAAATTTCAGAACACATCTCTTTTCCAAGTGGGATGAGTTTACCAGGAACCTTCCAGGGGGCATATTTCTGGAGAAAGCATATCCCCTGCCCTGTAGCTTATGCTACTATGGCGACACTGGCATGGGTGCTGGCAGAAAATGCCTGGAGAGATGGCTCAGTGATTAAGAGCACTGTCTGCTCTTCCAGAGGTTCTGAGTTCAATTCCCAGCAACCACATGGTGGCTCACAACCATCTATAATGTGATCTGATGCCCTCTTCTGGTATGCGGGTGTACCTGCAGAGAGAGCATTCATACACATAAAATAAACAAATCTTTGGAAAAAGAAAAATGAAAAAGAAAATGTCTTATAAGCCTGTCTATAACCCGATTTTATGAAGGCATTTTTTAAACTGAGGTTGCCTCTTTTCAGATGGTTCCAGACTCTGTCAAGTTGACATAAAAGCATCTAGCGCAAACACAGTGAGGAATAGAATGTGAAGAGCCCCTACACCCAGAAACTTTACACAGACACACAGACATTACAGCATACTTCTTGGGAGCAGTTTCTGCACCTGTTGTCCGTGTCTAACCTCGCCTACTCTCCATCCCTCCATCTCTGTGTTCCTGTACTTTTATCATTGCATCTGTCTGTCCTCTCTTGTGGAAGGCATCATTCCCATTTCATCTCTGTGACTGTAAAGTAGCTTTAATCATCTGTCCTTGACATTACTTCAAAAACCCAAGAATTTTTAAAACCCTAAATATTTTTAAAACTTCTAATGCTGCATTCTCATCTTATGATCATTTGTTGACTCCCTACCCTGTCAATCAAGAGGGTCAGAGCCTACCCCAAAAAGGTTTCCTGTGCTCTATTGAGCTAAACACTTCCAAAAACGTATGAAAAACAAATAGCTCTAACATTTTCCTACTTTGTTGTGTAAACTAAGTGTGAATGACCTTTCCTTCCAATGTGACTCTTGCATACTTTGGTTTTCTGTAAAGTTTAAAAGGATCTGTAGATGTTTTACTGACTTCAAAATCAAAATATTTTAGCTGTGTGTGGTGTCCTATGCCTATAATGCCAGCATTCAGAAGACAGAGACAGGTAGATTGCTGCAAGTTCGAGGCCAGTTTTTGTTCTACATAGTGAGTTGCAGGCCAGCTAGAATTTCACAATGAGACACTTTATCCAAAAAAAAAAAAAAAAAAAGAATTTTAAAAGTAACTAATCGTAACAGAACAGTATAAAATTTAATTCTACTCAGAAAATTGATTCTCTGAAGGTCTCCTGAAGTAGTCTTCTTATATTCTATGCAATCAATTGTCAACCCTTTATTCTTATTTAATTATAATTATTTTAAAATAGGGGATGCTTCTCCAGTTTGCATGTAATTCTTGCACGGGGACCGTGCTTTTCTTCGCTGTGTCATTCTAGGTTTAGTACGTGTGCTTCAAGAGAGCACTTACATAATCAATTCTTCCCTACTCAACACATTGCTGAGTGAACATGTCATTTGAACACTATTATTTTCTTGTTATATTTGGATTGTGATTTTGTAAAATCTGACTCTGGGTCAGCCCACTAATATATGGTAGTATTTCCTAAGCTGTGTTTAATGGCCTAAAGGTCAGCACAGAAGTAACTGTATATTATACACTTGGACTTACAATAAAAACAAAATTGTACCATTGTCCAATACCAGAATTAGGCAAAAAGCTTAGTTTTTGCCTTGTATTTTTTGCCTTAGTTTTACTCTTGTAGAAACTTCTGAATGTGTTAATCGTTTCATTTTTGAAATGTTCACAGATTTCCCTAAAAAGTTAAATATTAGAGTTTTGAAAAATCTTTCCCTTAGACTGCTTAGTCAAATCTGTTAGTATTTATTCCCTTTTTGTCTTCATTTGGGGAAGGACTACATTAATTCAAAAGTACAGCATACTCTTGAGCTCTTGTTAATTTCGAATGTCTTCATTCTCAGCATTGAGTATGCACTTACAGACTTTTTTGTGTGTGTCAGATACTTCAAACAGTCAGGGTACAATAAGAAAGATCCCTGCTTCACGGAGCTCACATGCTAACAAAAGAAGAAAAACCTGAAAACAAAGCATATATTTTACCGAAGGTGATCTATACTGTTAAAAAAAAATGAATGAGGCAATGAGACAGATGGAGTGATCTGGCTGTAGCTAGATGACATTTGCAAGGAGGAAGAGTCATGAAAGAGGACAGAAGGGGCAAGAATATCTGAAACTGAGGGGAGAAAGTGAGGAGAGCACTTGGTGTATCAGAGGACCAGGAAGGTTCCAACAGCACAGCTGGAATAGAGCAGCTAACGGTACAGCAGAGGTTGAGCTCACACAGGCAGTGAGATGATCAGATCCTGCAAAGCCTGTGGTTTAGGTAGGAATTTCAGCTTTTACAGAATCCTGAGCAGAGAAGAGATGCGATGTGATGTCACTCCAGGCACTGCTTCGACTATACTGCTGATGTTAGAAGGATAAAGGCAGGAACAGAGTCAGCAAAGAGTGAGGGCTTTGGTACCTCAAGCTATCACACAGCTGTTGGGGGCGGCAGTAGACATGTTGGGAAATGGTCAGATTATAGTTTAGTTTGAAACTAAAAGCGCAAGGACTTCCTGATGTAGGCTGAGAAGAAAATGAGAAAGTGGAGTGTGTGTTTTCCAGCCACTGAGGAGAGGAAGGATGAAGAAGCAGCAGGAATTGGTGTGAGGGATAGGGAAGGCTCAGGAGTTTGGCTTTTGTATCTATCATACAGCCAAGGGAGAAGTGGCTACCAAGCTGAGGCATATGACTGGATTTTAAAGACATAACAATGAATGAAATTGACAGAAGGAAAGAAAGAGGAAAAGAGAAGGCACTGAAGAAAGGAGACTAGAGGGGAAGAGAGTATTTCAGCCTGGCTCATGGAGACCAGGGGGAAGAGCATATGCCACCAAAGTCAAACAAGAAGGGATCCATGTGGTGAAGAAAGACAAAGAGTGTGCCTTCACTGGGAATTAATATGAAGACCTAACAAAGGGCTATACAGTGGTCATAGACAAAGGACTGAAAGAAAACTTGATGTAAACAATGACCTAGTAACAAAAGGGTAAAAAGAGAACTCCAAGGCATCACGAGGGTGGCAACTGCCAGGAAAGTAACTGTACCACCTCCTGGGTTCAGGGTGGGGAGGTGGGGCAGCAAAGGTGAGGAATTTTAGTTCTTAACTAAGTTTAGAGGAAGGGGATATTGATCTAAAATCAGTTGTTCTTGCCTGGTCTGAGGGACTAAGAAGAGACTCTGAGGCGTTTTTTATCCCTGCTCTGAAATGGCAGTGCTTGCCCTCTGCTTGAGGCTGTGGTGGGCCAGTATAAGACAGGATTTTCATTTCCCGAGGCCACCATAAGAAATTACCATAAATGCCATGGCTTAAAATAGCAGAAATTCATCCTTGCATACTCAGAGAGCTAGAAACAGGAAGTCAGGACGTCAGCAGGGCCACACCCTCCGGGAGGCAGGCCCTGAGGAGGGGCTCACTTCCATGCTTCCCTTCTGACTTGTGATTTCTGGCATTTCTTGGCGGATGGTCTGTTATTCCAGCCAGTCTCTCTCTCACATAGCCTTCCTGTGAGGACAAGAGTCATGGGATGGAGGGCCACCTCACCCCAACTATAGCCACATCCTAACTATTTTGTTGGCAAAGACCCTATCTATAAATAAAGTCATACTCTGGGGTCCTAGGAAAGCATAAGTTTTGGGGAAAACACCATTCAACGCACACAGGTAGTTCTCAACCATCTTGAATAGTGAAAACTGAAATCACACACTGAGGCGGGAATGTACGGCCATTGCGGGAGCAGAGCCTTTCGAAGGCATGAACCACCACAGAGCAGGAGCCACAGGAAGCAAAGTGAGAAAGTGAAGCCCTTCTCCCTCCCCAGCCTCTCTGTCTCTCTCTTATCTCCTCTTGGCCAAACCTAACTGAGAGCCACATCAGGATCTGTGACTACCACTTCCATCATGACAAAAAAGAAAGCACAAAAGAATACAAAAAGGAAGGTTTGGAGCTGAGAGACAGTATCTTAGTAAGTAGCACCACTGCTGGCCAAAGAAGACAGCACAGTCCTCAGGACTGTCCTCTGGATTTAGCTTCAGTCCCATGACCAAATAAACACCTTGAGGAAATGCTATCGTTTGTTCCTGAGGCACACAGGCCAAGCATTTCAGCACTTCGGCCAGCTCCTCGGCCAGTACTGACAGCCGCCAGAGCAGTTTTTTTTTTTTTTTTTTTTTTTTTTTTTTTTTTTTTTTGCGAATACATGGGGGTTTATTGTATACATGTTCAAACATAGGTCACAAACTTCCTGTTGAAGCAGGAGAGGAATGGAGCATCACTGTCTAGGGGAACAAGGTTTTTAAAGGCCAAAACCACAAGCAGGGACTTACAAGTTTTGGTGTTACATGATTGGATAAGGGAAATTGTTTTTTGAAATGATTGATTTACTTTAGGCACCAAGCCATATGCAGTTCTGTCCTGGCCATCTGGGCCATTTTCCTAGCAACTGTATCTCTAGTGGGAAGGGAAAGAATGCAGTAAAGCTAGATCTTTTCCCCAGGTGACTGGACATATCCCTATTGAGCCTTTGAAACAGATCTTTTTTTTTTTTTTTTGTATTTTGCTTTTTTTTTATTTTACTATTATTTTTTTATCAGTTACATTTTATTAACTCTGTATCCCAGCCGTGTCCCGATCCCTCATTCCCTCCCAGGCCCTCCCTCTCTCCCTCATCTCCACCGTGCCCCTTTCCAAGTCCACTGATAGGGGGGACCTCTTCCCCATTCCCATGACCAAACCTTTGGCAGAGTACAGGGAATCATAAGAAAGAAGGGGAGTTAGTCTGATGGGGAAAGGATAGGAGCTCCACAAGGACCAAATATATCTGGGCACAGGGTCTTTTCTGAGACTGACATTCAACCAAGGACCATGTATGGATATAACCTAGAACCTCCACTCAGATGTAGCCTGTGGTAGCTCAGTAACCAATTGGTTTCCCAAAGTGAGGGGAACAGGGACTATTTCTAACAGGAACTCAATGACTGGCTCTTTGGTCTCCCCACCCCCGAAGGGAGGATCAGTCCTGTTAGGCCACAGAGGAGGGCTTTGCAGCCAGTCCTGAAGATACCTGATAAAACAGAACAGTTAATGGTCATCACAATCCTGGAAAACCATCTACAGATGCTCACGCTGCTGCCTGCAGACTGCCCCTCTGCAGGCTTTTTTTTTTTTTTTTTATGATAACTGTAAGTGAGCTAAAGGAGTCTTGGAAATGAATATCACTGAATTGAATAAATGAATAATATGTATTCCAGTAAGATGTCCATGCATGATTAAAAACAGGCGGTTACTCTTACTCTGTCATCTCTGTCCCCCCAATCCCCTGCAGGCAGAAGAGCAAATGAAAACAGAGAAAAATTCAATATATCTGAAACAAAGTCAGTGTGGATTTTAGAAACCTAGACAAATATGAGAGACCTCGCTGAGCTTTCTGTTTGCTTTTAAACTGAAATTTACAGAGCAAGCTAATGCTCTGACTATTAAAAATCACAGAACACAAGGTAAAAATGGAGCTACTGTGAAAACTTTGTTATTAGTACTTCTGTGAATTTTAATTATGGGAATTAGCTGAGGATAACACCTAAATTGGTACGATGTAATCTATAAAAAGCATCTTCATTTTTCATAGAATAGTAACACGACATTCCCAAGGTAGTGGGAAGTTAAAGTACCAAAAGCCAAGTTGAAAAGAAAACACCTAAACTGTCTCTCCCGGTTAGTTATTATTTGAAATGTGTGACTTTCTCTTCCTTCTTAGTTGTGTGCACCTGAAATAAATAGGAAGACAGAATTGTAGAGCTCCTAAAATAAGGCAGCAACACGAAGAATGGCAGGAATCAATGCAGAACAGCCACGCATCTAAGCAAGCTCTGCCATCAACCTGAAACCAGGTTGGTCCAGAACTCACAGAGATCCAGCTGCCCCTGCCTCCTAAATGCTGGTAATCCCAGCATAAACCCCCACACCTAGTGAGAATCTCTTTTTAATTTTATGTACTTGAGTGTTCTGCTGGCATGCATGTTAGCATGCCACGAGTGTGCCTGATGTCTACAGAGGTCAGAAGAGGGCGTTGTACCCCTTGGAACTGGAGCTAGAGCGAGTTCTGAGCTGCCACGTCGGCTCTGGGAGTGGAACCTAGGTCATCTGCAAGAACAGCGTGTGCTCTTAACCACCGAGCCATCCCTCCAGCCTCTGCTCGACCAAATAAATGTGGACACGGTGGATTATCTTTCCTGATTTATTTTGTTGTTGTTGTGTACATATGTGTGTTGAGTGCATACACAGATGTGCATGCTTGTATGCGTGCAGAGACCAGAGGTCAGTGTTGAATGCCTGCCTCAACACCTCTCCACTCGCTATTTTTTTTAAGACAGGATCTCACTCAAAAACCCAAGATGACTGATTGGCTAGACTATCTATCCAGTTAACTCCAGTGATCCACCTGCTCCTGCTGCTCCAGTACCGACTTACAAATCCATGCCACCACTTTCTGCATTTGCACAGGTTCCGTAGGGCTCAGGTCCTTATTCTATGTACTGGGAACTTTATCAACTGTTCCATCTCCCCAAAATTTGTCATAAATTTCAAAACCAAATTTGCTAGTACTGGCTAGGTGTGGTGCCCCGGGCCTGTAATGCCTGCACCCAGCAGGCAGAGGCAAGAGATAATGAGAGTTCAAGGCTAGGTTTAGTTTACACAGCAAATTCAAGCCATCTTGAGACACACAGTGGGACACTGCCTCACGTGACAAAACAAGTTTGAGGATATGGGTGTCTATGCAAAGGGAGATTGGGTCTGAAGCGTCACTTTCTTGTAAAGTCTTTGTCCTGTTTAAGTCGGAATAATACTGGTCGTATAAATGAGCAGGGAATGGTCCTCCTGCTAATTCTAGAAAAGCTTCCATGGAATAGATATTACTTTATTCCCACGTGTTTAGTACGATATACATTAACATTTTAATTGCACTATTCTCAAAGAATCAAGACGATTAAATGAGCATTTATATTTGCTGTCAGTTAACCTATTAGTTTAATCTTGTGTAAGAAGTTAGTACATTAATACCCACTTGTGAAGCCACAGACTGGCTGTAAATGCAGAAGCTGACCGACATGCAAACCCGTGTTTGTCGTCCAGGGATAACTGCTACCAACAGCCAAAGATTAAACAAGACCTGAACAAAAATAATTTAGATTTATTTTGCAACAATTGTTATTCACCCAACTAAGACATAGTTAAGAATCACTAATATTTTAAGAAAATATCACTATTCTACTACCCGAAATAATGCTTCATAATTATTTTTTAAATTTCTGTATGGTCAAGGAAAAAAATTCATTTTTCTAGAGTTGTTAAGCTGGAGATAAACTCAGATGCAGATGAATAATATAACAAGATTTCTCTTTCCTTTGTCCATCTTGCAATTCAGTGACTACAAAAAGACACAAGGACTAAGGGAAGAATGTTAAATAATGGATCAAAGGCACTGTCATTTTGGAAATCTATTAAACAACATGCTGAATATTTCAGCAGTTTTAATTATGCATCATTACACGCTCCATTACCTTTTCAGACATCCCTGTATGGTTTTGCAGATTTTGACATTAGAACAGAATGGTAATGGAGCAGTGAAGCAGACCAGGTGCTATAACAAAAAGCATTTGTGTAAATGTCTAATAGAATATTAATGAACCAAACTAATGGGAAAAATTCTAGCTCTTCCAAATGTTAAAGCTTCCTCTGACTGTGAGCAGAGGGTAACTCAAGCCTTCACAATTCTGAGCTGGTGAGGATCACAGGCGCACATCAATGAGGACCTCGTAAATAAAGTCAAGGTCATGTTTCCTGTTTGATTAATAAAGAACATTTATTGAACATCTCTCAATAAGCTTACAAGTAAACTGTCTAAGCCAGATTAATGCCTGCAGTGCTGATAGAGCAGCCCAGAGCCCCGAGAGCCCCGGTGGCTTATGGAAAGAGCCTGGTTTAAACCAAGCAGACACACCCAGTGGTCGAAGCACTGTGGCCTCAGGTCAGTAGCGCCTGCTCTTTGGATTCAGTCGCTTCACTTCTGTGACTTGTCCCACTTGTACCAGGGCCGAGTATCCTCCCGGTTCTACAGGGGAACGTTCAGGGACCCCAGAAAACAAATGAACATTCATGAACAGGCTGAGGACAGGGCGCCCCAGGTATGCATTGAAAGGCACCTAAGTTGGACCCTGGAAGAAAGGAAAAACTTGATTTTAGTCAGGAAAAATAATGGGAATTAGCTAAGTGAGTTGCTGTAAGGGCAAGGAGGGGCTTGTTGAGGAAGGCAAAAAGGAACAAAGGATGCAGGAGAGCATGGCCTCCACAGAACCCCAGGAAGTTCAGTGTGGTTCCTAGTGAAGGTGGAGTCATTAGTGATCTTTAACAAAACTTATATGGCACTTTATATTTTACAAGATAACACAGGTGAGAAAATGGATTAAAGGCACTAACCAAAATTGTTAGCCTGGAAACTGTTGTATCCATTTAACTAAGAGGTGATGGAGGCCTGGGCAGAGGCTGTGAGAAAACTGAATAACAAGTGCCCAGCACCATAGCTAGCATGCCACATCCCTTCTTCCCTTTCTGTAAGCCCCACAGTATTTAAAAAGACATGGGAGGGGGGACACCAATCCTCCCAAAAACCTTCAATCCAAAATCTACCCTGTCTGCAGGATGTGCAGGGATAAAGATGGAGCAGAGAAAGAGGGAATGGCCAACCAATGACTGGCCCAACCTGAGACCCACCATAGGAGAGAGCCAACCCCTGACATGACTAATGATACTCTGCTCTGCTTGTAGACAGGAGCCTAGCATGACTGTCCTCTGAGAGGCTCCACCCAGCAACAAAATGGAACAGATGCTGAGTCCCACAGCCCAAATTAGGCAGAGCTTGGGGAGTCTTGTGGAGGAGTGTGGGGAAAGTTAGAAGGTTCTGGAGGGGACAAGAGCCCTTCAAGAAGACCAATAGTGTCAATTAATCTAGGTCCATAGAGGCTTACAGAGAATGAAGCACCAACCAAAGAGCATGCACGGACTGGACCTAGGCCCATGACACATGTAACTGATGGGCAGTGTGGTCTTCATGTGGGTCCCCTAGCAACAAGAGGAGCAGGGATTGTATCTGACATGACTCGGTTGCCTGCTGATGGATCACTTTCCTCCACTTGGGTTCTGTGGAGGCCATGCTCTCCTGCATCCTTTGGTCCTTTTTGCCTTCCTCAACAAGCCCCTCCTTGCCCTTACAGCAACTCACTTAGCTAATTCCCATTATTTTTCCTGACTAAAATCAAGTTTTTCTTTCTTCCAGGGTCCGACTTAGGTGCCTTTCAATTCATACCAGACAAGGGCTGCCTTGTCTGGCCTCAATAAAAGAGGAATACTAAGACCCCTTTTCTGAGGATAAGAGGGAGGGGTAGAAGGCAGGTGGGTGGGACTGGAAAAAGAGAAGGGAGGGGCTGTGTCAGGTTGTAAAATGAATGAATTTATAAAAGAAGAAAGAGAGAAACTCTCCAAATTCCCTAGCAGCTATACAGTAAAACCACTCTATAAAAAACAAATTAGAAGAATTCTCTCACACGTCTACAGGAGAAGCAGGCAATCTATTATAGCTACTGTTAAATCACCTAAGGATGGGATTCTAACAAATGCTGATGCAAATGCATTTTTGTTTTGACATTAGTGTGATTCTGTTAACTGTGATGAGTTTTATAACTAATCTTAGGAGAGGCTCCAGGTAAGATGGAGAAGAGTCTACCATCATGTGACCTGGCCAAGAAGGAGAATGGGTACAAGAATAAAGAAACTGTGCTAGAAAAGAAAGAGCACCTTGCGGAGGCAGGGCTAGAATGGCGTTCTTTGGTAAGCCCTGGAAACATATGTACAAGAAACATTAGACAGACGTGGCAGGCTGTATTTAACATATGTATACACATACAGACATGAAACAACAACTAATGAAAAAAACCAGAAACCATAAATTTGAAAGAGATCAAGAAGGCATATGTGGGAGGGTTTAGAGAGAAGAAAGGAAAGGGGGAAATAATGTCATTATACCATGATCTCAAGAATGAAAGAAATAATAAAAAACATATCTCTGCTACAAAAGAATGAGATAAGCTCATACGCATAGGTGGAGAATTTTTAAAAATATATGCATTTCTTTTCAATACAAAAAAATGCTGAGAAAAAAAAAGATAAATGAAATAGCAACAAGAAAGCCAAGATGAACACAGACTCTGGCATGGTGCTCTGGCAGGTAGAAGAGAACAAAACCTCCAGAGATGAGCTTGGGGTCCCTGATGAGCAGGAGTCCAGTGGTACAGCCCTCAGGATAAGCCTACAGCACCCAAGGGCCTTGAGCAGAGTTTCAGGTTTCTTTGAGAGTGAGGCCCACTGTACAGAGGAGCATGCCAGTTCATGTGACTCTGGGTGACAGCCAGGAAGCATTCTGATGAAACATCTTCTGAACTGTTTAAAACTCAGCCACCGTAGGGACAGAGAACAGGGAGCAAGCACTCTTCAGGAAAACTGAATTTCCCCCGCCAAAAGTCCCAGGATGAGTGAAGACCCTGGGTGGCCCTTGTAGAGCAAGATCGAGCCAAGTTGGAAGGTGCAGGCTAGAGGATGCTCACTGAGAGCTGGTCTCATCACCTGAGAACAACACAGGAATTTGATAGCCCTGTGCCTGACCCCAGGGCTTATGTGTGTTCTGGGGAATCGCAGATGCTTGAGAGAACCTGCCCAGTTGCAGACCGTGAAGCCAAGTATGACCAGCAAGTGGTCCCTGGTATGCAAAGAAGGGAAGCTAGAAAAATGAAGATCACTTGGCAGACGTCAGATACCTGAGCAACACAGACTCAGCACAAGCATAAGCAAAAGAAAAGAGTTCATAAGCGTAAATGTGGCCGAGTTTGTTCACATGTTTGGTTGTAACAAGTGGAAGATGGATATACATCTAGTGCGTAGAGGCAAGAGATGCCTCTAAGTAATATTATGAAGTAATAATATGATAATAATATAAATATGGTAATAACAAGGAGCTGAATGTCTCCCTCATCAAAAAATTAGGATCAAATAAATTACTTATGTGTTGCAAAACATTCCTTTAATCTTGGCTTAAATAGACAAAGCTCACATTTAATCCTACAGAACAGTCCTCATGAAGAATTACCTGGCCCCAGATGTCTGCAGAACTGAGGCAGAGAAATGTGGCCTTAAGCAAGTATCCTATGGCAAATCATCAAGGAACCATGGATGGCTTGTACTGACTCTCACTATGAATTATATATGGATGCCCAATATGAGCACCTCACCACCTTCTTCTTCTTCTCCCCCTCCTCCTTCTTCTCTTCTTCATCTTGTGACCACAGGTTTCATTATACCCATCTCACTTTCCTAATGATGAGCTAGCCCTTGGATAAGGGAGATGGTGGGTTTGTTGACTGAAATCTCCTTCTTCCTCCCTGGCTTTCCCCATCTGTCTTCTTTGAGATAGAAGTACCCTAGGCTGGGCTGTGATTTACCTCCTGATCCTCATGTTTCAGCCTCCCAAACGACAAAATTACAGGCATAAGCAATTGCACCCAGCTTAAAATTTGTTGAAATTCCTATTACTCTTTTTTACAGAATATTTCAATTAACTGTTCAAACCTATTTTATCCTACTCTATCAAGAAAAGAAAAGATAGTCATTATCCTTTGTGTATTTACCCTTTAAATACCTAAAGATAGTTATTAAGTCATGTGTCTTTCTTCCCATCTTCACTTAAATTCCAGGCCTTTCATTATCCCATAAGAACGAATGCCCTACCAAGGCAGTGAACTAACTGTAGATTTGATGCTAGTGCTTGTTTTACACTGCGAAGCTTCATCTATTTCACTTAGAGTTGTGGCTTATGAGATAATAAGTGAATAAATAGCTCATCTTGACCTCCAGTTGACTCAAGGCAGCTTTACACAGACCAGGATTAAAATTTAAATGCCACGAGCTATCAAAAGCTCCTCTTTTCATGGTTATCTCAATATTTGAAGAAGATAATAAACAACTGCTAATTGTGTAGTTAATTGACATCATAAGTGTTCACCAGGCGTTTCACAAATGAAATATTATGAGCAATTTGCTGGCAGGGCTGTGCACTAGGGTCTTCGGGCACATTTGAAATTTCAAATAAGAGTTGCAGTGTACGCTGATCACTAACTTCCAATCCCATTGCTTCTCAGGCATAAGAAATTGGTCCATCTAAAAAGTACACACATATGGGGGGGAGGGGCACCGTAAGAATTGTTGTTTGGGATAAAAAAGGAAAACACAAACGGCCAGAAACTTAATACAAATCCCTGTCACATCACTGGAGGAGACTGAGGTGCCTGGATGATGAGCTTAAATGGCCTTTGGGTCAAATGTCAGCGTAATGGTTGGCCTGCGAAGCTGACACTTCCAGAGGCAAACATCTCGATTCCCAGTGCTGTCAGTCAAAGAGACAGGACAAAATGTTATAAAAAGGGTTCTGTGTTGTCGTGTCTCAGCCAGATTGAAAATCAGTGCTTAGTTCTCCTGTGAATGCGAAAAGCCACCCTTCCAAGCAAAAAAGCAGTGTGACCAGGAGACCCTAGGAAGGCAGTTAGCCGTGTTGTGACTTTCTAAGTGAAGATGTCACAACACATCAATATTGGCAAGAATAAAGACACACACACACACACACACACACACACACACACACACATGAAGGTACTTATACAGATAGCTAGAAATACAGTAGAAATAACTTTAAAGCATCTCAAAGATTCTCAGTAATTCAGGCACATACACAAACTTTAATTTTATAAAAAGATAGCTTTATGCTTATATTTGTAAGCTTCATGATATCTAATTTCAAAATCATGTAGTAACTTTTTTCTAATGTATCAGATGAGGTATGATATGAACAGTAATTTTCCATCTTATTTGGAAGCCTCATTGAACAGATTTTACATTACACCAAATGTCTGAAGTAGCGATCAACCAATCAATGAAGTAATAATATGATAATAATATAAATATGGTAATAACAAGAAGGAGCAGAGTGTCTCCCCCATCAAAAAATTAGGATCAAATAAATTACCTATATGTTGCAAAACATTCCTTTAATCTTGGCTTAGATATACAAATCTCACATTTAATTACATGAATCATAAGCTTTTCTCCTCAGGCCTGCTGGAAAGCTGATGTTAACCTTTACATGGCTTTGTTTGTTTGTTTGATTGATTGATACTTTTTTTTTTTGGTTACTGTCTCTGAATACAGTCTAAGCCTCTTCTGCACACACATCCATACCCCAAAGGCCTCACCATCATTATGTATTCAGATGTACAATAATGAATGTTTTCGAACACAATTAAGCTGTAATGAATTTATCAATAAAAGAGGAGGGTTCTGCCCCCGCAGTAACACTGCCTGCATCAGTAGATAAAGACTGGGCAGTCCTTATCAACAACACTCCACATGTAGATTAAAAAGGCACACGGGATGGGATCCTCTCTTCAGGCCTACATCATTCTCTCAAAGCCTTCTGATTTCTTCCTTCTGAGTTATCTTACATCAGTTTCACTTGACAGGATGTAATCACATCCTCAAACTTGTGGATCACGGTGGGTAGCTGAGCAGGCCCTCTACAGCAGTGGTTCTCAACCTGTGGGTCTCGACCCCCATGGAGGTCATGTATCAGATACCTTGCATATCAGATGTTTCGATTTGTAACAGCAGAAAAATTGCAGTTATGAACTAGCAACAAAAACAATGTTATGGTTGGGGTGGGTGACCGTAACATGAGGGTATTAAAGGGTCACAGCATTAGGAAGGCTGAGAACCACTGCTCTAGAGCTTCTTCTGGAAGCAATTCAGGACCGCTGTCCCGCGCTGTCCCCAGAACAGCCTGGCACGGAATACCACAGGAAACTGCTTGACAGTGATCCCCGAGAATAAGAGGATTTAAAAGATCATGTTAGAAAGAAGTCACCAGAACCCACCCGGTGTCTCAGCGGCCTTTTTTATGTTTAATACACTCCTATATTCACCCATTAGTCTATCTTATTTTTATGCATTTCAAGATAAATTGCAGTCATCAATGCCTTTCCCCTGAGGAAAGATTTTAATTTTCTCCCTTCCTATCCATGCCCAATTTACGGATGACAAATCTAAGATTTGGAGGAAAATGTGCCTGAGTTCTTGTGGCTCGTAGTTATTGGTAGATCTAGGATAATCATGTGGGTCATCGTAGTCTGGAACTCTAATTTGATTATATTTTAAAATTAAGAGTATAAATAAGGGAGGAAGGTGGCATTGGGAGGAGACAAGGGAGGGGGCCACAGCCAGGATACAAATTGAATAAATTGTAACAAATGATAATACTAAAAAAGAATATAAATAAAAGCTGGGTGTGTGGCACATGCCTGTAATCTCAGCACTTGGGGGTGGGTGTCACAGTGCTGTGAAGGGAGGATAGGTGGCTTCGTCACAAAGGAGCCTGCTCCTCCAGACTCAGTGCTGATGGGCAAGGGCTCCTCACTGCGTGTCACTGTATCACACAGCACTGACACACAAAGCTAAAACCTGCCCCAAGAGAACACGCTTTACACTGCTTTATTAAATAATATTACCATAAAATAACCTACATTTACACATAAGTTTAGATATTAAGATACTACTTGAATAATAATAACCTTTTGGATGGACGGGGAATGGAGACCAGGGCTTTGCACATGGGTGAGAAAATGCTCTACCACTGAACTACATCTGCAAATCTCCTTTCTTTTCTCCCTTTCCCCTTTTCCCTTCTCTCTTCACTTCTTTTCCCCACCCCCTACTAGGACAGGATGTTACCATGTATCAACACAGGCTGAACTCAGAAGATGACCTACCTGACTCTGCCTCCCAAATACTCGGGTGGTGGCACATACCACCACGCCTGGGTCCAAACTATGTTTTCAAATCTATAAGCATTGTGCTGTAAAAACTTTTAAGATAAATCAAGTTCTGGGATGTCTGAATGTAACTGCAGAAGATCAGAGATTCAACAAACACCCACTAGACAAAGATGGGTTTCTTCTTAGCTATGTAACAGCACAAGCAAATGTCGCCTCTCAGAACTAATGTAGTCTTCTCTTTGTTTAAAACATTACTCTGTCTTCATTAGGAAGTACAATCTGCATTACATAAGTCTATGTATTTAAATGTTGACTGAATATAGAAAATATCTTCAAAGACACACGGTCAAACAATGTTTTATCTTAGCATCCCAAGGCCTTGTCAAGTTCCCACACAAAGTTAATAACACAAGGGACTACACTTACTTTCATGTTATAATCTGTGTGCACATGGGAGGGGCCCAACCACTACCTGGGTGGTCTATTATTTCCAGGAGGATGAAAGGCCCCTGACAGTTCACAAGCCAATGCATTAGCCCACTGCTAAGTTGCTTAGCAATCTGTGATATCATCACCTGCCGTCATCAGGTATGTGTGTTTGAGCTGCACGGCAGATATAAAGAACCAGGTCATCACTGCACACTCGCTCTGCCTTAGTTTCTCTCCTCCTCTCTGACTTCTTCTCCTGGGGTGCCTCACCACTCCCCCACCTTTCTCTCTTCTCCTACGCTCTCCCACTGTCTCTCTCTGTCTCTCTGTCTTTCCCCACCCCTGTACAATATATCTCTTCTTATCAGATCTGTTGTGTGTGGCACTTTAAAATACATTATGACAGCCCCAGTTTTCACTTTGGGGAAAATCCAGCTAAACTCATTCTAGAACAGAATAGCTATCCCCAGCCAATGCACAGATTAGCTTAGGTGAAAGCAAATCATTGGCACTTTTCTACAGCTGACTTACAGAATGGTTGTGTAGGTAGCATGAAGGCAATCAGTGTCTGCTCTATCCAGAGTGGCTGTTTTCTCTATCCAGAGTAAGAAAGGCAGATACAGTTCAAAGAAGGATTTTAAAAGTCAAGATGAGATTCACTGTGTTGGAGAGAGAGCGAGACTGGTAAGCATCAGGTGGAACCTGGGGAAAGTTTCCCAACCTCAATAAACACACAGTGTTTAATTCCAGGTATATAAAGTTCTGGGCATTAGAAAAGCCATTCAGCAGACCATACCAATGTGTGTATCATAAAACCACTTCCCTAAAATTATCTTGAGGAGCTGATAGGCTAAGTTGCCTATATTCTAAGAAATCAAAGCAAGACAAACAGATAAGAAAGACTGAATAAAGGCATATGGCAGTTGCCTCAAATGTCAACTAACAATGTGTTTATCTTTTGATTATAAACACATCAAGTGCTTAATAATTAGGAAAGATAAAACTAGCCCATGAATAATTCATTTTCATCAGCATTTTTTGTTTTAGTGGAATTTATTTTTATAAACTCAGTAGGATTAAAACTTAATTAGACATATCTGTCATCCTGTCTGGTCACCAGTGCTCTGATTATTTGTCAGGATTTTATTCAGTTGACAGTGAGAAGCAAGGATCAGTTTTTAAACACTTGTATGTGATGATGGGGACCTTTCTAATGAAACAAGAATAGTTGCTGGATAATTTTTGTATATTTTTCTAAAGTCTCTGGATAATTCCATTTGACTTGGCAAAGTTTCCAGAATCTCTATAAAAATCTACCTAACTATTAAGTGCAATAAAAGAAATACAATTAAATGTAAGAACAAGAAAGTCTTAAAACAAACAAACAAGAAACCTGTAATGACAAATGACTAGGAAGTCTAGCAAAAGCCTGGATAACAATGATAAATTTCTTTTTTAAATGTCACACAGCAAAGCTAAGTAAGAAGAAACTAAAAATCACAATAGTTTATAGCACTAAGGATGTTGTTATACCAATAAGAGGTTCAAGAGGATCAGATAAACTATACATGCATTCATTAAAAATTTTCTCAACCATGTTTGCAGCAGCTCTATTCGTAATAGTCAGAACCTGGAAACAACCCAGATGTCCATCTACAAAGGAATGGGTACAGAAATTGTGGTACATTTACACAATAGAATACTACTCATCAATTCAAAACAAGGAAATCATGAAATTTGCGTGCAAATGGTGGGAACGAGAAGAGATCACCCTGAGTGAGGTATCCCAAAAGCAGAAAGACACACAGGGTATATACTCGCTCATATGTGGATATTAGACCTATAAGATAGGATAAACATACTAAAGTCTATACACCTAAAGAAGCTAAACAAGAAGGAGGACCCGGGGTAAGATGATCAATCCTCACCTAGAAAGATAAGTGGGATGGACATTGGAAGTAGGAGAAAACAAGCAACAGGATAGGAGCCTACCACAGAGGGCCTCTGAAAGACTCTACCTAGCAGTGTATCAAAGCAGATGCTGAGACTCATAACCAAACCTTGGGCAGAGTGCAGGGAATCATATGAAAGAAGGGGGAATTAGTATGACCTGGAGAGGACAGGAGCTTCACAAGGACCAAATATATCTGGGCATAGGGGTCTTTTCTGAGACTGTTTCTCTAACCAAGACTATTCTGGATATAACCTAGAACCCCTGCTCGGATGTAGTCAATGACAGCTCAGTATCCAAGCGTGTGCCCTACTAAGGGGAACAGGGACTGTTTCTGACATGAACTCAACAGCTGGCTCTTTCACCCCCCGCCCTCCCCTACCCCGATGGAGGAGCAGCCTTGCTAGGCCACAGAGGAGGACATTGCAGCCAGTTCTGAAGAAACCTGATAAGCTATGGTCAGATGGAAGGGATGGAGGACTTCCCCTATCAGTGGACTTAGAGAGGGACAGAGAGGTGATGAGGGAGGGAGAGTGTGGTTGAGAGGGAATGAGGGAGGGGCTACAGCAATACAAATTAAATAAACTGTACCTAATATAAAAAAATAAAAAATTAATTAAAAATTTTCAGCAACATAGAAAACAAAAAAGCTTATCAACTCTGATAACAATAAAACCCAGTGGTTCACATCATATTCAACATGAAATGGTGGATGTCTTTCCCTAAAATTAAAAGCAACAAAAGAATTTTTTCTCTTCCCATTTCTATTCAACATTATACTGAAGACTAGACTATTGAATAAGACAAAAAATAAATAAAATAAAATCATGCAGATTGAAAGAGAGGAAGCCAGTTAACTCTAATTACAAATTATTATTATACATAAAACATTGAGGAATTTATTAAGGAGGACCTATCAGAACTAATAAATGAATTTATGAGGTTGTGGGACACAAAGCCAATAGGAGATTTAACTATGTTTCTTTATACCAATAACAAAAACTAGAAATAGAGTTTAAAAATAATATTAGCCCTTCTCATAAATGAGAAGATCTAATAGTCTTCTCTATCAATTCTTTCTAATTTTATGTAACCAATGTGACCTAGTAAACACACCAGCAACTGTATTCTGTAGACATCAGTAAACTGGTTCTAAAGTCCTATAGGAAGCCAAATGTCTACATACAGCCTTAAAGAACAAAGTCATATCTATTGCTGCTCAGGTCTGGGCAGCCATGTTGGTGAGACCATACAGGTATAGAGTCTTTCATTTCTCAGACAAACAGTCTCACAGCAAATTCCCTGAACCTCTGGCTCTTATAATTTTTCTGCCTCCTCTTCTGCAATGATCTTTAAGCCCAGAGGCCATGACTTTAAAAGGGAACAAGGACAGCTATATGAGAGGGTTTGGAGGGAGTAATGTGAAGGGAGGAAAAGGGTAATTATATTATAATAAAAAACCAGTTAAAAGAAATAATTTTTCAAAAAAGTAAGGTCAAAGAGTACCTTCTACTTGACTTTAAGACCTAAGCTACAATAATCCAGACAGCAGAGCATCAGAAAAAAGTCTGGACACCTAGACTAAGAGATGAACTAGAAAGCCCCCAAATAGGCATTTTTAATAAATGATTCTAGACAATCAGACACTGTCCTGCAAAAGAAAATCTAGACTTTACACCTCTTAACAAACAAACAAACAAAAAAATTGGCTGACATGGGTCATAAACATAAATATAAAACACAAAGCTACAAAACATCTCAAAGCATAAAATCTATCTCACCTTGAGTTTGGCAATGACGTTTTAGACACAACGCTAGAAGCATGATCCATGAAAGCAAACTGGCAAGTTGACTTTATTAAACTTGGAAATGCTTGGAACTAGAGAGATGGCTCAGTGGTTCAGAGCGCTTGCTTTTCTTGCAGATGACCCAAGTTTAGTCCCCAGCACTAACATGGTAGCTCACAATCACCTGTATCTTCAGTTCCAGGGGGCCTGGCACTCTCTTCTGACAAGAGGCCTCAGGAACACACAAGGTACACATACATGCAGGCAGAACACTCATATACATACAGACAAATAAATTTAAAAAATTTTAAATAGAAAATGCTGTTTGTGCCTTAGAGACCTGTGTGAGATGAACAGAGGAAGAATGGAGATCCAACAAGGCACACAGGATCCCCAAGGAAATCCAGTGCTCCAAGAATGAAGCAGATTCCAGCATCAAAGCAGAGCCATAAAAAGGCTATTCTCGCTGGGATGGGATTCCCTCTTTGAAGGAGGAGCTTTTGCACATCAAAGATTTCTTCCAGAAGATAACGCAGTAGCAGTAGTGAGGGTACATTTCACTACCAGCCTCCTGTAACTGGCTTGTAAGAGGATGTTCAGAAACGTCTGAAGGTAAGCAGTCGGTCACCCAGGGCTGCAGATCTGCTCTGTTCTGTTGCTGCAGCTGCTAAGGGGTCCCGACCCACAAGCTGCACCAGCAACTGATATCACAGAGCCCACAGACCAACAAAGCCCATGGCCTAAAAACAGTGAGAGTGTGAGTGGTGCTGGACTCGTGAATACAGCTACTCTGATCATCAAGTGATCTGTTCTCATCTTTCAAGACCTCTTCCTTTAGTATTTGTATTGAATAGGTAGCCTTTAAAACACTACATTGCACCTTAGAAACGTGTGCCCTTTCTGACGCACTGACGTAGAGTAAAAAGAGCCTAGAGGCATTTGAATCGCAGAGGAGGGTTTAAAGGCTCCTTATCAATACCGAAAACCTCTTTGATTTTATTCATTTTCTCTAGTAAAAAGCTCTGTGAACAAAGGTTTCATTTTATTTTGTGGGAGGAAGTATTTTATCTTAATTTTAAGGGCTCCTTTTCTGTTTTTCTGGTGTCCCAATTGCATTTATTAGAGCACCTGACTGGTTCTTTAGACTGTGCTCTTAGGCTTAGATAAACAAGCATCGCTGTTTGAGAATGGGAGCATTAAACAGACATCATGGCACTCGCAAACGTCACTTGTCATCTGCCTTTAAGTGTAGGCTTCCCCTACACTTTCATTTCACATGGGCCTATCTGGGAACACGTATAGAGGCTGGGGTTTTAGGAAGAGCTTGTTTGTCATTCTGAAGAAAATGCTTTGTGCTTTGCAAAACACAGTGGAGAGAACAAAAAGTAGATGTACAACTGATAAAGGACTGGTATCCAGAAATAATAAAAAACTCCAAAATCTCAACGATAAGAAAATAAAAAAAAACTCAATTAAAAAGTGGTCAAAAACTCTGGACACCAAACCAAGAAGAAATAGAGATAAGAAACAAGAGCGTGGAAATATGCTCAGTCTCCTGTCCCGTCCAGTAAGTGTGAATTAGCAGAGCAGTAAGACACCAGTGTGAGAGTGGAGGAAGCCTGAGTGAACGCACATTGTTGTTTGTGTCAAGAACCCTAATGCCTCAGACCCATAGGAGTGGAAAAACAAAACAAAACAACACAGACGAGAGTCCGCGAGTCCAGGCATGGTGAAGCAGCCTTCCTGCCAGAGTGTGAATGTTGGCAGTGTTTGTAGAAGCTATCAACCACAGCAGCACCCAGGCTGCTACTCTACAGAGGCCGTCTGCAGAAACTAGCTAAACCTACTTCCTTGTTAGCCCTCACACTATAAGCCCACCTCCTCATTCAGCTGCAAACAGTAAACCTGCCTCCTCCGTTCAGACATTCAAAATGAACAGGCTGAGGTTCTCGGCTGCAGCTGGTGAAGTCCACAGCTCTACATTTTGATCATTTGGGATTTTCTGTAATGGTCTCCATCCGTTGCAAGAAGTCATGATGTTTCGTTGATGAGGGGCAAGGACCATGCTTTTATGTGGGTATAGGGACAAATATTTAGAATGTAGTTATAGGGATTATGCTGCTTTAGTAAAGTGGCTTTCACAGGTTCTGCTCCAAGATCCACGGCCGCACTAGTTCTGAGTAGTTAATAGGTTTCCAGCACTAGACAGGATTTTTCCTCTTGCTGCGTAGGTCTTAAGCCAGAGAGCTGTTGGTCACCATCAAAGCATGAGTGCCACTGCCTCACCAGAAGAGTTATTGTGCCAGACTGGTTATTGTGGTTCATTGGTGTCATAGCTGGACTGTTGGTTGCCTCCCTCCTGTGGAAGGTTGCATGGAGCCCTCTGACACCATGAGTCTTCAGAGAGTGGGAATTCAGGTCCAGCTAAGGTCTTCTGATTCCTATGTCTGACATGCATGGTGCCTTCAGCAATAGAGACTTAACCTCTCACCTTTTGAGAGGACTCTCTTACTCTCTCTTTCTCCTCCCTTCCTCTTACCTTCTCCCTTCCCCCTTCTTCTCCCTCTCCCTCCCCCCACACCCTCTACCCTCTCTCCAAGACCTTTCTCCACTTACTCCCCAAAGATGCCATTTGGACTTTATCCTTCCACACTTTTAAACATATCTCAGTTTCTCTTAAATAAAAGTATATCATATCTTCTGGTCAAAACTTGATAAATTTTTAATGTTAACATGTATCCAAAGTGTTTCATGTTAATGCCTGCCCCTGATTCATTTCAGTGGCTGTACAGCACTTCGTGATTTGGATGACCCAATTGGTCTGATCAGCCTCTGATGGACATTTATGTTATTTATAATTATTCACTACCGCAAATAATTGGCTCCTAATGATTCATCTCAGCACTGTGATAACTCTGAGCATGTCTAGAAGGGGGAAATGATGAGGTCTCCTAGAAACCAGTTCTTCTTAATTGCGAGGAAACTTGTGTGGTACTCGCTACAATCCTAAGATAATAGGGCTTCATCAGGAGACAACTGGCAGCAAGCACAGAACACTGTGTCCCCTGAAGTGTCCTCTCGGCTCCCATGCTTTCTCACTCATTCTCTAATCTCCCCAAGGACAGTAAGAGCTCACGGTAACATCAGCAGGTTCTATTAATACCGCACCGAGGCCAAGACATTCTAGGCAGTGAAGGCAGGCTGGGAGGTAATACATCATTGTGACTACAGGGAACCAAACAGGGAACAGGAGCTACAGGGAGCCAAGGCAGAGGCTGAGGATTCCAAGAGGTAGTGAGGGAGGTGGATCATATCATGGGTCTCCATTTCTGCTCCCTGCTTTGTCTCCAACAGGAAACCCAAGGAGCACATTAAAACTAAGAATTTAAAAGTTAGTGATCTTTATGCTTAAATTACTTCAGCGTTCAGTGCAGTCAGTAATGATGTGCACTAACTAGAGCAGGCAGTCATGTGCTGAAAACTCATAAGAAGGATGCCAGAGTCACTAGAACACCTCTTACGTGCACAACACATTCAGGAGTAAAGAAAAAAATGGCATAATGGCAGGCTTAGAATTAGTAAAATCAATAACTTTGGGATTGAAACTGTAGCTCAATGGTAGAGTCCTTTCCTAGGACGTGTGAGGTCCTAGGTTCAATTCTCAGTGTTGGGGCATAGGAGTGTGTGAGGGTAGAATGCTTTTAAAGAAGTGAGATGGAACTTGAAGTGACAAAACAGGTCGCCCTACCTCTGAACTTCCAAAGTATTTGGCTGTTCCCTGCAGCAGAGCCCCAGCCCCATGCCCCGGCAGGCAAATTTAAAGGAAAGAACAGAACACCTCGGATACTTTTCTTGGGAAAAGACTCAACCCTCCAAGATCACTTATTTGTAGATCCTCAAACCTGAATACTGGAGAAGAAAGAATCTCAAATCTGTGTCCCTGTAAGGCACTCCTGGAACCCAAACCTTCATTTCCTCCACAGTCACAGGGCAAAGACGGGGAAGGGAGAGCCACTGGAGTTTCATAAGAAGACTTTGGGACAGCACTCCATAAGCTCCCAATGCCCATCGAGCTCTGGCACACACTGGATGCTTCAAAGGAGGTGAAGGCAGCTGCAATGCAGAGGGACAAACACTGGAAGGAAGTGTCTGCTGGTGGGTTTCAGTCTGGGGAGAAAAAAATCACAAGACCTCTGAGCAGAAACAGGCCTGGGTCATAATAAAAATGGAATACGCACACTGTCAGGTCTGTGTGCAAACTCCATATGTGCATATGTGTTGTGTAATTAGCATGCCCAGAACCAAAAGAAAGCATGGAGTCTCTTGCTCACAGAATTTCAAAAGGCAACAGGACAGCAACTAGCTAAATAAAGCCTACGAGGCCCTTCTAAATGTGCTGCGCTTTGTGCCTACCTAGATGGATAGTTCCTAATGTAGGCACAGGGCGTGACTATGCCAGAAATGGATTCTCTTTGAGAACAGGGCAGTTGTAACTACACAGCTAAATCCTCCAGAATCTCAGGAAGTGTTTGGTTGCTTCTGGGAGTGAATCTTAATGACAAGAAAAGGAGATTCATTCATTCCTCTTCCTTTTACAAATATGACATGAGAAGAAAAGGCTTTTTTATTTAAGTCAGCATACAAAGTAGGACAGACATCTTTAAAACTGCAGAGCCTGCCTATGCATAGCATGCCAGCAGCATTTCATATGTCATTCCGCACAACCCTAAACGCTAAAAGCCACGTTTCACAGCAGGAGAAATGAAAGATCAGCAAGGTTAAGGAACTGGTCATGGTTATACTATTTCTCCCCACTGTGGCACACATTACTCATTTGACAGCATTTCTTGAACTCAGGGTGTAAGGCAAAACAACGGCCTCTCCCAAATCTTCTCTTAGAACTCCTTAGGTTTAGTGAAGAGAAAAATTTCATTTCTTTTCTTTTCCTCTTTAGTGTGTGTGTGTGTGTGCGTGTGTGTGTGTGTGTGTGTGTGTGTGTGTGTGTGTGTGTGCGTGCATGCATGCGTGTGAGGGAGAGAGAGAGACGGGGAGAGGGAGAGTTGGTCAGCTAGTTAGTGATCAACAATATGTGTCTCCCTCAATCCCTCTCCACCTTCCTACGGGCGCGGATTCTCTCACTGACCCTGAAGCTCAGGGTTCCGGCTATGCTGGCTGGCCACTGAACTCTAGGGATTGCCCTGCCTGTTTTCCCAGGGCTGGGTTTAGCCATGCGCATCACCACACCACACCTCTTACACGGACCCGAACTCAGTTTCCCGTCCGTGCACATCGAGCAGTGTTGCTAGCTAAGCCCTCAACCCAGCTTCTTTCATTTCATTTTTTTAATGGTGAAATTAATGAGCTTTATATAGGAGACTGGCTGGGCTTAGCGAATAAAAATACAGGGATCCGAGACTATTTAAAATTTTCATGTAAACAACAATGTTTTAGCATAAATGGACACTTGGAGTACTTTTATATGTTAAGTATTATGAATTGTGATCTCCCATCTTGATATACAAAGTCCTTTTGAGACCAGACTTTCAGTTCTTTGGAGCAAATATCCAAAAGAAGAACTGCCGTTTCATGTGTTAATTATATTTTTACTTTTTGAATAGCTGTTACACTATTTTCCACAGTGATTATGACTTTTTACATTGCCCCCTACAATGAACAAAAGTACCAGTTCTTCTCTTCCAAAACAAACAAGTATGTGTTCATTTTCTGGTGTGCGTGTGCGTGCGTGTGCGTGTGCGTGTGTGCGCACACATACCCATTGACGTATGTTTATGCATAAATATTTAGCAACAATGTTTTAGCATAAATGCACCTGCTGCAGTCAGATGCTGCCTCCGGTTCATATCTGGAATTTAATTTCCAGAATGTTGTATTACCAATTTGGGCCTTCTGCTGCTATAATGAGTGGGATTTCGTGCCTTGCAGAGAGACGTGAGAGGGAAGTGCTTTGCCCCTTCTGTCTCGAGCACTTCTGTGAACAGGACCTCAGTAGCTCTGGTGTAGAGGCTTCTGGACCTCGAGCTTGAGCCACCTAAGCGGCTGGGTGCGGTGGCATGAACATGTAATCCCAGAACGAGGAGGCGGAGACAGCAGGATCCATGGAGGTCTCTGGCCCATCTAGCTGAAACAGTGCGTTTCAGGCTTCCTGAGAGACCCTGTCCCAAAAATAACGTGCAGGGAGCATAACCGGAAAGATATCTAACACCGTCCTCTGGCCTCCATGTGCACACGCACAGACACACATACGTCACTTGTTTGTTTTGGAGGAGAAGAACTGGTACTTTTGTTCATTGTAGGGGGCAATGTAAAAAGTGGTAATCACTGTGGAAAATAGTGTAACAGCTATTCAAAAAGTAAAAGTATAATTAACACATGAAACGGCAGTTCTTCTTTTGGATATTTGCTCCAAAGAACTGAAAGCCACAAATTCATAATACTTAACATATAAAAGTACTCCAAGTGTCCAAAGGTAAATGGTTCTATGCACACATGGAGTATCGTTCAGTCTTAGTAAGGGAGGAAATTGCAATATGCATTAAAACTTCTGGAAATTATGCCAAGAGAAATAAGGAAAGCACAGAAAGTCAAATATTACAGGATTCCATTTCTATGGAAGACTTAGGGTGCTCACAGTCATGGGGACAGAGGGTGGCATGGTGCTGTTAGCAGCTAGGGGAGAGGCACCATTCAGTGGAGGCAGGGTTCAGCTTTAGAAGGTGGGAGGAAACACTTCTGAGTGCCGGCGGTGATGGCTGCCCAGCAGGATGGACATACTTAATGTTACTCTAAAGTGATAACAATAATGCACTCATGTTGTATGTATTTCACCACAGCTTTTAAGCTGGGGAAAAACCCACATGGTATTATGTAAAGCAGATATCATAAGATATCTGTAAAACTGAAAGCTAAAATAGTGAGATATTTATATCCTATCTTAGTTGTAGAAATAACAGAATGAACAAAATATAATAACATGTTAGAAATTAAACTTTGAAAATTGTTTAATTAGAAATTAGTCTATACATACCCTAAAGGGCACAACGCAGAATTGAAGGACCACTTCTACAGAAATAGAGCTCCAGGCACGGTTCAATGAACTAATAAAATACTTCCTATGTTCTTCTTTAAAAAATTCAAATTTAAAATATAACACATATAGTTTTTCTGTTTCCTGACATGAAAGATTTTAGAACCAAAGTATCCAATTCACTCAATCTATCTGTTTACTTCACACTGTTCAACTTGCTCAACAGTGTCAGCTGCCATGATGTGCAGTGATCACTAACTGGCCCTCCCTGTGGGGAGTTTGTTGATGAAAACCAAACAGTGTCTTCATATACCATTCAGATGTTTCTAGCAAGAGTTAAATAGTAATCACATCCTCTTGTTATTCTTAGCTGTCTCAAGAAAGACTTTCCTGATTCAATCTGCTGCAAAATTTTACATTGGATTCTCAATTGTAAAGATACTTTTTAAAGTAACAATAATAGTAATGCAGTGATGAGAGAAAACTGTATAGGTTGGATGGCGTGAGAGGTGAAGACCTGCCTCTCTTACCCTTGCAAACGGACCTAAGGATGAGTTTAAACAGACGTGTGCTCTGTGAACATGGGTCAGAGAGAAACCCCAGCAATCACGGAACACACGGTGGATTGTGGCTTCTCCCCTAACGGCAACTGCATAGACTCAGGAGAGTGTTTTCACTTTCACCATCCCAAGAAATCTGCATTAGGGGTGGTAAGATGGACAAGAGTGAGCTGGCCAAGAGGACGCACTGACAAGCCAGATGCTTTTATTCATAAAACCTGTCATCAACAAATGTATTTCGGGACAAGCGCTCACATTTCTGGTCATAAGCAAATGGGTTTTCTGGTGATCATGTGACATGCGGCACATCATGGCATCTCGGTAATCTCCCTGAGGCTGGAAACTGCATCGTGCTCCCTGACGCCATTTAAGAAATATAACAGAATAATCACAATTTTTACCTAGAAGCTCTGAGGTTAATCTATTAGTGAGGCCAGAGAAACGACTTTCCCTGTCATGGAGCCACGAAAGTAAATTTATTTCTCTACTACATCACCCAAAGCAGCCAGACGTCCTCCAGACCTTTCCGTCCGCTCCCGCCTTCTCCGGACAGCAGCTAATGACACTGCTTTTACATCAGTGTCAGGAAGACTAGTGTCTGCATGTGTGGACACTAGACATTAAATTTCATTAAAGGAACAATGCTGGGAAAGGCTCCATTTTTTTTTTTTTTTTAAAGAAAACCGTTTTCTTTATTTCTGGAAGGGGTTTATTTCATATTTTCTAGTGCTTCCAAGGCTGTCTGAACACAACTCTGTGAGGAAATGAAGTCTGCCATGACATGGCTTTTACTGTTTTATGCCGTGGAGGATGGACGCCAGCAGGGGGGTTCTAGGTGGCCAATGACCATCTATGGAGAAATGGGAAGCCAGATCTTTGTCTAGGTTTCTTGATGGCTACTTTTCTGCCTCTCCCCTTTCTTCCCTGCCCATCTTCCACTCCCTTTCTTCCCTTTGTCACATACTACAAATTTGCGTTCATTCAGTCAAGGCTTTGCTATAGGCTTCCCAGAATGTAGTCTTAAAAAAAAAAAAATGAATTCATTTTTTTAATTTTCCTTCAAGGAGCACAAAAATCAACAATTCTTTTAACATGCACTTTTTTATGGTTAACAAAATGTGCCACGTTGTTGTCTAAGGCTCAAACGCCACTTAGACGCCAGACGCCTAAAGCCGTGAGGAATGGATTGGCTTTAGGGAACCTGATGAACTCAACCATGAAAGCTTTTGCTTGAAAACTTGAGCACTAGGCCTTTGGAAGCTAAGATAAAACGAATGGACTCTGGGAGAGCACTGTCACACATCGACTAAGGACAAGAACTAAACTGGAAAGCTTTTTTTTTTTTCTTAGTCAGTCAGCTAAGCAGGAAGGGAGTCTGGCGGGAGAACGCAACGCTGGGGCATCCCTCAGAGACTTAAAGGATGCCTCACGTCTTGGTACCCAGGGGAACCCTGGTCGCCGCGACGACGCCTACCTAGCGCCACCACTGCGGCGCACTGCGGAGCCCTTCGCCTGCCCGCAGCCTCTACCGGGCCCGGCTTTCCCTTTCGCCCCTGCCGCAGTCCTTGCTCCCACCCCAGCCCCTCCAGTCGCTGCTGTCTGCATAGGACGCGCCAGCGGGCATCCATCACCCGGGTGCCTTTGACGCACACGCGCGCTCCCAGACAGGCTGGTCTCCCGGCCCTCCCTCCAGCCGCCCCCGCCCCTCGCCGGGCTGCACTTGCATCACGCCCACACGTAGAGGGTGACGCGAGCGCCCCCACCCCCGCTGTCGTGGTCCAGGCGGCACCTCCAGAGCTGGTGACTCAGCTCCTCCCTCTCCGCCCCCGCGCGCGGCGACCGAGGTTCCCGCACGCCCACAGAGACGTTCCTTGCATCTGCGGCGGGGTGCTGGCTTCCCGGCCAAGTTCATCCCGGCCTTCTATGATCTTTCCCGCCCGGCCAGAGGCGTTCCAGCCCGGCGGGAGAAAGTGCTCTCCGTCCGAGGGTCCACCGAGAGAAGACGGTGGGCTGCGCCCATTTCCTCTTTGGCCTTAAATTAGAGACCTCGGTAGTAGGAGTTGTTGCTTCACATCCTCATCACCAGTTTTTGCTGGGGACGGCCCCTCTCTCGAGAACCCCGCTCTTGGATGCGCCTCGCTGCCCCAGGCGCACAGCGGACTCCTTAGGGTTAGTGAATGGAGGCGCCGCGTGAGAGAAGCGTGCGTTCTTACAAAGGGCCGCGGCGCGCCTCCCCGCCTCCCCGCCGCAAGCCTTCTCCCTGCCGGCGCGCAGAGGCTCCTCGGCGGGCTGCGGGGATTGGGTGGAAGAGTTGGAAAACCCACGGGTGTGCTGTTCGCCTCCCGCAGAGTCGGCCGCGGCTCCCCGGGCTTTCCCCCCGCCCGCACGTCTGCAGAAGGTTCCCCCGCAGAAAAAGTTGAGCCAGAGGCTGCGGTCGATGGCTCGCGGATGGCAGGCGCTCCCAGCTGCCTGTTTCCAACAGTCTCCCCTCCTGAGCCTCCTGAAGCCCCCTCCCCCGACCCCCCATAAAGAAACCGAGGAAGCAGCCCCCCACGCCTGCCGCTGCCCCCCCCACCTGCCCCTGAATCCGGGGCACAACGCGCCTTTGACCTGCCCCCAGCCCGTTAACCCGCGTCGCTCCACCGCCTCGGGGAGATTTCCCCCTTCCCAGCCCACGGCAGGTGGCCAGCCGCAGCCTTCCGCGTCCCCGGGCGCTCTCCCCGGCCAGAGCCCGCAAAGTTGCGCCAGTTGCGCTCTGGGAGGCTGCAAAAAGTTCTCCGGCTGCCTCGCTCGGTCTCTCCGTCCAGAAGGGGAAATCGAGGAGAGAGCGAGCTCTCGTCCTGCTTGCGGAGGACCCCTTCCTTACTCACCGTTCCAGCCGTCGGGGAGCCTCTGCCCCGAACCGCGTCTGCACTGCAGCCGTCGCCGCGCGGGCGCCCCTCCGCTTTGCTGCCCGGGGCCGCCCGGGTCTGCCACTCTCTCCTGCGGCGCGCGCACTGGTGACTCCTCGGAGCGAGTCGGCGGCGAGAGGAGGGGCGGGAAGGTGGCTCCCGGCTGCCACGCTGCGGTCCTCCTCCGCCGCCTCCTCCCCTCGGTGCTGCAGTGGCGGGCGGCGGCGTGGCGGGAGTACGAGCGCTGCGCAGGGAGGGGGCGACGGCGCGCGGGGGAGGAGGGCGCCGCGGAAGGTTGGGCGAGCGCCCGGGGTGATGCGGGGGCGCCGCTGCGGTGGGGGTCCCGGGGAGGGGGCGTGGAGTCACGCCTGGCTCCAAGCCGCAGGTACTTTTGGAGAAGTCGGGGCTCCGTTTGGAGCAGAGGAAAGGCGAAGGGCGCTCGTGCTGGATTAGTCACCGGCGTGACTGTTCACTGCGCACTTGGCCACCCCTCGGGCCGGGTCCAGCAAGGCACAAGGAAATTGTTGGTTGCCGGAGGCCAGTGCCTGCGGAGGGAGGGCTTTTTGTTCCGTGTCTGGGGCGGGGACTGGGTAATTTTGATTTGGCTTTCCATAAGTCATTAGGCAGTCTAGGTCTCCATGCTGGCACACAAGTCCAAAGAGAACTTGGGACGCAGAAGAAGTAACTTCGCTCGCGGTGTGGTGGTGGTGGTGGTGGTGGTGGTGGTGGTGGTGGTGGTGGTGTGTGTGTGTGTGTCCAAACCAGGGAGAGTCAGGCGGCAGCCACGACTGGGAGACTTACTTAATAATTTTAAAAGAAAGAAAAGAGAACGCCGCCAGAATATTGCATTCCCAGCAATGCCTTAGACGGCGAGAAACCCCAATCTCAGCCTCACCCAAGTGCCGAGGCTGGACTATACCAACTGAAATTCACCCTCCAGAGGCCACACCCAAGCACCTACCGAGCCTTGGCAGGGCAGGGCGTAACCCAGGGAAGGGACGCCTTGGGAAGCCAGGCATCCCCATGAGTAGACCCTGCCAGCCCTGCGCCCACGTCTGGTTTGGAAGGGCCCCCCAGGCGCCCACCACATTATTCTTGTAATGATGACCCGGAGCGAGACAAAACGCGGCCAGTGCGGGCTGCGGTGGGCGGAATTCGCAGTCTCTCCCTGTAATGTGTTCCCTGCACGACTGAATAGGTGGGTAAACGCTTGTGGACGTGCTGGAGAAGAGCAGTCGGGCTCTTCTGAGAGCCCGAAGGTGCTGGAGGCTCCTGCTAAAGAAGCGGGTGGACCATGCATGGAGAGGACCTAGACCCTCTACTCAGATGTAGCCCTGGGCAGTTCAATCTCTATGTGTATTCTCTAGTAAGGGGAGCAGGGGCTGTCTCTGACATGAACTAGGTGGCTGATTCTTTTATCAGCCTGGGGGTGGGGGTGGGAGGCAGCCTTGCCAGGCCACAGAAGAAAATGCAAATAGTCCTGATGAGACCTGATAGGCTAGGGTCAGTGGAACGGGGGGAGGACCTCCCATATTAGTGTACTGGGGGAGGAGCATAGGGGGAGAAGAGGGAGGGTAGGACTGGGAGGAGATGAGGGAGGGGTCTACAGCCGGGATACAAAGTGAATAAATTGTAATAAATAATAAATAAAAAGAAAACATTAAGAAGAAATCTATCACGCGTTAGGGGAGAAGAGAAAGACCACGTGGATGGCCAGAGACAGTGCAGTAACTCCAGCTTGCTGGGCTCCATGTGTGCCACCATTCAGGACGCAATGCAGCCCTGGCATTCTGAGACTCAGGATTCTCAGGGCCTGTTGAGCCTACACTTCCTGGGTGGGCTTTGAAAACCTGTCTGGTTCCTGTTTGGGGTTAAATGCTGTGCTGTTTGCACCACTTTCTGTGATGCTGTGAGATTATTGGATGGCATCAGAATTAACACACTCGCTTGAACATCCTTCCTGTGCATTCTTAATTAACAAATGAAACAACCATTTGGGCTGAAATGTTTATGTTGCTACCATGTGAGGGTACTAAGGGTACTACAGGAGTGCTCCGGCAGCAGTGTGGACACAGACTGAAAATCTAAAAACTTAAATCTTTTATCTGCGCCCAACAGGGGTCACTGCTAGATGTACTAGTAATTTATTCTCTGCCCTTATGGATAACTGTTTGAGGACCTGCTGCTAACTGAATTGCAGAGCAATTCACCATTTCTCCAAGTGATAGAAGAATAGAGAACTGTGAGATGAACCTTAAACTTGGTTGTATTTGACCACATCCTTAAATTGATCTCTGTGAGGTTTGTGGACTCTCACAAGGTGAGTGGACTTTCTAGCTCTGGATTTGCGTGTCTTGCTGCATTTGAAGAGATCAACTCTTGTAGTTCCTAGCCAAGGCAGAGCTGAGTTAGAAATGGCATTTTAAACATCATGTCTTTGAAATACAGGGAAGGATTCCCTATGGTGATGATGACCCTGTCCCGGGAAAGCAGCTCTGATTGGCTCTGCCTGGTGCACCTCTTGGAGGCAGCACTCTTACTTCCTAGTATTATCCATTCCATGTTTTCTCTCTTCTAAAAGCATTTGTAAAACAAACAAAAACATTTGTCTCACAGGAGCCTCTGCAGTTAGATGTTTATCTGTATCCACAAACCACAGTTCTCTTGAAGTCACTACCTTCCTGCCAAACAAGAATTTCATTCTTCAACAGGGTCTTTATGTGGTGTTAAAAAGCAAGCCAGCCTGAGCAGCATCAGGGATTTGTCTCTGCATCTGAAAATTGGTTTCATACAAACAACAACAAATAGATGTACATGTGCTGTAGTTATTTTTTAAGTATACACAAGAAGAACCTCAGTGCCCAGCATACAGTGGCCACAGAATAAGGATTATTTGTAATTTCCCTTTAAATAGAGGAAAATTCCCCAAAGGCTCCTTTATGATGCTTCCTGCAAGCTCAGAGCAGCATCTGGCTCCCATGGCAGGGATCTAGAGAGAGCCCCTACTTTTGGACCACAAGCCAACACCTCTCCACTTGTTTTCTCGGCCATCAGGAGTCTGTATCTAACTACAACACATCCTCTTACTGCACTCAGCCATCCTTCTCCAGGAATGTCTCCCAATGCTTGTCTCATCAAACCCTTAATGGCCATTCCTCTCCATTACCACAAGCAGCCCAGAGTCTCAAGTGCAATTTACATCTACATTCTGACCCCATGCTCTGTCCCTTCCTCCCTATCCAGCCCCTGGAACTCTTTGGCTGTGCCATCTAACACACAAATGGCTGATACAATCTACTCTTCTCTTCTCATTCTAATGGAATCTTTTACTCTCCTCTTACTGGATTATAATGTTTCAAAACTCATTTTGTTAGAACCAAGACACAGACAAAGCACCACATACTGCAAATGGTTGATATGTCTCCAAATCTTGGTGTTCTCTCTCTCTCTCTCTCTCTCTCTCTCTCTCTCTCTCTCTCCTTGCAATTTACTTTTGGTAGGAATCGCATCTGTTCCTGATTTTCTGTAGCCCAGTTATTACATCACTTAAGCAGTCTGTTCTGGGACTTCCTCTAATGAACAACATAGATTGGAAGGCTTTTTAAATTATTATTATCTTTTTGGCAAAACAAATACAGAGAGGCATGTACTATTAGGTTGATTTGAAAAAATAGTTATTGATAATTATTGCTATTTTTCCACTATTTCTTCAGGTTTTGCTAAATGATAACATTCTAATGCTCATTTCTCAAATATCTATCCTCCTATTCTTTTGAGAGATGCGTGAATTCTGGGTATGGTGGTGCATGCCTTTAATTTCAGCACTTGGGAGACAAGGCCAGGCAGATTTCTGTGAGTTAGAGGCCAGCCTGGTCTACCTAGCAAGTTCAAGGCCAGCTAGGGCTACCGAGTGAAACCCTGTCTCAAATAAAATAGAATAAAATAAAACCTTGAAAGCAATATGATAGGTAACCTTCCCAAGAATTAGAAGAATTCAAGATGAAATCTGGGACTTGGACAATCAAATCTAACAGTTTTCTGCCACTGTCACAAAAAATGCCCAGCCTCAACAACTTATGAAGTTAAAATGTTTTTTTGCCTCATGGCTCATGAGAGTCCATTCTACGGCCCACTGTCCTTGCTTTGGGCCTATAGCAAGGCAGCACACCACAGTAGATGCATGAGGTGGACCAGAAACATTCACCTCACCGTGATCTAGCCAAGTGAATAGAGAAGAGTCCAGGGCTCTTGTCCTCTGTGGGGCAGTCACCCAATGGCTCTCACTAGGTCCATCTTTTATAGGTGCCATCACCTTCCAATAGTGCTACCCTCTAGGGAAATCCTTATATATGCATCTTTGAAAGACTTGTAAGGCCCAAATAATGGGGCTCCAAAGGCTTACACTATAAGTAGAATGGAAACCAGAGATTGATTTAACTCTACCATCCATTGCAGACTGTTGAATATGTTGCTTTAAAATGAATAAGTCAAAAGAATGTGGACATGGAGTAGGGGGAGACACTTATTTAAGAAATTTTAGGTGAATGCAAGTTGTATTTAGTTGTTTCCTCAAACTCTGTTATTTTTATATGACATTTAAAACAAATGCAAAACCATGACACCAGTTTAATACATGGCTGGTAGGCATGTACTTTGCATTTGCTGGTAGTAATGGGAGAACAATTCTTTCTGGAGGAGCCTTCTTACATCCTAGAAACCAAAAATGTCCCACAACTAGGTTTTCAATGAGAGATAACAAGGAACACATGATAATGGACTGTAAGTACATCACCATGAAGGAGCCCCAGAAGAATCTGCAGGCTTGAAGACGGAGATGGTAGCCATAAATCTTGCTTTACTTGAAGAAAAAATTTAAAGAAAGGTTAAAAGCACTTACAAGGACTAGGAGACTGTAAGGAACAATCCATCATGTTTGAAAAGGCCTCCAACCTCTGTCAGCCTCTGCTTTGTCTTCCCAGCACCCATTCTGGTTTTCACATATATAAGCACACCCTACACTTTCCTGATTTGATTGAGGGATTCACTTTTAAAAACGAGGTCTCATATACTTCACTATATAGTCTTATGCAGAATTATAAAATCATTTTTCTTCCTGTTTCATGGAAGGGATTGAAATATTCATGGATGTGAATATTCAGAAAATATCCATGGCAAAACCAAACATGACTTCCAAATAGACGCAGAACTGCTCATTTTGGAGTTTAGTGGTTCAACAGTAGAAATCAAGGGGGAAAGAATATACGTATTATTTCACATAACTGATAAAAAATAAATGAAATACTAACAAATAAAATTGTAATGTGTGTACCAAAAAGAGGTTGCCTTGGTAGGATGGTTGAAAGTCTAAAGGATTTGCATCTTCTGTGACTGTAGGACCAGCAATTATGCCTTTCTTCCGGACATGGGGCTACTGATCTCTTGTTCTCAATAGCAAGGTCCTTTAATATTAGTAACAAAACAAAACAACACCAAAGCCCTACAAAAGTGAAGCCTATTGTTCTGTGACTTTCCAGGGGAGGTGCAAATACCCATCTGCCCCAGAAACAGGACCAATGACAGACCACATAAGTGGTTTCACTGAAGTCTGGTCTAGTGTTAGCCCGTGGGTTTCTGGGGTTCACGGATGGGAGTAAGGACACGTCAAAGCAGCTGTGTCATGACAAGCCACCTCAGCACATGTGAGGCACACGTGATGGCTCTGGAAAGCGGAGCCCTAGAGTTCCCTGCACAGGTCACAGGCAGCTCCGTAAGTGAAAACTCCTCTGGATCCAGCAATCATTACAGTTTGTGTAATTTCAGGGTGCGGTCTTGTGAACCTTTGAACTGTATGAGTTCCTGTGCCTCTTAAATTTCAGTCACTTCCTGACCCCTACAATTCTCTCACCTTTCCCCAAAAGAGATTGTTTCAATTAGAAGGAAATAGGTGTGCAACACATGTGCTTTCATGTTAAGCTTCTACATAGAATTTCTGGCTATCACTTTCAAAGTTTCACTGATTCAAGTACAGATGTGCGGCTAGATAGACCAGGGGTGGTGAGCGAATGTGTGTGTGTGTGTCCTGTAAGTGCCCTCAGAGCACTACTAGGCAAGTCTTCTTGGCAAGTGGCTTCCCTTGCTCACCTTTTATTTCTCGCAGTGTAACGCCAGACTCTACTGCCATCTTCTTCCTGTTATACAATTCTGGGAAAAAGTAGCCCAGACTGGACTCCCACAGCAAAGTAAGATCCACTCTGGCTATGTGCTCTAGGGAATGGCCTGCGCATATGTGAATTTTTCTATCTGTTTTTTTAACTCTGGTTCTTACCTATGTAGCCCAAGGTAGCATGGCGGTTCCTGCATAGTTCAAGTTGACCTAGAATGTTCGGTCCTCAGGCTCTCATGGTCTGGGATTGCAGGTGTATGTCTCCATGTCCTATGCTACTACTCCTTGCCTGGTCCAACTCAGTCATGTATGTAATCCTTTCTCCCTCCTCGTGGAAGTTTTGGGCATAAGCTGGTTGCATAATTCTGGCCAATGGCATGTGAATGGAGGACTTTTAGAGAGTGTTGAAAGAAGGTTTCTTCAGCTCTGAAAATTTAACTGAAGAAACAAAGTCCTGTTTCTGCTTTTAGACACTGTGCTCTGTAAGTGACATTAAGTTGTCTACATACCTAGACATAGAAACATCTACATGTAGGAACATAACATAGACCCTTTTCAAATTCCCAGTAATCACAGAACAGAATCAGTCTAATGATAAAACACACAAAAGAACCAAGTGAATTTTAAATAATAATAATGCTGGAGTCTGATGTATCACAGCCAGAACAGCCTTGCTTCCTTTGCTGGACCACACTTGGCCTTATTTTCAAAATATCCATCTTAAGTTAGAGTCGCTCCTAGCTGAGGGCTTTCTTATGTGTATACTGCCCATACACAGCTCCAAATAAAAGTGCTGTGTAGTACAGACTGCGATGCCTGCTAATTTGAGTTGAACTCTGTAAAGTTCATTTCTTTTCAAAGTTCATTTCTGTTGGGAAAACAAGACGGATGTGTCCATCTGCCAGGCATCTAGCACAGTTCCTGGATCATAGAAAGCAGTTGGAAATAACTGCTTAAAGCCAACATGGCTTCAGGATCTCAGCAAGCAGAAGGGGAACTTTAGAAGTCCAGATGGAAGGCTGAAAATGAGAAAAACTGGCTTAATGAACATTCAAGTTCTGGGAGAATCTTTCTGCTCAAATGAATAAGAAAAAAAAAGCCTCCCCAGAAAGATACAGGGAAATCTAAGAGTTCTCTATCCAAATGGGTATCTCAGAGGGTAAGGCAGCGTGTCACTGGGCTCTCTTGCTAGGGTGGAAATGAAGTGGAGAAAATGCCCACAAGAGAGTTTCTTTGGTAAAAAGAGGCAGAGTTTCATGTGTAGAAAATTCTCTTCTGAAGAAGGGAAAAGGTGAATTTCAAGAGCATTCAAGGCTCTTCAGGGCTGCACCGTGTGTGTGTGTGTGTGTGTGTGTGTGTGTGTGTGTGTGTGTGTGTGTTTGTGGCAATATAGAACATAGTGGTTCTATAGTTTGTTCCCATTTATCTGCATGTCTAGAATAACGTCTAACTTGTCATTGCAAACATGTTCAGCTGCTTCTAGGATGATGGGGAAGAGAGGGAAAGCTGCCCCTGCCGTCTGACTGGGCAGACAAAGACAGAGCATTGCAGGGGATAACATTGATTGGAGGTAGCTAGAAGCACAATTACAAGTAGCCAAATTGCCTAGCCCGAACTTCTCAGTGACTGAACCAGAACTAGCTGTGCGGAAAGGGCGGGCTCCCTCAAGTCCAGCCGTCACACTAAGTGCTGAGTTGTCGACAGCTGTTTCTGTCCTCAGCTACCCAGGGATGCACAGGAAGCTACCTAACCTTCGCACAACGAGAACAAGGACGTTGGAGTCCTCATGCATGGAAAAACAGTTTTGAGGAATATTCTCAGAAAGTTGTCAGTGGGATAGGACCCAATTGCCTACAGTAGTCACTGTTAGAAATTCATCATGCAGTGATTTTCTCCTCTTTCCCTACAGCCTCTTCTGCTGACTGTAGTTCTCCAGTGAACTACGTGCACCCAAATCCTCACTGATACTAACCCACTGGCCAAGGAAAGCCATCTGTGATCTGCTCCAGGCTTCCTGTGGTGCTTCGAGCAACCGTTCCCAGCCTGACTGTTCTGCCTTCATTCTGGATTCTTTTTCACACCCCACAGACACACTAAGTTTATCTCCCTTCCCTGTCTACACTCATGAACTTCCTACACTGCCTGGAATTCCACACGCTGCTTTAACCAGTGCATTTATGACCTTCCCAGCTCCACACTCTGAGGTCCAACTGCGTATAGAGAGCTCATCACGCACCAGTGTGGTTATGAATAATTCTGCTTCATTTCCTGTAGCACAACGGCACTGTGAAGGCAAGGGCATGAGACCATGGAAAGTGTAAAAGCCCCCGTACTCGAACCAACACAATGTGCCTTCCGTGTGAGAAGTCCTAAGTGCCCATGGAAAACAATTAATCCTCCATGTTTGTTGTGGACGTTTTGGTTTATGATCCCAGGTGTGGGATATGGGGCTGATTCGGATTGTCCACAGCAACAGACTATTCATCTCCTGTGGGCTCTGAGAGCTGGCTCTGAAGTAGCCAGCTGCAGGCAGTTTAAATTTGAGGACTCTGGAGAGGGAACACGTGCCAGAGCTCAGAGAGTGTTGAGGGGCCTCCTAGGAAGAAGAAGGCTGCTGGTGCTTCTACCCTCCTGCTCTGGTTGCGTTGATGCAGTTTGACAAGAAAAAGCTGGAGATCTCCTGAAATGAAGATGGGACTTCCCCAAGGAACCCAACAACCCTAAACAGCAGGAAGTAGCCAGGGAAAACTCCAGCCCTTCTCCCCACTCACCTTGCTTCTCTCCTACTCAGTGTTGGGGTGCTGGAAGGGAGTGCAATGGAGAAGGGAGAAAGAGACATTAAGAAACATAAATAATACTCTGCAGGGTAGAGCAGTTCAGTGTCCAAGTGGGTCCCCTAGAAAGGGGAAGAGCGGCTGTCTCTGGCATAAACGGATTGGCCTGCTCTTTGATCACCTCTCCCTTGGTGTGTGTGGGGGGTACAGACTTATCAGGCCACAAAAGAAGATTAGGATCAGATGGAAGGGGAGGAGGACCTCCTGTATCAGTGGATGGGGGAGGGGCATGGATGAAGAAGAGGGAAGAGGGTGGAATTGGGAGGAAAAGATGGAGGGAGCTACAGGTGGGATACAAAGGAAATAAACTGTAATTAATAAAAATAAAATATTGTAATTTTTAAAAAGCAAAAAGGAAACAAATAAAATATTTTAAAAAGTGTGCCAACACATGTCCCATTTTTAATGTTGCTTTCTAAAATAAGGATTTTCTAAGGGTCTGTCCATGTGTTGGATTATAGCTTGAACTTCTGAAAAACTCGAGAGGGCAAATTTCAGAGAATTCTGAAAAACTTCCTGCATTCTTCAGTTTTCCTTTAATTTCAATTTAAAAAAAGAACAAGTATCCCTTTTATAACAAATATAATCTCTCATGTTTTCCCTCCGTTTTTATTCAGTGACTTTCACTGCTGCTATGAGCACCACAAAAAAGTATTATGGCTTCTCTGTACAGCTTAAATATGAGTATGTCTACTGGGCCTCTCACCTTTTCACCAGTTCCATTGCCCTATTTAGCATTCTACCGCAGGTCTGCTAACACACTGAGTTCTGTTAAATTGTTTTCCTGCTCAAAGGAAAATTGTTGCTTCCATGTTCAGAATCTGCCTTGCATAATCTTTCTGCTCCAAATTAGTGTTCTGACACTCAGCCTTTCTATTTTAATAGTAGGCATGCTGATTTCCTTATATGATGTAGCTATTAAAATGTGTGTAGTATACTCTTGGGAAGTGAGGTTCAATTCTATTTTCAGGATGATCCGTAGGTATTGGTGCTCACCAACTTTTAGGTCACAAATGGCTTCTTATTTTAAGAAGCAGCCAGACTGTGCATGTTAATGATGGAAACATTGGTATTAATAGTTGGTCTAGTTTGTATTATTCTTCCTCTGCATTTAGACTAAAGATGTTCCCTGCTGACAGAAAAAGAAAAAAGAAAAGAAAAGAAAAAAACAAACCACTACCCATCTCCATATTCACCACTGTACTCTCGGTCTCAAGAAGAAGATTCTGGGATCCTGTTAACTGTTTCCTGAATAATAACACATCCTATATGTAAATTAAATCTGCCATGGTGCAATCAAGTTCATTTATATATACATTGGCAGTCCAGAACTATGGGTTTTTATTCCCCACATTCTTCCCATGATTTCTTGCAAACTTTAAGAAAGTAGCTCTTCACCTTTGTGAACAACAGTAAGTCAAACCAGGCTCATGCCAGGCTGTTATCAGTTCTGAGTAGGCATAGGGAGGCTCCCTACGCCAGGTCTAAATTATAGTTTAACAAACAGGTGTGTTTGGGCTATGGGGGCACGTGCTGGCTTTCTCAGACATGCTTGGAGAGAAGCTTCTCTTCTTTTTGCCGCAGCTCTCTCATCTACCCCATGGGAAGTGGGTTCACATCACTTACATGGGCCTTAAGGCAGCTCCATCTCAGTACCTCAGATAGTACCTTAATGCTGTGTAGTCACTGTACCCAAAGTAGCTAGCTCTCTTTGGACCTTTCTGGAGATTGTTGGAGGAACAAAATTTGGTTCAAGGTTTTCATCCTAAAATCACATTCCTAAAGACAGATATTGAAATCACATTTCTTCAGGTTGGGCTAGACACAATGTAGAAGTGGCCCAGCGAGTGGAGGACTCCAGAACATTGGCTCCCAGAATGGTTAGTGACGTTTTCTCTACACATCATACGGATGGGGAAAGACCAGGAGACCACGGAGTACAGGATTAATGAAGTATCACGAGATGGCTAGCAGTTGGCAGGCCAACTATTACCTCAGTAAAATACAAGTGCCCAGTTTCACTTTCTAATTTCTAGTCTTTCCAGAGGGGGGGAAAAAGCTGAAAAGACCGTAGGACAGAGGGCTCTGGGGAGTAGACAGGAGTCTTAGAGGTGTTATGCAGACCCAACAGTCCGCAGGAGACAGAGGCCCACACTTAGGTCCACATGAGGAACATCTGGGGCAACTTAGAGGGAAAGATGAGCATGCCACCATCAAAGTGTCTGTCTGCAGCCTCAGAGAAGGCTTTGTCTTGGGCACAGTGGGAAAATGCCTTATAGAATATGGTCTACAAGAAACAATTGCTTTCATCACTGTCTCTGTGACAGTGGGATGTGAAGGACCTCCCACCTCTGATGGTTGGAAAACGCTTCTATATAAATGGGACAGCTGTTGAGAATCCCTAGAAAAAGGGCCAAAAGGTTGAGAAAGGCTGCTCCAACCATGGGTTGGTGGGCAGCAGAGAGCTGGTTAGAGTGTGGGCTGGTAGATCTTACCAGAAATACTGGGCATTATGCCTGGTCTCTCATCAAGGTGAGACAAGAGCTGCAGACTGGTTGTGAGCCAGGGCCATGGAGGTCTGGGTTGCTCTCAGATGTGGGCAAAACTCCAGGCTCCAGAACACAAAAAGACAACTTCAAGAATGTAGCTGAAGTGCCAAGTCAGCAGTCAGTACAGCTGAGGCACTGTCTAATGAGGCTGTCAGAGCTAGAACCCAGAGATGAGGCCGCTATCAGGGAAAGAATGCAAACAACAGACCACGAACCTAAGGCTGATATAGGCCAAAACAGTGAAGGACTACAGGGAGCGGGATGACAACCGATGCTGGCGGCGTGGCAGGAAAGTGAACATTCCCACAGGGAAGGATGCCTCAAGGCAAGGGCCATTCTCTAGCATGTTCTCCAGTACTCCTCTGGCCCTGACTGAGCTGAGGATGTTCTCTGAGGGAGTAGTTTACACAGATGGACCAGACAGCCACTCAGACAGATGGTCCTTGTTGTCCTCCTTGGTTGAGTCTCAAAACATATGGTGTTGATACAGAAAGCCTGCATCCCTGATTCTTG